>NW_017728943.1:110700771-110728659 GCF_001723895.1 Crocodylus porosus
CTCCACAAGAGAAGGCTGAGGGGGGATCTAGTGGCCTGTTACAAACTAGTCGGGGGGACCAGCAGGCACTGGGGAAGTCCCTGTTCCCCCAAGCACTGCCAGGAGTGACCAGGAATAATGGTCACAAGCTGGCAGAGGGTAGGTTTAGGCTAGATATCAGGAGCCGCTACTTCATGGTCAGGGCAGCTAGGATCTGGAACCAACTTCCAAGCAAAGTGGTGCTGGCTCCTACCCTGGGAGCACTCTTTCCTGCCATGGCAGGGGGTCGGACTAGATGATCTACTCAGGTCCCTTCCGAGCCTAGAAACTATGAAACTATTCATGACTAATGAGCCCTTCCCAAACTCCTGGTAATAAAATAATGCCTTATACTATATAGCCAGCCCTTGAGACTTGATAGGACATCATATAGAGAAGGTTAAGTCTGCTCAGGTTTTTTCTTTCCTAGTGTTTCTAGCTTTGTACAGTTTTAATAGCATTAGAGAAATACAGAAATATGGCTGTGGCCCAATTAGCTACAATGATATTTATAGACTTATCTAGTGCCATTTACAGGATATGAAAGTGCTGGACATTAAAAAAATAAAAAATTGTAACTGTAATTACATTACTCAATAAAATACAACATGCCAACCTATTAAAAGCTGAATCACTGAGAATCTCAGGCATCTTTTTGAGAACAGCAAGGGGTCTACTGCATCCTCCTAAACATTTTTTTTCCACATAATTAGGAACAGATGCTGCATAATTTATATCCTATTTTCCTTTTCCATCTTTTGGCTGTTTCAGATAGGTATGATGATCAGGTTCCACGCATCACTGAAAAAATTAAGGATTCCTTCTTTGCTACATATTTCATACATCTTTTAGGACATGTTAAAAGATATACATTACATTCAAATTGCTACAATTACCTTGCCATCCCAGTTGTATAAGATTTAGTGGTAGCTGTAAATGGCAGTCAAAACAAATCACAAATTAGGTGCCAGCAATATGAAGGGGAATAAATATGTCAGTTGTGTCCAAACATTTGGCCCCATGGGCTGAATAAGTGGTGTGGGATGGGTCTGTGGACCAAGTCCAGCCCATAGGCTGATCCAGTACATGTGAGGCTGGGGCTTGGTCTGGCACAGGTCCCAGTCTTGCACACCATACATGGCCCCTCTGCCCCAGTCCTGGCTTCTTATATGCCTATGGGGCTTGAAAATTTGATGGTGGGGGAGCTGTGGTAGTGTCAACAGCCACTGTTCTCCCAGACAAATTTCTGGAAATCTGTTAACTTTTCTTGGCTGCTGTTTCTCTTTCCTACTTCTTGTCTGTCTGCCTGTTTATATTTTGAACTTTTGGAGTAGGAGCCATCTTTTATATTTATACAGCACCTAGTGTAACCAAGTCTTATTTGCAGTGAAGGCCTTTAGATATCACTTTGTTGCACAAATCATCTAGTGTTCTATATAACATATGGAGTTTGCCCTTGAATGGAAGACTTGCCTCATGTAATATTTTAGAAATAAGTGTGGTATATTATTGCTTGAGGATGTGTCTATACTGCAACATAGAGCTGCCTCATGGAAAGGAGGTGAGACACTACTATGAAGAAACAGGAAAGAGTGATATATATAGTATGCTACACAAAAATGTTAACTTAAAAAAAAAGTGCTTCTCAAAAAAAGTAGGCCCACATATTAGCTAAGATCCCCTGTATGTTTCCATCACAACAAGGAAGAATTATTCTTTTTTTTTCCCATCCCCCATACATTCTGCTTATTTGAATTGCTCATATACCATATATAACCAAAAAACTCCAGATAAAAATAGATCTGCTTCTTATCCTTACTGGGTGCATCTACAAATGAATTTTACTGTGGAGCTGACTAATTAGCTCTGCAGTAAAGTGTTAGCATTTACACACACGCCCATATTAGGGCACAGTAAATTAATCAACTCCACTGTAAGACAGTATTGTTCAGGACAAGTAGTATCCTACAGCGGTATAGTTACATGTACCAAAATGGATGTATAGACAGTGACTGGGACTGGTTGGGGCTGCTCTGCCCTGGCTCAATGTGCTGCAGTCCTAGGCACATGTGTAAACACTGCATCTGGGAGAAATTAACTGTGGCACAAAAGAAAAATTTAAACCTCTTCTCCCTGCAAGAGAACAAATTTTGTCACATTCTTCTCTCTGTCAAAGACTTTTTAGAGAAGGCATTGTAGCATTCCTTAAAGAACAGTAGATCCTTTTAAGCCATGGGGAGGAAAGCAAGTTACAAAGTAGAGGATCCATCAGTCAGGACTTTCTTTTTAAACTGAAATGACTTTAGCTCAGGCACAGGAGAAACTCTATCTGTAAAATATTGGGTGGAAGTGGTGGGTGGGGTGGAGGGAGCATGAATGTCTAGAGTAAGAAGCTCCCAAGCTGCAGTAGGACTTCACACCATGAGTTAAACTTGATGAAACTAATAATAGTAAAGGTCAATCACAGAGTACTCACGTTGTGCTATCAATGATAGTGATTATTGAATAAATAGACTACTGCATTGTGCACAGGTTTCCATTTCTGAACTGATTTTAAAGTTGTAGCCCTATCTGCAGTGCATTGTTTTAGTGCAGTCTTGATGTGATAAAGACTGTGTAACTGTTTTCAATCTCCTATCCAGGCAAAGGTGAAAAATAGCTTTTCTAGATTTGATGGTTATATGATTCTCTGGGGCAGCTGTGAAGGTAAAATAATCATACTTGCATAGTTGAATAGCAGGCAGACAGGCACACACCCTCATGATAGGTCCTCATAATTTTTGCCATAAATTCTTATTGCTTCTCTCAACTTGCTAGCATCTTTTTACTCTTGTTGGGAAAGCTCAGTCTTAATTAGCCTACATCTGTGGTTCATTTATAACCATATCCTGGGTAAAGAATGAATCAGTACTGGCTGGGTTAGAAGGGAGAAAGGGAATGTTGAAGTTGTACTGGCAGCACCACAGCCTCTTCTCTGCAGTTCTCTTTAGCCCCATATGTGAATTGAACAAAGGGGAAAACCAAATGGAGTTCTGTGGTATTTCATGTAATACCATTCTGCTTGGGAATGCCAAACAAGGAGGCAGCAGAGACTCACAAGAACATGCCCTGTCCGCTTCTAAGACATTTTACACGTTTCAGCATTTCAAGCAAGATTCATCAACCATGAAGGAGTCTTTGTACCTCCTACCCACCTTTCAAGTCTGAGATGCCCTGAAAGGGTGATTTCATGAAGTGCCTTCCAGGGATGCTTCCTTGGGATTGATTCAGTCTGGTCTGCTCTCTGAGAGAATCCCCTGAAGGGAACCCAGACTTGACATATAGAGAAAGGTGGAATCCCAGGCTTCTTCCCATTCCAGGACCCCCATCTTTTGGTCCCTCAGCTTCCCTGATTCGTTGTGGCCCTGACTCAAGGAAGTAATATCCAGGTCCACCCCTGGGAAGAGGGACTTCACCTCCTGTTGGACAATCCAGTGCAACTCACAGTTCCAAGCAGCACAGTAGACAGTATTTTCAGTAAAGACATTTACTATGGCAAAGGTCAGCTAGCCAGAGGATCTCTGTCTCCTCCGATAGGATTAAGTAGTCCCTCCATCCCTGATCTAGCCCACACATTCTGGAGTACCCACAAAGATATTCAGGTGTTCCTTTTCCAGGTCCCAAACCGCCTCCACTTTTCTCAGTTCCCAGACTCTTCTGACTAGAAGCTACCAAACTGCTTTTTTTTCCAGCCTGCTCTCCTGTTTTGTCATGTTTATCTCCTCTGAACAACTCCTGGGTGTGGGGCATCTCACCTTTGTTGATATGTCAACAAAGCCATTTTGTGTCCTGGTAGCCAGCCCTGGTACCTAACCCAAATTGAGTTACACAATATGATAACAACCTTAACACAGAGTTAATGCCAAAATATCACAAGAAAACCCCTAGCATGTCACAGGTTGCTCCTTTAAAAAAAAAAACCTTGAAGTGCTCAGGGCATCCCCTTCTGAAAATCAGGCCTCCTAAAGGTTTTCAAATTGAACCCCTCAAAAACTAGGAAACTCTGAATCATGAGCTGGCTTTGAAAATCTTGTCCTTCATGATCAAAAGCACTACAACTAATTGATGGATGAAAATCTAATAAATACTAGTGTGGATGCACACTACAGCTAGGGACAGATGTTCCAAAAGCCTGTGTCTCAATTGATTCAATCTTTGCAGGTTAGTCTAACCTGGCTAAGCTAAATCACTTTGTAACCAGACAGACATCCCAGAAATGCAGGCACATGCCTGCAGTGGCTCAGGCTGGAAGCCGGGGGGTGCTAGAGCAGCCCTCCCTACCCTTCCACACTGCTGAACTGAAGGCCCTGCAGGATGCTCTGATTATAACTCCTGTCCTCAGCTGCTCAGCAGGGAATGTGTATCACCCTTAACTCAGTGTTTATCAACTCGTTAAGAAAACAAAGCCTCTCTCCATTAACTAATAGAGCTCTTCTTAAACAGCTCTTCCAAGGAAGGACATTAAGCCACCTGCTGATTAGCTCCAAAAAGCCTGTCTGCCTCTGTCCTCTCCCACAGCATGAACCATAGCCAGCATGTGGTCTGCTAGCTAATGCTGAGGTGACTGCGCAAGGCAGAGGGGAGGGGGAAATAATCCCTGCTTATCAGGGTGAAACCAGGCAGACGCCTTGTGCTTGCAAGTCTGTGCCAAGCCGCATCCAGGAAGCAGAGGGGTGGGGCCAGCCCTGCTGTCAACCAGAGAGCCCTACCCATCCTAGAGAGCATCCCCCAGGATTCTGGGGGAGTCTGGTTTATCTTAAATCAGCAAGGCATCTAAGACAGACATTGCATAAACTGGTTTAAGCCCAATCTGTTAAGTCTACTACATTCAACCAAGTTTATCTCAAACTGGTTTCAGCCATTTTCAAATTGGTTTATGTGCACTGAACTGTGTGAAGCTCTGGGTGCTGATTTGATTTGGAGGAGATTCAGCCACTTCAGCAGCCGAATCTCCAAATTGAATCAGGAGAACAATAAAAAGGTCTGAATTGATTCAAAGCTCTCTGAATTGATTCAGAAAAGATTTGGAGAGCCTTGGAGATTCAGGCAGTCACCACTTGCTGCCACAGGGATTCACAGATTCATAGATGTAGGGTTGGAAGGGACTTTGTAGATCTTCTAGTCCGATCCCCTGTCATGGGCAGGAGAGAATACTGGGCTCAAATGACCCCAGCCAGGTAAACGTCCTCTTAAAGCCAGGTAAGTCTCCTCTTAAAGACCCCCAAGGTGGGAGCCATCACCATTTCCCTTGGAAGTTGGTTCCAGATCCCAGCCACCCTGACTGTGAAGTAGTGCCTTCGGATGTCTAGTCTAAACCTACTCTCTAACAACTTACGACCGTTATTCCTTGTTACTCCAGGAGGCACTTGGGGGAACAAGGTCTCTTCCATACCCCGCTAGTCCCCCCTAGTAAGTTTATAGATGGCCACCAGGTCCCCCCTCAGCCTTCTCTTGTGAAGACTGAACAGGTTCAGGTCACGTAGCCTCTCCTCATAGGGTCTGTCCTGCTGTCCCCAGATCATGCGAGTGGCCCTTCTTTGGACCCTCTCAATGGTGTCCACATCCCTCTTGAAGTGTGGTGCCCAGAACTGAATGCAGTACTCCAGCTGCAGCCTAACCAGTGTCACAAAGAGGTGGAGGATCACCTCCTTGTCCCTGCTTGTGATGCATCTGTTAGCCCTACTGACCATGTTCTCGCATTATCGGCCCATGTTCATCTTGGAGTCAATAATGACTGCAAAATCTTTTTCTGACACCATACTTTCGAGAAGGTAGTTCCCCAGCCTATAGATATGCTGCTAGTTTCTACTGCCCAAGTGCAGCACCCTGCACTTGTCAGTATTGAATCCCATCCTATTTTCATTTGCCTACCACTGTAACCTGTCCAGGTCCTGCTGTAATCTGTCCTTCCCTTCTAGCATGCTCACCTCACCCCAAATCTTGGTGTCATCTGTGAATTTAAATAGGCTTCTCTTCACCCCATTGTCCAAGTCAGTAATAAAGAAATTGAACAGTGCAGGCCCAAGGACCAAGCCCTGGGGGACCTCACTGCCCACTTCCCTCCAGGTTGAAAATGACCCGTCCACCACCACTCTCTGAGTGTGACCCCTCAGCCAATTTGCAATCCATCTGTTGGTGTAGGCATCAGTGCCACAGTCACCTAGCTTTTTAATGAGAATGGGGTGGGAGACAGTGTCAAAGCCTTCCTGATGTCCAGAAACACTACATCCACCGCGACACCTGTGTCCAGTGATTTTGTGACCTGATCATAGAAGGCAATCAGGTTGGTTTGACAGGACCTACCCCTAGTGAAACCATGCTGATTGCCCTTGAGCATCATCCTTGCTGCTGGCCCATCACAGATATGCTCCTTGATAATCTTCTCAAAGAGCTTCCCCAGGATTGAAGTAAGACTAATGAGCCTATAGTTGCCCAGGTCCATCCTCTTCCCTTTTTTAAAGATGGTGAACACATTGGCCCTCTTCCAGTCATCTAGCAGCTGGCCAGAGCACCACAAGTGCTCGTGCCAGGGGCCCCACGATAACCTCTTCCAATTCCCTCAACACCTGGGGTGGACAGCATCTGGACCTGCTGATTTGAACATGTCCAGCCCCTTCAGAAGTTCTCTAACCTGGTCCTCCCTGTTCCTAGGCTTGGTGGAGTTTCTCCTGAGTCCGTCCTGAATCTCAATAGGAGCGTCCCGGTCCCTGCACAAGAAAATATAGGCAAAGAAATTGTTAAAGAGGTCTGCTTTCTCCTCTGGTGTGACCACCAGATTGCCAAGCATATCCTGCAGGGACCCCACATTACCTGGTGCCTTCTTCCTTCTCCCTATGTATTTAAAAAAGGACTTTTTGTTATCCTTGATCCTTGATGCTAGCCCTAGTTCCATATCTACCTTAGCTTTCCTAACAGGGAGCTGGACCCAGACTCCATGCTGCTAAGCAGGGGGTGGGGAGGGGGGCTAGAGAAGAGGGGAGAGGACCATGGGGGGACCCCACAAGGCCCCATTTCCTGCCTGCCCCCGTAGCCCCCCTGAGAATCCCCTGACCCCTGCCTGCTCTCCCAGCCCCATCAATGTTTACCTCACCCAGCCCCAGCTCCCGGTTCTTTAAAAAAAAAAAAATTCCCACACTCACCAGCTGCTGCCAGGGAAGAGGGTGATGCCCACTGCTCCCCACTGCCACACACTGCGTGGAGGGCTCTGCCATGTGCCCCAATCCCCCACCCACTTTCCTAGCTCTATTGATAGCTGCCCTGTCCAGTCCCAGCTCTTGGCTGTTTAAAAAAAAAAAAGCCCCACACATACCAGCTGTTGCAGGGGCCATCAGGGCTTCTGGGGGCTCATGGCAGAGCTGGGGTTGGGCAGGGCAGCCATTGATGGGGGTGGGAGAGCAGGCAGGGGATGGGGCCTTTTTGATTCGGAGATTTGACCAATTTGACAGTGGCCAAATCTCTGAATCAGATTTGGCCAAATCAGTTCGGGACAGTGATTTGAATCACTGAATCGGCCAAATCCAAATCTGAAGTGAATACTAGCCACTTCTCACAGGCCTACTGAACATCTGTTCTGTTACAGGTTTATACCAGTTTCTGATCACTTAAACCAGTTTATGTGTAATGTCTGTCCCTAGCCTACATGGCTATGCCTTCTCTTTTTCTAAAAACAGCACCAGTGACAGAGCGTGGTATACAGATAATTATGGAGTACTAGAAACATTTTTTCTTTAATTTATATGCAGACTGCTTATGTTAGGGAAAGTATAAGTAAAATGTACTTTATTAGATGCATTTCTTTTAGGTAGGGCCTGACTGAGAATCTGGTTAATAGAATCTAGAACTGAAACCTTAAAATACTTATGCACATGGATGATTGTAATCATAAGAATAGTACCTTCAATGAGATTTTTTTCTCACATAAGCGAACTTCCCCACAGTACATGTTTGTAACTACTGTCTTTGAACCTGAAGCTCAGTCTACAATACTTGTGGATTCTATCTGTTTTCAGAGGGGGGAGTTAATTTGCATCTAAATATATGCTTGTGAATTGGATTATTACCTATATAGATAAGGATTGGGTGCATAATCATCTGATTTGCAAGCAGAAATGCATAATCTGTGCAAGCAATTTCATAGAGACCAGTTAATTATTTGTTACCCAGGTGCTTTCCTTTGTTTATATATAATCTGTATTAATGTCTCCTAGATGTTGATATTCAATTGAAAACATCTTACATTAGAAAATTATTTTCTATATTTTAGTATGTGCTTTCAAGCCTTTCATGGAAAGAATATTCCACATCCTTTGCATTATGTTTCCGTCATGAAAATTGACTATCCTTTTGGGATAAATGTGTCAACAAAGAGGCACATCACAAAAATAAATGGAATAATTGCAAGCAAACAATTTTCAGCTTGTGTTCTCACGACTCTTTTTTTTGATTGATGTTTCACTCACTTTGGGAATCTTTTCTGATAATGTAATCTCAAACACAGTTTGGTTCTTCTTTGACCTTTGCATTCAGAAACATTTGTCGAAGTGTGTTCACACACAATTTTTCCCTCTCTAAGCTATTGCAGAAAATTCTGATCAGGGACAGTTTCACTTGAGTGTAAAATGGCCCTGTACAATCTCACAAGTGTAAAGAAAGCATGTAGGTAACATTCCCTTTTGTATTTTCTGTATAGTTCTTTTATTTCTGTTTCACTGGGCTTTGTGTGTCTGCCCACCATAATAAATTAATGAGGTTGTAACAAACAACCTTACCTCCCTGCTCAGTGACAAAGACTTGGAGCACTTCCCCTTCAGTTCAGAAGGGGAATGGCATCTGATGGCAGCTACAACAGCAGAGAAGTTCTAAAACAAATGGGCTAAGAAGACCCTCTACCTTTCATCACATCTTGCTTTTATAATAAATATTTTTGGTTTTGTTAGAATAATCTCTTCAACCATTTTTGTTTTTTTATTTGGCCACTATGTGTGGGATGCAGAAGATGGAGGTAAAGGGTGAAACACTAAGTTGTTTGGGACTCTCTAACCCTGGGTGTAGATTTGTCCTACACCAACTGGTTTTGGTCTCCATAGCTATCTCTGGCTGGGAATTGCAACTACATCTCCCCATCCTTTGTTGTATACCCCTTCAATTGAAGAGTGCAGGAGGTACAGCCTAACAGACAATTCAGTAGGATTTGTGGAAATCCTGTAGTTTTCTGGTCCCTGTTTCAAGAAACAAGGAAGCCTTTCTTGAGGTGTGAATCATTTCTTCCTCCTTAATTCACTTCACCAAGCATGTAGCTCAATAGAGCAAAGGGCCCCAGACTTTCTTAGAGTTTAGATAACATTGCAGTAGAAGCCGCATTGCAAGAAACACTTCCTGACTAACCATGATGGCTCTGATCACTTCCTGTCCTATTCTGAAGAGTGTAATACCCACTGGCAGCACCAACAAAGGAGATCTACATGGAAAAACTGATATTGGGGGGGGTGGGATTATTTCACGTACCCTAACTGTTGCTGAATTGACAGACACTAATGGGCACTGTGGCTTTTCACCTGTTCATGACAACTGCTTTCTATCCCACAAAGTGACATTACAGCTGCTGTAAAGAAAGTTTAGAAAACTATACAGGACTTTACCTACAAGGGGAGTCAAACTTTGTATGACTGGCAGTGTCACTGTATAACATTGTGATTATGATTAATTTCCTGAGGGACTACATGATTGACATCCCTGGAAGCTGACTATCACACAGTCAGAAATGAAGATTTGGTAAAGTAGTATTGTGTGATAACCAGAGGCAGGCTGCATAATGTTAATAATTCAAATTGAACTGCATGGGTCTTGGAGAACTTGAGTGTTTTGTGTTGCCAAAATAAATGGGCATAAATCCAGCACACACTTAATCCCTTAGACTACATACCAACATTTTAAATATTGCTTTATAAACTGTTTCTTTTGACAATCTTGACATGCAAGTTAAACTTTTTCCAGCTAAGGCTGCAAAATGAATATAGCAGCAGGTGCAGTTATTTTGGGCCCAATTCTCAGTCAAGTTTTGCCTGTTTTTTTGCTGGCTCTCACAGTGTAAAGCAGGGGGTATCTAGCTTGGCTAGGCATCAGTTCCCTGGTGTACAGAGGATTCCTGTTTTACCTGAAGTCAGCAGTGATCATCAGGGTATGCCGGTATCACTCTGACCATATCCCAGAAACAGTGCCATAAAGCAGGTTTAGAATTCTTATTACACTTGCACCTCTTTTTGGGTCAGCACTCAGTGAAGCTTGTCCAGGCTTAAGAATCCTGGCTCCAACTGTGTTTAGGATTTGCCAGAAAAGATGTCTACCATGAGACATAATTCAAACTTCCAGGCTTGTGGAAATACTCATTGAATTCCTTGTGTTTTGTTCTTAGAAGAATTGCCTCTAAAACAGCAGAGGGCCGTCCTGTCTACCCTAGGAAATAGCATTTGGTTTATAAAGGTAACTAACTCTATCATAGAGTTATTAGCAGAGTTGTTATAACAGAGTTATGTTACCTTGAGACAAGGAAGATTGTAAAGAAAAAATAGATGGAGATTGAAACATGTTTGTAAGGGGGAAGCTTTTTAGCAGTGTCTTTCCCTTCTGTATTATCTTACTTATGTTCACTATTATCTAAGAAAAAGTTGATAAGCTATTTTAGAGAGAGAACGTAGGGTGACAAATCCCATAGATTCTCAATGGTATATGGTCTTAAGTCACTCAGGCCGTTCTTAAAATCTCCGTCATAGTCCTTACTGTTGCACTGCTGCTGTTGACATTGGTCCTCAGTCTGGTCTTTGCAACCTGCAGTACTTTCTGACAGCAAAAGTGCCGCGTTTAATAGAGAACCAGCACAACACAGAACAACAGCTGGAAGGAGGGATATAACAGCTGTAAGAATGAAAAATGTTTTTGAATATTTTTTTCCTTATCACAGACCACAGCTGGGGAAACTGGAGTTTGGTTTTAATGCCAGAAAACAGATTTTATTTTAAAAGGGCAATTGCTTTCTTCATCACTCTTTTCCTGAGATCATGGAGATAAAATTCTGAAAGGCATTTAACAGCTCATAGTACATCATTATACCTATGTCCTTTTTGACAGTCCTTATATCAAACCTGTTTGTTGTATATATCCTAGCCTTTTGATGGTACCTTCTGTTTTAGAGTTGTTTTCATTAGACCTCCTGTCTTAGCTTCAGTTAATGGTCTATTAACTTGAGGTACTAAATACGTTTGTAAAGTGTTGCTACACCTCATACATGCAAGTCTAGATAGACTACAATCATTTGTCTTTACTTTAGGGCTTAACATCTGGGAGATCATTAGATAGCAGTGTCCTAAAAAAGACTCTTTGATTGACATATTTTTTGGATGGTTGGGACAAGATGATGGGCGTGTGTAACACACTGACTCATTGGCGATGTGTAGCCGGTACATGTGGGTGCACTCCCTGAGATTGGCTGTGCATCCCCTAGATGCACCAGCCATGAAACCGGAAGTGCCGGTGGAAGTGCACTTCTGGTTTCGCTGCTGGTGGTTTCGGGCTCGGCAATTGGCTGCTGCCCCCCCCCTCCTCCAGCCAGTGATCAGCACCCCCCATTGGTGATCTGGTGGCCCCCCAGACTCTGGAGTCACCAGTCGCCCATGCTGACTGACCAAGTTTGCAGCATCCCTTCACTAGTTGGTCCACATAGAACTTATTACTATTTCCATCTATGAACATGTGTTCCTTCTTGGCAAGTGGTAAAACCTGTGGTTTTAGTGCTGAGGGTCCCCAATTTAATCCTTTCTGACAACCCCTGTGGAGTTCATTAGGAGTGCGTCTACTTGAGATGCTACTATACCATAGCAATAAAGATTGTTGCTACACTGCACCTTGTTGCTGCGACGCAGCAGCATTGCTGGGCACTAACCATGCAGCAATGATACTGTGCAGTAGTAGTAACAAGCAGTAGCTTTGAAAAAAATAGTGTGGTGACAACGCTGCACAGTAACGTGTAAGCAAGTACTAAACTGCTCAGTAACAACTGCACAGTCTGCCATTCATAGAGATGCAGCCTAGGAGAGGAAACTGATACCTGTAAAAAGAAGCAGAGTGACACACTCATGAAAATCTCCATAAACAGAAACAATCAAACCAACTTCCACAGCTAATAAAGAAAATACAACCCTAAGCTTAGTTAACTGAAAGGCACAACTAAGCAATTACCCACACTGTATAAAGCAGTTTCTATGCATCCACCCACACATTTTACTGATTCCTGAGACAATCACAATGCTGTTCTAGCTTTGGAAGAAACAACATAAGGCCTTTTAGAAGCGTGACCAAAGAATACAATCTCCCTTCTGGGAAGAGCATATGGCCTAAGAGAATCATGTGTCAGCATTACTCTAAAACTGGTTCCCTGGCAGCAGAGCTGAACTACTACCCATAGATGGCAGATAAAGGAATGACCTTCAGAGAAGGTTAGCTCTGAATTAAGTAGGGGTAATGGATTAATAAGCAGAGAAAACATTGATTATTTCCCATACCTTGGGAACTATCTCTCACGGAAGACGTACATGGATGAACAAATCCAACATTGCCTCAAATGTGAAAGCCCATCCTTTGGACACCCAGGAAAATGGGTGTTTGAAGATCATGCCACCAGATCTGAAACCAAACTTATGATTTAACAAGCAGTTGTGATCCCCAACTTACTAAATGGAGCTAAGGCATGGACAGCATACAGGATATACCTCAAGTCTCTGGGAAAGTACCCTCAACACTGCCTGCAGAAGATGCTTCTCTTTGTTGGAGCTTGTCTGACTGATTGTGGATGCTCAGCTCCTATTTATTACATAGACATTGTGAAGATCCCAGTGTCCAAATCTGTTAAGTACCTTCTTGAGTTCCAAAGCTACACAGAAAGAAAGGACAGTGGCATATAGGAATGACTGTTAGATGTTACTGTATTTTCTTACCTTGTTAATGACATTGTTTGAGAGAATGTGTCAAAAGCCTTGCTAAAGTCAAGGCGTATCACATCCACTGCTCTCCTGCCATACACAGAGCCTTTCACCTTATCATAGAAGAAAGTCATGTTAGTCAGGCATGATTTGCTTTTGGTGAATCCATGCTGGTTCTTCCTGATCACCTTGTTCTCTTCTAGATGCTTCAAAATACATTTCTTGAAGACCAATTGATGATCTTTCCAGATTTTGAGGTCAGACCTGTAATTTGCTAGATCCTCCATCTTTCCTTTCTTAAAAGAAGGGCCCTGTTTCAGTGATCTGAGACTGCACCTGACCTCCATTATATTTCTTAAAGGGAGAAGCCAATCATACTGAAATTGCCTCAGCTAATTCCTCCATTGGCCTAGAGCATATTCCATTTGGACCTACTGACTTGAAAACATCTAGCTCAGGTGTGTAAAGCATACAACCCACCTAGTTGATGTCATCTTCCCACCTAGTTGATGTCTCTGCCATCTGTATCAAAGTTATTCCCAACACACCCCAAGAATTTGCTGGACTGCCTGTAGGCTGTTGTCTTTCCTTCCCGGTGGATGTCATGCTAATGAAAGCATCCCATGAAAACCAGATCCTGTGATTTAGAAACTTCTTTCAGTTGTTTAAATCATTAAAGCCTTGTTGGTTCCAGGGGTGGCACTCACTTTCTGTACATAATCATAAAGTGAATACATTTTGGATTTCTATATTTCAGTTATTGTTACTTTAAAAAAGACCTGTATCTGTTTTCTATATACAAAGACACAGATGGCAAACTCAGAATAGTTTGCACCTAATTCAATGATGATGATGTCTTGTAATCTGCTGACTCCCTCCAAGTTGTTATAATCAGTGTTCAAAGCCTAGTATTGACTAGTCAATCTCCAGAGGCACCCACATGAACCTTCTTCTTGCTACTCTGAAGAAATATAATCAGAATGTAACCTACATATATTTCCCAGGAAACCACAGTGCAAACAGCATACAAAGCTTCTATGACACAGCTGTGTTGCCAGCTGTCATGGGAGTTCTAGATGTAGACACAACTTCCTCTGAACACCTGCACAGGAGGAAGGCATATTTTGCATTACAAAGCTCTCCATATGTGAAGCTGATGTGTCAAATAGGTCAGATCTTGACTGCTATAATACATTTTCAAGGTCTCACGTAGCATCTATTTGAAATATTCTCCCATATAGTTGGACAACAATATCTTTTTATATGACATTTCAAATATGTGAAATTTAATCTTAACTTGAGCAAAATGTCAATAGCCTAACTCTCCTCTCAGTTAAGCAGATGTTAAGCAGGAATAAATCAACAATGGTTTTCAATCAGAATAGACCCATAATAAGTAAAGTTTTAACTGGAACTATAGTCAGTTTTATTTATTTATTTATTTATTTTGTGCATACAAGCCTGTTAGGAGTGTTCTCTGGACAACTTGTGCTGAGAAGACTCTTTATGGTAATTCCAGACTTTTCAAAGACTGTCGAGATGGTACTTGAATGAAGATTGCTGATTCTAGGTAAAGAAAAATATTTTTTTTCCAGAGAATGGTGATACAATCATAGAAAATAAGGGTTGGAAGGGACCTCAGGAAGTCATCTAGTCCAACCTCTACTCAAAGCAGGACCATCCCCAACTACATCATCCCAGCCAAGGCTTTGTCTCCCCGGGCCTTAAAACATCTAATATTGGATATTCCGCAGTCTCTCTAAATATCCTGTTCCAGTGCTTTACTACCCTCCTTGTGAGAGTTTTTCCTGTTACCTAACTTAAACTCCCCTTGCTGCAACTTGAGACCACTGCTCCTTATTCTGTCATCTGCCACCACTGAGAACAGTTTAGTTCCATCCTCTTTTGAGCCCCCACTTCAGGTAGTTGAAGGCTGCTATTTAATCTTCCCCTCAGTCCTGTCTTCTCCAGACCAAATAAGCCCAGTTCCCTTCTCCCTCTCTTTATACATCATGTTCCCCAGCCCTTTAACCATTTTCACTGTCCTTTGCTGGACTCTTCAGTTTGTCCACATCCTTTCTGTAATGGGAGGCCTAAAGCTTGACACAGCACTCCAGATGTGGCCTCACCAGTGCCAAAGAGAGGGAAATAATTGCTTCCTTTGACCCGCTGCCAATGCTCCTACTAATGCAGCCCAGTATACCATTAGCCTTCTTCACAACAAGGGCACACTGTTGGCTCATATTCAGCCTATCGTTCACTGTAACTCCCATGTCTTTTTCTGCAGAGCTGCTGCTTAGCTAGTCAGCCCCCAGCCTGTACTGGTGCATGGAATTGTTCCATCCTAAGTGCAGGACTTTGCACTTGTCCTTAATGAACTTCAGGGCTAGGGACAGACATTACACATAAACTGGCTAAGTGATTAGAAACTGGTTTAAGCGTGTAATACAACAGATGTTCAGTGCACATAAACCAGTTTGAGAATGGCTGAAACCACTCTGAGATAAATCTGGTTGTAAGTAGCATCAGACTTAACTGATTGGCCTCAAGTCGGTTTATGCAATGTCTGTCCCAGACCCCTTGCTGATTTAAATTAAATCAAACTCCCACAGCATCCTGGTATCTCTGGGCTGGGCAGGGCAGGGCTCTCTGGTCCACAGCAGGGCTGGCCCCTCCTGTCTGCTCCCTGGATGCAGCTCTGGCAGTCTCTGCAAGCATTTGTGCCTGGCTTCTGCTTCCCCCCTCCCCTCCCCACTCTCTGCTAAGCAGGCATTCCCCCATCCCTCACAGACACCTCTCAGCATTAGCTAGCAGACTGCATGCTGGCTACCTCTGAGCTGTGGCAGAGATGATATGTGTTCCTTACTGGCCTGGTCAGGAGGTGGGAGGGAACCCTTCTCTAATCATAGGGTCCTGCCAGAGCCTGGCCATGCCCTCCCCCCTCAGCTCAGCTCTGTGCAAGGGAAGGGATGGCTGCTGTAATGCCACTCCTCCCTCCCCTGGGTTCTAGCCTGAGCCACTGCAGGCATGTGCTTGTATTTCTGGGATGTCCGTCTAGTTACAAAACTGATTTAGCCTAGCCAGGTTAGACTAACCTGCAAAGATTGAATCAATTCAGCTCAGAATTTTTGAATGTCTGTCCTTAGCCCATGAGATTACTTTTGGTCCAGTCCTCCAATTTGTTTAGGTCTCTCAGAATCCTAGCCCTACCCTCCAATGTACCTACTGGTCTACCTTGCTGAAACTTATTTGGACATAGGATATAGGTAATTTGTTTGGGGGTTTGTTTTTTTTTTGGTAAATTAATATAACATCCAGAGTACTGCTTGTAAGAGCTTCCTTGTCTTTCTGGTATTGCACTGCTTGTTGGAAGGATGGAAATTAGCACATCGCATGAAAGATTTTAGTCACAATGCTTAATGTGCTGTTGGAAAATACTAAAGTTCTTACACAGTTTTCATCAAGACAGCATCCATGTGGAACGAAATATACAGCACTGTGCTTATTCAACATATTTGTATGAGATTCAGCAAGAGTACTTTACTCCATAATACGTGCTCACCAAAATCTTAAGAATTTTTCTTTTGCCTCAATATTAAAACATGTTTTTATTCTAGCATAATTATCTACAAAATCGCCACTTTCTGTTTTTTTATTCACTTTCATTTTTTCTTCCTTGACATGTAGTCATCTGGCTTGCATGATACTACGCTTTCCTCTGTTCTCCTCCAATCTCTCCAACCATTAATTAACTTTTTAGTATTCCTTTTGAGGCTGCTGCTTTTCCCTAGTAGCCTTTTCTGTTGGCATGCTACACAGGTCTGTCCCTCATCACCTGTTTGCTCTTTCTTCACCTTATGACCAGGTAATTTAATCTGTTTGCATTGGTATAGTTATAACCTCTGTGCTGACAACTCCCACACTTCTATCTATTACAGCTCTGCCTTCTGTGGTTCAATTTGTAACTCCCACTGCCTCTAAAACAACTGTCTTGGGTTTCTCACAATGTAGAGCATAACTGGGTCAAAAATAAGTTCAACTCCATGCTTCCCACCACTTTCCAAATTCTCCCTAAAATCTCAGATGTTTTCTGTTGTTAACCCTGCCACTCCCCCCATCACCCACCCTCAAATGATAGGAATCACTGAGGCTGGATTAAAATTAGGGCTAGTCAAAAATTCTGGTGGAACAGTTTACAGTTTGGTACTCAAAGTCAAGATATGTGGATATTATGGTTCCATTTCAATGATGTTCCCAGGTAGCGTTGGCTCCCATGAAGGTTGGTACTCTAAATGCTTCCTGATTCCCAGCTCTCCTTCAGCCCACCAGCTGGAATTTTTTTTCAAAATTTCCCGAAAGAAGCACTTCAGATTTTTTAAAAACTTTTTTCAGTTTGTTTCAAAGTAACCTTTAAAACTTTTGCTTTCCCCCTCCTAAGTAAAATAGTCAAATTTTAAAATTCTCCCTAAATTGGAATTCCTGTTCTCTGCAAAGCTCTAGACCATATCCTAGTTGTTTGTTCCTCCTTTCTGTTCCAATAGCTAAATCATCTACCTATGCTCTAATTATTGAGTACTTTAGGTATGGCCGGCTTACAGCCTGTGCACCACAAGAGATTGGGCAGGGGAAAGGAATAGGAGTAGCACTTGGAGAGGGTATGTTGCTAATTTTGGCTTGTTCATTAGGGCTGTGCAAAGCTTCAGTAGCCGATTTGATTCAGAGGAGATTCAGCCCAATTCTCTGGCTGAATCTCCAAATCCAAATCAAATCAAGAGACCCATTAAAGGCTCTGAATCAAATTGAAGCCTCTGTATTGATTTGGAAAGCAGGCATGCAGGAAACAGAAAAAGAGAAGAGGGAGGGTGGAAAGACTGCTCTGATTGACATCTGTAGCAGGTCAGTGACTGTGATCTTTCTCTGAGTTCCCTTCCAGTAACAGTGTTTTGGGGGAGGGATGGAGAAACAACATATAAGGCTCTGTGTGAGCTCATCTGTGTGCCTTTTGTGAGCTGTCTGTCTCTGTTGCAGCAGCAGCTCTAGCTTGGTAGTAGGTAGTCTCTTGCCACCAAGTTCTATCCAATCCTTTCCTGTTTATCCTTGCCTATAATCCCTATTGTTATCCATTCCTTTCAGCTTATACTTCTCCCAAAATGCACTTATTTATTCTTGTTAGCCTGCATTCCCCTCCCCCCCCCAAAAAAAAAAAATGGAAACCCATGTTTTCCCTGTCAGTGTGTCATCACTGTGCAGGAAAGCACAACATATATTACATATATTGCACACAGACACACACATTTTGCAGCACACCAAACATCATGAAGCATACTGGAAAGGCAGGTGCTAGGTCTTCTGGCATGGGAGAGAGAGGGGGCAGAGGGAGAGCTGCAATCACCTCCCCCCGCCAAGCATAGACTTAACCTCTTTCCTGGCAGCCAGGAGTCTTCTGCTGCTAGTGGGAACAAGGAGGCGGGAGCAGTGTTTGCACCTACAGCAACACCAGTAACCACAACCAGCAGCAGCATGACATTTTCCACTCCAATATCTGTTGCCAGTATGAGCCTCCCAGTGCCAGAGGAGCAGCTGGATCTGGAAGCAGGGGAACTGAGTGCCATAGCCAAGGAAATTCTGGGAAAGGAAGGGAAACCTGAGTTTGTGCTCCACACCTCTCAAAGTTCCCCTAGGGGCAGGTCTCCTTCTCCAGAAGGTACCTTAGAGGAGGTTGTGAGGGCAGGTGGCTCAGCATCTCCTGTTGTTGTGCCTCTTTCTGCTGAGGAGAGGGGTAAGGCAGGATCCCCACCTGTAACCCAGAAGCAGGTGGGTAGAGTAGTGTAGAATTATTTTGAGGTGGTAGATGATCCCAGGTATGCTACCTGCCAGCACTACTGAAAGCATATCAGCTGGGGCAAGGATAAGAAACATTTCACCACCACAGCGATGCTGATGCATCTCAGGAGGCAGCATGCCCTTGCCCCTGTTCCTTCTCAGCCTAGCACCAGTCGGAGTATGCACAAAAAGAAGCCCCCATCCCCAAGAAGCTGAGGCAGGCCACCCTGGACCAGTGAGGGAAAGGGAGGGTGGCACGTTCCAAAGGCGAGTGAGGTCACCCAGAGCATTAGGGAGATACTTGCTCTGGATGGCCAGCCCTTTTCCTTTGTTGAGAATCCAGGATTCAGGCAGCTCATGGTGCTAGTGCCCCCATCCTACCAATTGCCCGCACACACCACCTTTAGCAGGACGGTGGTGATCTCCCTGTATGCCTGTATGAGGCATGCAGGCAGTACTTGAGGGAGGAGCTGCAGAAGGCATGGCCACAGATAGCTTTACACTTCACCTCAGACATCTGGAGCAACCAGGGTGGAGATCATGCCTACCTCTCCCTCACAGGGCATGGGTGTGATCAGGCAGGGCATCAGTGGGATCTCCTTCAAGTAGAGGTGATGGATGAGTCCCACATGGCAAGGGAGATCATGATGGTCATGAACCACATGGTGCAGGGATGGCTCTTTGAACAGGCCGAGTTCACCCAGGAGTTCATGGTCACCAGCGATGGGGCCAGTATGGTCAAGGTGATGCATGATGGCAACTTTGTTGGCATCTGCTATGTGGCAGTAGTTCCACACAAGTTCCACCTCATAGTCAGGAATGCCTTGGATGGGGACAGGGCTCCTGGTGACAGCACCGTCACTACCACAACCAGCCAGCTCATTTCAAAATGCAGGAAGGTGGCAGAGCATCAAGGGGGGCAAGTTACTGTGGGAAAAACAGGCAGAGCTGAGCATCCCACAGCACAAAAACATGCAGGATCTGGACACTCAGTGAAACTCCACATACCAGATGCTCGAAAGGCTGGTCGAGCAACAGAAGGCCATCCGTGAGATGGCCTTGCTTGGGGAGATTGGGATCAGTGGCCCCCTTAATGCAACTGCGTGGGATACCATCTCACAGATCTTGGTGGTCCTCAAGCCATTCCTCAAGGCCACTGAGAGCCTCAGTGCTGGTGATGCACTTAGCCAGGTGATCCCCATAGTGAAGGAGCTTGAGAATCAAATGGAGAAGAGCCATGTTTCTTGCTGGGGCAAGCCACTCTCACCAGAGGTGCAGGCACTGGTGAAGCAGCTGAAGGAGGGCATCAAAAAATGTGTGGATTCATTGCGGTCCAGTACAGTCCACATGCTGGTGGGCATGTGTGACCTGAGGGAGAAGGTGAGCATCTGCAGCAGCAAAACACTCTATCACTGGACGGAGGTGCTGGTGAACATAGGAAGGCAGAAGAGCAGAGGCAGGGGGATGTGGAAGAGGGGGATCTACTGTCCCGTGCCAGCACTTCAAGCATCAGCCAATCTCCTCTACCACACCCTTTGCCAATGTGAGCCAAAGGCATGGCTTCAGTGTTGGGGTCCAGAGGCACTAGACCCCACCATCCAGCAGATAGCGTGGAGGCCTTGGTGGCTACCTGTCTTGCCAAGGACATGGAGCTGCTACAATGCGACCCCTTAGCCTATTAGGCAACCCGCAGCCAGATATGGCAGGATCTGGTCACAATTGCCCAGGAACACCTGTCCTGTCCACCAACCAGTGTTCCAAGCGAGAGGGTGTTCAACATTGCTGGGGATGTTGTGATACCCCACCACACCTCCTTGGATCCTGGTTTGGTGGAGCAGCTGGTGTTCCTGAAGGTGAACCTCCCACTGCTGGGATTCCCCAAGTTCCACATGCAGATGTACCTGACTCTGTAGCTCTTTCCAGAGGCTAAGCTGATGTTCATGCAAGACAGGCAGTCAGTGAAGATGTAAATTGAGGTGTCAGGGAGTGAGAGACAGGCTGCGAGGGAGGGAGGAAGGGGGATGTAGCAGGTACAAGTGAAGAGGTACCTGGGGAGTCTGATGTCAGGCAGGTTATAGTGTGTCATAAATCCAATGTCTGTATTGAATCCATGAGTTTTTGTATTGAGGAGTTGATGAAGTGAAGTTCATAGTCTCGTCTGTGAAAAGTGTTTTGTAAATTCCCTTTGAGGATCAGGACTGAGAGATTGGAGAGAGAGTGGTTTTCATGTGAGAAATGCACCCCCACTGGTAATCGGGTGTTCTTGTCTGTGATAGATTTCTGGTGTGCATTCATTCTGGTGCGCAGTAGTTGTTTGGTCTCTCCTACGTATTTTCCATCAGAACATTTGGTGAATGGGATGAAATATATAATGTTTCTGAAGATGCATCTGTAAGATCCAGGAATGGTGATGGTTCTATTGTGGGGTGTAGTAATTGTGAAGAATACTGGAGATATTGGCAGGTTTTGCATTTCTTGTCATGCCATGGTCTGGATCCATTTGGCATGTTCTGGGCCTGAAGAAGTTTGCTTCTGGTGAGGTTAGCAAGGTTCAGTGCTTGTTTGAATTTACAGACCACTTTTCACAGGCGAGCCTATGAACTTCACTTCAGCAACCTCCTTGATACAAAAACTCATGGACTCAATCTAGACATTGGAATTATGACACATTGTAACCTGCCTGACTTCTGACTCCCCAGGGACCTCTGCACTTTTACCTGTTACATCTCTCTTTGCCTCCTGCCCTCCCTGCCCTACCCCCCCAGCCTATCTCTCACCCGCTGACACCTCAGTTTACATTTTCACTGACTGGCTTTCTTCCCTGCATTGCATGCCAACCTCTGGCTTCTTTGCTATTCATTCCATCCAGGAAGAGCACACACCAACTGCAAATGCTTCCTCAGCCTGATAAAGGCTTTTATAAACCCCAAATCTTGCTAAGATATATTTCTCCAACTAGTTGGCCTAAGAAAAGATTTCACATCTACTGAAGCAACCTTGCCTGCCTGTTCCTTAGACCAACATGGCTACAAGCAGAAACCCAGTTAACACAGACAATGAAATGCGTTTGGCTTTCAACAGTTTGAGGTGCACTTTCACAGAAGCCCCACACCTAACTCCTTGCAACTTGGCAGGCTTCATGCCCTCAGAAGGGGTTACCATCCCTGCTGTTTGCATCCAAATCTGCAAAAAATGACAAAGTTATAGGTATTTTAGTGATTCCCCATTGTAGTCTATGGCCAACTCACCAAACTGGTTGATTTGGCCGCTGAATCTCTGAATCCGATTTGGCTGAATCAAATTGGAACAGTGACTTGAATCACCAAACCAAATTACTGTCCCTCCAAATTGGCCAAATCCAAATTGAATACTTGCTGCTTTACACAGGCCTAATGTCCATGCCAAAAAGGCTGGCCTCCACTGAAACTTCCTTTTCCTGTCTTTCGGATATATCTTTGTACTGTAGCCTTCCAAAATTCTGCTCATAAAATAATCTTTCCCTCCTACCATTCTGATTCTGTATAACATTGTGGGATTTCTATGTGAAATCTATGTAATGATAAGGTTTTCATAAAAACCTGATGCTGTACTCATGCTCTATCTAGGATCTATTGCCTGTATGATGTTTCTGAATGAACTGAATGTACTGAATCACTCTGACACTTGGTAGGAGGACAAGTACAGGTATTGAAGATTAAGCTTGTTCATGTCCCCATATACAAAAGTTATGATAAAACCAAGTGGCATAAAATACCCCCTTTTGAGTCACTTCGGCCCCAATCATACTGTACCTTTTTAATGACAATGAATGTTCATTTTGTGGGTTTGCCTATGTCTTGATGCCTTGCATATGTAATAAAACTTGTATACTAGCCCATAAGCTAATATAGGACTTTAGGATAGAAATGTATACAGCTAGACATGGAAAAGGTCATACTGATGAGTTATAGGCAGAATGCCTAAAGCAAAAACATACATAGTCAGTTCCACTTAATTGCATGCCAGAAAGGAGTACTATTAACGGTTTAATTGACCAGCTTTTTTAGCATTCTAAACTCTTCCTTATTTTCTTCCATGCTGCTTGCACCTGTGTTAATATTGATAAAGAAATAAAGTTTGTAATTAGACTTTAAAATTCTGTTCTTCGAATCCTTTAAGCACTTCTGTTCTCAGTCCTGGATCCCTTTATAAAGTCTTCATTGTAGAGCTCTTACTCAAATGTTGCCCATAACTGCCTTTCTGTGCATACACAAACCCCTCTGTCTCTGTATAGCACTTTCAGCCTAGTTTGTCTTACAGGGCTTGATGGGGATTGAGTTCCACTTTCTACTCCAGCTGGCAATTTGTCCATGTTGCAGTCAGGGTGCAAGCTATGTCCTTCCATATTCAATGCATAGAAAGGCAGGTAAGTTTTCCTACAGAAATAATCCAGAGCATGTCTCAGGGCACTATGGCATAAAGGGCCACGGGATTCCCTCTCCTCCTCCTAAAGTTTAGCCACACACATAGCTAAGGGCAGCTCCAGTAAGTAACTTGCAAAGTTTTGCTGTGTGGCTGCTGAGTTAGGCCATCCTGGGTGTTGAAGTCTGGACAATCATCAACAGAGCTAACTCAGTGAAGACATACCCATATTTGTTAAACTGTAGCCAGGTGACTGGCAGCTGTCTAACACCTAATCTGAATTTTAGCAGCATTCAGCCCCTCACACTTCACAAATAATTTACTTTCCACCTTGTCATTACAACTCTGTGCCATTACAACAGCTATGCTAACAGGTTCAAAAGGATAGATCATAATCAGCCTGTAGGTGATAAGTACAGTGTTTCTCTGTATTACTTTTCTATCTTTTAATGCTGTGGTACAGCATTAAAATAAATTGTCTGAGTTCTGAGGCTTATCTGTTCCCATTTATCACCTTTCTGCTAGGTTTCTGAAAAGTTTAAAGATGGGTAGTTGTGTACCCTTTGTAAATCCTGCATTACCTTGTGCTTTAAGGATTAAAAAGGTGCAGACATCTTTCCTCCAAAGACCTCATCCTGCAGGTTGCTTTGTGCTGCAGCTCTGCCCCATCAAAGAATTTCAAATATGTGCTTAACTTTCAGCACCAAAGTAGTTTTGTTGTTACCACTTGGTATGCAACACCTTGCAGGGGTGAGGAGGCAGATCCTGTTTCACTGTTGGTTGTGCTCTAAGTGGAGTTATACACTCTGGGCGCATACAGGCATTATATTCAGATCAACCTAAATGCCCACTCGTGCTGGTGTTCAGAGGGCTTAATTCAGCCAAAAAATGGTGAGCCCTATCTAAGTCAGTGCACCTCAGAAGGCAAACTCCTGCACATTGGTAGCGGATACCTGTTGCTGGGAAAGCCCAGCTGCTCGCCTCAGCCCTGGGCTATGCGATTCCTAACCTCCTGACCCTGATCGGGCAATTTTTAGCCCCCAACACTCCCTCCCCAAAGTGAGCAACACCCCTGCAGACTTGCCAAACCTCCTATGGACCCGCCAGGCTCTCTCCCCACCCCAAGTTACTTACCTCAGGCTGAAGGCACTGCTTTTGGCAGCTGTGAATGGCTGCATGTATTGCTGTCAGCTTAAAGGTAAGCTTCTCAGCCTAGACTCAGGGCAGTGAACGCTTGTTTGCATCCTCTAGTGCTATTCCATTTTGCTCTGTTCAAGTCCCTGAAAATCCAGTATGCATGCATCCACTTTTGTAAGGTCCCTGCCAAAGTTGTGATGGGATCTGATGCATGAGCCGCACAATCATCCTTCCTGCCATGCCACACATGCATCAGATCCTATGCTGCTTTATTGTTGGTTCAGTGGGAGCCTGGAATTGTGATCTGACCAGCCTTAATTTTAATATAGCCTCAGTGATTCCCATCATTTGATGGTGAGTGATAGGGAAAATGGCAGGATTAACAACAGGGAGCTGAGATCTTAGAATTTGGAAAGGGATGCATGGGATGAAGCACCCTGTTAGACTGTGTGAAATCATAATCCCAGGCTCTCTCCCTGCACCAGCAAGTAGCAAGTCCCGTGGCTGGGAGCTCCCTTAGTTGACAGGGTTCCTAGCCACTAGGTTGCACCTGGCCACATGTTCAGTTAATGGCAAGACAGGAACCAGCTACAAAATTATTGCACATTTTTGTGGAATAAATTTGTGGCTTATTCCTCATTGTATCACACCATTAATTGATTTGACATGCGTCTGGGTCACAACTTAGGATGTGATTAACTGGTTAATTGCAGCTTAAGTGTAATGTGTGGCAGGTGCTTAAGAGATAGCCGTTTCTTTCTTAAGATCAAGGAGATACCACCTTCTTTTCATATTCATGGGGGGAGGGGGTTCCCCAGGGACTCCATCAGGGTCTAAGGTGGGAAGCCTAGTAAGTGGAATCTGGCCCCTGTTATACATCAACACATACAGCTTTAGCATCCCATCCACCCACCAATGGGTATTTTGCTAGTATATACAGTGGGCTTTTTAACTCTGTGGTAGTCCACTGGGTATACTTGAGCATTTGCTGCCAACCAGACACCTAGGATGGTATGGGCTGGACCAGGCCTGAAGAGTACTTTGGAATGCATAGACCCAAGGGCCATTTTTCTTTTGCTTTCCGCAGGGCAAAACAGCTCTGCAAGGGTACAATTAGAAGCAAGAATTCTACTTTCCCTGCCTTAAACAGGACTGTTTTGGCAACATAGGAGAGAATCTGTAACTGTACCACCGTGATGGTATTTTTATGTTAGGAAAGCTACTAATTTTTATTCTCCACAGTTTTATTTGATTCCATGTGGTGATTCAGAAATGATGGAAACTTTCCTATATTATTATTCAGAAGATTAATATACAGAAGTAAGTAATCTAAGCCTTTGTTAAAAATTAAAGAAATAAATAAGGTGTAGATTAGTTTGCCTTTTGCACATTGGCAGTGTTCCTGGTTATTTGAACTGGGGCCAGGGAAACCTCTATAAGTAATTTAAAGGCAGGAGTAAAGGCTCTAATTCAAAACTTTATGAAATGGAATTGAGGCATTCAGAAGAGGATACCAAGTGGAAAGAAATATATCCAATACATTTTTACAGTGTTTTAATAAATAGCAATATCAAAGAGACAATCTGCAGCAGAAGATCTTAGTGTCTAATCTGGTTTTAGATCAGTCCTTCCCACTGAAGGCCCAAGCTTTTGATGCATATCACAAAGCTATCAGGCTATTTGTTATAGCTGTGGACAGGAAAATCCTTGAAGGTTCTATCTCTGAGCAGTAAATGACGTTCAGTAAAATGCACTTTCCAGAAGGGTATATATACAACCAAAAAGAAATCATCATGATAAATACTGGGTAGTAAAAGAGTTTTCAAAGAAACATACCATGATATCATTCTTTTAGATTTCATAAATCTTACCCTTGTATCAAAACACTAAATTCAAATGGTAAACCTTTGATGTACCACCTATCCACCTGGAAGTTTTCAGTCTTTAGCTTCTGAAATACTACAGAAGTATGATGAAACATGGTGTATATGTTTATTTAAAGCAGTGGATATTTAAGCAAAAGCATAGATTGATTTAAATAAAAATAGAACAAAATAGCCTCTCATTCAGTAAGCTACAGTATTGGATGGCACATGGCTGAAAGATAAAGGTCATTATTTTAGTTACCTAACACACATTCACAGTTAGATTTTTATTTCTTCTTTTTCTTGTCTGCATCAGTCTGTCTGATCTTTCATCTCGCAGTATAATGCTAATGTGATAGCCTCCCCTACTCTGCCCCTCCTACTGCTTTATGAGCTGAGGCCTGTCACACAAGGCACAACACCCTAACCTGCCACAGGTCATTCAGACAGTTGGTCCTGAGGACAATCAGTTCCAAGGCCGCACCAACCACTGGGGCACCTTTGATGTAGCAATAACTCTCTTCCATTGTTCCCAGTCTTTTGCCACAGGTAAAGCTGGGAAATAACAGTGGTCAGTGTCCTGCTGCTGCAAGGGTTGTTAAAATACACTAGAAGAAATATACCGGAATACAAGAAAGAGGCCCAGGCTGTCTGCTACAGAGAAAGGCAACCCTCCCCTGCTTCTATGAATCTGGCCATGGAGTAAAATTCCTTCCCAACCCCAAACGTGGCGATTAGTCTGACCTTGAGCAGAGGGGTAAGACCTTCTAGCCAGGATCCTCTGGGTTTTAGTCCCAGGGGTAGCACTGGTACCTCGAGTCAAAATCCTTAGCCTTGACTGCATGTAGCAGTACTTCTGAGGAAGGTGGTGGAGGAAACAACAAACTTGATAATTTGTAGCAGCAGAAGAGGGGAAAAATATTTCCTTCCTGGCCCCATGTGACAAGTAGCAAAGCCCAGAGGCATGGGAAATATCCATAGTAAAGCAGAGGCATAGCTACGCCTACATCATCCTTGACCAATGCATATCAAACCTCTTCTTGAATGCCACCAACGATGCAGATTCCACAACTTTCTTAGGAAGTCTATTCCATTGCTACATGGCTCTAACAGTGAAGATATTTTTTCCTGATATCCAATCTAAACTTACTTTGCTGCAATTTCAAGCCATTGGTCCATGCCCTGCTCTTTTCAGCAAGAGAGAAAAGATGTTCTTCCTCTTCTTTATGGTAGCCCGTCATATATTTGGAAACTGATGTCATGTCTCCTCTTAAGCACCTTTTCCAGAAGCTGAACTTGCCTATTTTCTTCAACCTCTTCCTGGTTTGTCTTGTCTTCCAGGAACAGGAGCTCAGGAACGGTTATGCTTAATGCTTTGTCTACAAGGGGGATTTGACCAGCATAGCTATTCTGAAATAAATATTCATCTGTACCTATTCTGGGATAACCCCATCTGTGTCTACTCTAGTAAAAAACAAGTTACTTGCATTCTGAGGGAAATCACTTTTTCAAGAATAATTAAATAACACTAGAATAGCTGTAACAGAGTAGTTATTTTGAAATATCTATGCCAGTTGATTTCTTTGGCTGGCTAAGACTTACTGATTTGTGCAGGAGTACACAGGAAGTTTATG
>NW_017728943.1:110729822-110816459 GCF_001723895.1 Crocodylus porosus
AGATACCCCATTTCGGAGTAGGGGCAGGAACATCGGTACCGTCAACTAGGGGAACAGAGGCAGCCTCCCATACAACTTATTTGTCATCAAAATCGTGGCGAGCGAGATTCTGAGGGTGCTGAGTCCACCCTAACGTGACGGTAGGGGGCGCTAGGAAGTTCATGGCCGCTCCTAGGTCCCACTCCCTCACACCAATCACGGACTTGAACACGTTTCAATGTTTGGACTTGTGTCCTAAGAATTGGATTATTCTTCTTTTTCCAGATTCACGTTGTACAGAAGTCTTTACTGATAGTCAAAAAGGAGACTTTATAAAGATGGCATCATCTCATTTAGCATAGTTCTCTGGCATTAAGCTCTACCTAGTCTATTGATAAAATGTATTTTTTATGTATTAGTACTACAGAAATAAAAATCTCTAGAAAAGTAAACTGGTTTGTTCCTTTGCTTGAATAATCAACAAAATTATCAGTTGAATCCAGATAGACTAATAATAAAACAGACAGATGAAACAAAGGCAGACTGACTTTTGGGGGGAGGGGGCCCAAAGGGAGATTGTTGGATGACTTAGCTATCGTTTCTGCTATTTGTTTCTGACATACCGCTTTCTGCTATTTACAGGAATTTTAAATGTAGATTTCTCTATGCCTGCATCCTCCAGGAAATCAACTATGTTCCTTTCAGCTCATCCTGGGAGAGGTGAGAATAAAGATAGGGCTATGGCAGGAACTACAACTATGTTACAGTCTTGGTAACTTCCCAGTTTTGACAAGTCAGTTTGTTGATTTATTGACCTGAATTATTATATTGCCATGCTCAGTTATCCTTTGAGTAGAACTGTGGTGTAGTGGCTAGGATGTTGGACTCTGTCTCAGGAGAATTAGGTTTTAGTCTTGCTTCTATCCACTGTGTGATTTTGCACAGCTGTTTTTCTGAGACTTTTGTTTCTGTTTACCTATCCTGTCTATATAGATTGGTTTTGTATCAGAAATGATCTCTTACTAACATGGACATGTTGTGCCTACAATGAAGCAACAATCTCAGTTTGGTCCTCTAGCACTACTCTTACAGAAATAATGAATAATAATCATCTGTGTTTCTAAGGGTCTTGTAAATCAATGGCATTTTCTTGGCATTTTTAGTATTTCTTCCATTTCCAGTTAACACAGATCTTAAGGTTACCCTAGTATGTAAAGCAACTCGTTTCATCATTGCAACAAGTGACATTCTCACTTGTCTGCACTGCGTATAATTTAGTTTTTACCATACTCTGCTGACTGCAAACATAATAGTATTTTTAGTTGCCACAGTAGCTACAAAATGTTAAAAGAGTCACTGTGAGACAGCCAGAAAATCTTCAAAGGTACTTCTATGTATCATCAGTCTAAAGTGTGATTTTTTTGAAGTCTATCAGAGTATATATTTAGAACTACAAAGTCTTTTCTTACATGCTTTTGGGAATAAGAGGACAGTTGTCCTGTCAGTTTATCAGTACGTTGTCCTCCAGAGATAAATAAAGCAGTATAATTAAACATCTTTGGATTCAATCCAAACTCTTCTGGAAATAGATACAATTTCAAATCAGTAGATCAAACTGTTTAAATCGGGAGACACAATGTGGTTTTCATGCACTATTTCAAGATTTTGGTGCCTTGTTATTGATGGGATCCTGTCAGTGAGAAATAAACCCTTTATACAAGGAAGACATCCTGCTATTTCAGAACACATTTTTTGGTACACTTCTCTTGTCTCTGAATAAAATTAGAAGACAAAATTTGTTGTGGATTCAGTAAAAATTACATGTTAGAGAAATGACACAAGAAATAGAAATGGGAAAACCTGATGACAGACAAATGGCAATACCAAAAATACATTTCTTAACTCTCTGTTTTTGTTTTTGCTTTTTTCATGAATGGGCTTAATTTACAGACCTTGTCTTCCTGATACCAGGAAGTGAAAGCCCAGCTTCAGGGATGTTTGGAAACACCCTGTTCTGTCTCTGGATCTAGGTTGTTAGCTGGTACCACCTTTATCTTGTGTTAGGGAACAGTATGGTACAGGCCCCCAGTTTCTCAGACTGTGTGTACATCCATTGGCCTTGTTGTGTTACATAGCCTGTCTGCTTCAAAAGCTGTGTGAAACTGTGTATGTGAAACCCAGCCCTTTAGAAATCAGTTAACCCCTGCTCCCCATCCTGGATCATCCTAATACGGACACGCACACGCACACGCACACGCACCTATAAGCCAATTCCCAAAAAGCAAACCTTTAAATACCATTCTCAAGCTATCACCCTGAGTCACTGTGGAACCACCCTGCCTTCTGGACCCCAATGCAGATCCAGAAAAGAATGGGTATGGGGTGGTTCGGAGGGAGACTTAGGACAATTGTTTATAATAATACAGGATAATAATTATACAGGAATTCATACCCTCCTAAAGCCATGCCTGAAGGATAGGTCTATTTCTCATACTTTTGCTCCCACCATGATAAACACCAGTACCATTGAGCTGATGTTGGCAAGAGAAGGATTTATATTATGTAAAAATTCCTAACTGTAGATCAGGCTATAGGCTTTTATTTCATGGTAAGTGAGAAGATGACATACTGGGAATTAAGGGCTGGGTGGGATATATCAGGAACAATAATGAATTACTGTCATGGGGCTCAGCAACCTTTGCTTTTTTACAAAATCCCTGGAGGAGAGGGTGGAAGTGGAATTTACTTCCTGTTCTCCTCCCAGAATTGTCAGATAAGCCAGTTTCAGAATTAAGAAGTCTCCAACTATGAAAATACTTTCTCCAACCAAGTTAATACCCCTCACATTGCAACACATTGTATGTAGTATCTTTTTTCCTTCTTGAATTTTCATCTCAAGACACATCATATACAAAACCCCAAATAATGTAACATCAGCTTATATTATGAGAAGAGCCTTAACTTTTGTAGTTTTCTGACTCTTGCGTGCTTGATTTCTTGTCAGTAGACGTTTCATTCCATCCCCACTTCCCCCAACATAATTATATACTAAAAGAGGGAAAGAAGAACTTTAATAAAATTCCAGTGAAGGTATCCAAACCAAATAATTTGCCAGACTCAATTCCCTCATTTGCCTTTTTTTCCCCTCTTTTCTAAAAATGCATCTGTTTCTCTAAATGCAAACCTCCATGAGCTGAAATGGTTATTAAATAGAAAGCAAGAAGCAAAGGCAAAATAAATTATTCATAAATTACCCCTTCCAAAGTTCCAGGGTTTCCCTTCTCTCCGGACTAGTTAATATAAGCGAGTGTGTACTTTAACCTTATGGCTCATCAAGCTCAAGTTCAGTTACACCAGCAAACGCTTCAGGTGGAATGTGCATGCATAGATAAATTTGTATCATGTGCAGGGAGCTAAAAACATTGGTAATCCCATAATTATCTCTTCAGAACAAAATTTCCTGGGTTTGAGGCACTGACACACCAATACTTAGCAGTGGAATATCATGTTCTCTATTTAAACTGACCAGCTAATACCCTTGGGATGGCAAATGGGATCTCTGAGTGTTTCTTTTGTTATAGTGTTAAGCAAATATTTCTTAGGGTGATATCTTTTCTTGAATCAACTCTGTAGCTAGGATAGTTAGACAAGCTTTTGAATGCAAGGCATTTGAGACCAGAGGAAAAAATGTCTTGCATTTGAAAGCTTGTCTAACTTTATCCGAACTACGGAGTTGGTCTAATAAAGTTATCACCCTAAGAAATCCTTGCCTATCGCATAATTTCTGAACAAGCATGACTATAACATCACTCTTACACTATTCTTTTAGTATTAGAATATTGACAGGGCATTTGTATGAACAGAGGAGTGGTGGTGGACTTTGTTTATTTTGTAATGTGAGCAAATAAAGATCACAGTGTAGAGATGGCTTCAGATACTATGTTCATCTGATATGTTTTTCTTTTGTTTTGAAATATCCCAGCAATGAATGTTTGAAAAAGCATTTTTTGCGTAACTATCAGGGCTGGACACAGCCATGGGTGAACTGGGTGGCTGCCTGGGGCCTGGACAGAAAGGAGGCCCCAAAATGATGAAAATAATAGTTATTATTATCATTATCTCTGGCAAAGGGGGCCCGATACTAAAAGTTCACCCAGGGCCACCAGGAGTCTAGGTATGGTGCTGATATATATCTGATTTGTTCAGATCCAGGCAGGTAGCATTGGAAAGTTACTTTTGCAAATGGCTTACAGTTAGAGGTAGGGGCCAATGCATCCAGGAAATTTAACAGTGGAAATAAGAAAGCAAAAGGCCTCCAGGACCAAAAGGGGAGCCAAAACTAACCACAAATTAGGAGTCACTTTTGAAGGCAATAGTGTTACACTGATAGAAAACTAGGTAGGTGGGTACTTTTAGCCTTGAATATTATACCAAATATTAAGCTTTGAGGAAAAAAAAAAAAAAGCGTTTTTAAGGATGATTTATAATTAGGGAGTATTCTAAGGCACCATTCATGTATGGTAAGTCTTTTTAATTATTATTTCTCACAGAAAGCAGAAGCCTCCCCTATGATATAAACCACAGGCTTTCTGTCCTTCAAACCTATTCCTGGAGGAACACTTGTCAACAGTGGCACCCCTTCATAGATTTGAGAGGAAGATGTATTTCACTAAGGAAGATAAGTGACAATGTACTGAGCTTATTTTGGCAGACAATTTAACATTCAACCTAAATCCCTTGAAAGTGCAAAGGGAGTTTGCAGATTTTGATGAAGAAAAAGAGTGTAAATTGAAATCATAGCATTTGCTCTCTTTCAGTGATTGTATGATTTACATATGCACTCAGGGGAAAAATAAACTTTGTTTTCAACTGTTTCTGTATGCAGAGCTTCATTTTAAATGTAATGTGCGGTACCTTTCATGAGGGCTTAAATGTTAGCTGATTTGGCCATGTTGTCTCTCTCTTCTTGTGGTCGCCTCTTCAGCTACTTCTTGTTTTTATTAAGAAAAATGGGTCCCTGCACCTGTAGCGCTGGTGAACATCCAGGCACTGAGTTTCACTTGGTTTTGGCTGCCTTGTGTAGTTTCTCCCTGGATAATCAGATAGACATGCTTCAGCTGCTGGTTTCCAGTTGTTGCAATAATGTGCTAACATGCTGGTCCCCTGAAACAGCCTGCTTATTAACTGTGATGCCCAAAATGCCATCTGGAGTGTTATCCAGTCATCTATAATTATTCTGTCTGCTCCTTCTATTCGATTGTCTGCTTTGTTACAGTATTGCTTGTTTGTTCAGTCTCCTTCCGCCCCTCCCCCCCCCAACCCCTGCCTTTCACTTTCCTGACTTAACCATGGAATCATTTCATCATTTCATCCAGTGATACTGACAACTCCACTATAAATTACTTTTACATGAAGATGAACACAGAAGCTTGCAAGTCTCCTGGGAAAGAAGTTCAGAAATACTCCTGCCAGCATGCTCCCTTCCCTCATGCTTTCCCCTGAAAAACTGAAAGTGAGAAAGGAAGATAGAGAAAATAAAGGAAAAGTAGATTGAGGTCTGAGAAGAAGAGCAGAAGACCTGATTCTTGTCTGCACCAGGACAAAGTGGGTGTAAAATGCTACCAAAAGACTTGGTAAAAATCTGTAGTCAGGTTGTACAGGTGACTAAACAGGGTGAGAGCAGCAGAAATGAGGCCTGACATTAATAGAAAAGAAGAGAGAACTGGAAATAGCGAAAGAAATAAGCTTCACTCGTGCCAGCATCATCTTTTCTGCTTTAACTTCACCCTTCCTCAGTACCCATGTACAGGTGAATACAGCAAAAATCTTCTTGAGGGTATCTGGCTTCTCATTTGTCTTTTATTACCGTATAACTGTTACAAGTTATATTCATGAAAAAGCAATAAGTTAAAGCTTGTAAATAACAGTAAGAGATAAGAGGAAGGTAATACCATAAACTCCTCTTTTAATGTTGCCTAGCATTGAAAAAGTATCCAGAGAGCTACTTTGAGAGTTGCCAAGACAAATTAATAACATAGTTGCTCCTTGCCCTCCTCTGTACCCAGTTTGGTTACCAATATGGTTTTATCCTGCATGGGTATATAACTGTAGAATATGCTGGCAGAATTTTCACAACTATTCTGATCCATTTTGTAATCGCTCATTGTGAGGCATATGTAGGATCCAGTGATAGATAGTTTTTCCTTTTTCCAGTCTAGTTCAGCAGTAACATTTTGGAGTGTGCTTTTATTTTGAGGTGAGGAAGGGATGGGAAGTAGTTAAAGGTTCATGACATATACCTCCCTGGGGTCAGTGTGACGGATGGAGGGGCTAGTAAAAGGGCTAGAGCTTAATAAATAGTACTTACTTTCAGCTTCTCCACCTTGGTAATCTCCGCCTTAGTGAACTGAATTTATAAAATCAGCAGAGACTTGTGGACATCAGCCCCATCTAGGGGCTGAATGCTTCTGTTGATTAAATGTTTAGTAATGCAGCCCTGTGAACTGGGGGAAGGGAGGATTTGGGAGGCATCCAGCTCCAGAGTGAGACTTGACTTGAAAGCAGGAACAAATACATTACGGGGGTGATCCCTTCATTATGACAGTGAGTTGGAGAGGAGAAGAAACTATTTAAAAATGAGGTGCAATTCAAAATGCCTGCAGTCCTCTGGTCCCATGAAGTAGTTAAGCTGACAGTGTAGGGCTTGGTCCTGCCTTTCCAATATCAAGTGCATCGTCTTGAAACACTTAGCATTGCCTGTCAGCATGACAGGACCAGGAAAACATAGTAGCATATGGGAAGAAAAGCCTCCTGTTTCTGGTAATGAGCAAAATGCAAGCTCCAGATATTGGCAGATTCCAAGGTACCTTCTATAAGACTGGACATTATGCCTGGCTCAGCTCGCATAAGGGCCTTTGATGAGAAGAGGCTGAGGATGCAAGCTATCATGCAGGCTAGATAACCTTTCCTTCTTTCAGAAAATGATTTTACAGATGAGGGTTGAGGTCATGGGCAGGGCAGGGCAGTGTGGGAAGACTTGTACAGGGGCTACCTAAATTGTGCCTGACATGTAGGGTGAGGATTTCAGTGTTACTGCTTCCATATCTTTATGAGCTGAGATATTCACTTAGGTTTTTCTTTTTCTTTTTAATATAAAGATATAATATGGGGAAATGTATCATTAGATCTGAGAATTCTTAAAAAGAGTCTGGAAGTGGAGGGCGGGGGGAATGTCTGTCATGGTTTTAGAACTGACCTCATTTATTATTTTTGTAAATAAAATTATTTGAACAAGACTTTTTCTTGAATGCAAAAGCAAACCAGTTGAGGTAGTCTGCATGGCTTTCTTAGCTTGGTAGAAGAGAAAGTGGAGGGTTGATTACAGGTGAGAAACTAGGTTTAATGTCAGCTATTAAGGGTGACAAGTTTAACTGAATTATGTATGACATTTCCTAACCCCCTTCCATTCTGAGCAAGTGATCCTGAGTGGAAGGAATAACTGAATTAGGATTTCAACATGACCATTTATACAACTGAGCTTGAATGTGCAACTGGAATAAAAAGCCTAGTATTGGCAGGTCTTCAGGGACCCTATATATATAGATTTTTAAAGAGAGACAGAGGGTGCATCTACATGTGCAATTAAGGTAGAGCAATAAATTCCAGCACAGTTTTTAGTCAAACTCAGCTGCTCTTGCACCTGTACAGCATCTACACATGCACCTGGGATTGCAGCACTTTGAGCCAGAGTGGAGCAGCCTTGAGCTGGCAGAGGGCCCTAGAGGTCATCCCTGGGCTCTACAAAGCAGCATTGGGCAGTGGAGGGGCTGGCTGGGGCCCGAGGGTGCTAAAGTTCAGGGCTAGACAACAAGCAGCCCCTACACTTTAGCACTGCTGTGCCCCAGCCAACTGCTGTCACCATCAACATGTACGTTTCAGCTGTGTGCTATCTTATGGTGGAGTTAACTAATTTACTACATCCTAATATATATGCAGATGATGATGCTTTACTGCGGAGCTAATTAGTCTACTTCGGAGTTAAGCACACGCGTAGATGCACCTTGAGAGATTAATACTCTATTCAAATTGGAAGTATTGGGACAAATGTTTGCAAGTTGTGACATTACCATGAATTCAGCACATCTAACAAAGTAATCCTGTGCAGCTTTACCGCCTATATAATCCTATGAAAGTTGTTGTAAAGCAAATACCTAGTACATCATAAAATGAAAATTTCTACAATTAGACTTTTTTCCTTTAAAAAATTGCAGATATCTCAGTGCAATACACACTTCTGAGATTAGTTTACTTGCAAGCCATAAAGAACAAGCCCGAAATTGTAATGGGTATTTGGATGACTTGCAGTGTTTTTGTGTATGTCATTTGAAATCCAGCTAGGCTATAAAGCCGCAGCTATTCTTTGTGAAACATAATTAAAATAGCCATCATAAGCTATTGCTATTGCCTTTGAGCTGCCCCATCTCTGAAGGTTTGATGGCAGAGGTCACTGATGCCATGGAAAGTCAAGTAAAACGAAGGCGTTTGTAATATATGAGGCTCAAATGCACATTTGCCACAGCAACAAAAACAAAATAATATTGTTTCATAGAAAAGCAAGAAAGGGCAAGTAGTGCTCCGCTAATCCTTTGAATGCTAGTAATAAACCTTCTGCATCTTCTGTACCCTCATTTCCATGTACGTATGGCCTGTGTGGCAACCCATTTATGCATTTTCTACTGTGCTGAGGCTTACATCACTGTCGTATTAGTCTAAGCAGAATGGAGCAGATTGTTTATTTTGGTTTAGCTCTCCTTCAGGCTGTAACATCAGATGTAGCTCCTAGAGTGACAAATTCCAATTGCAGTGTCACAGATTAAACAAGGGTACAAAGAAACCCCGCAAGCATTTTATTCCTCATGGGAGGGAAAAGTATGTCTTGTTTGTATTTGCTGAAATAATTGTATATTGCAGGACTCCCCAACATAAACAAACAGCAAATAAATAAAGGAAAGACACCTACTTCCCTGTGTGGGGGTTGGTATTTCTCAGTCCTCACTAATGTGTTGGAATTTTCAGCGTTAAGACACCTCCTGTTTAAAGGCTAAATAAAGTAGGCCTTTAATGTCTACAAAAATATGGCAACACAAGCTGTTTTTTTCTTTACCGGCTAATTATATTTACACACTCCACTTAGAAATTATTTGTTCCATTTTCATGTAATCTGTAATGTGATTAACTGTCTTATCTGCTATGCAACTCTAATATCCTCTTCAGATAACATTTGAAGGTACGTTCGTTCCAGAAACAGATATATTAGCTTTGTCCATGTGTTAAAGTTTTCTGGTTTTGAAGCATCCATGACTGATAAAGAATGTGACCTTTTACAATATAAGGTGTCTGCATAAATAATTATAAAGCACATTAAGACAAAAATGCATGCATTGGATGGAATGAGCAAGAGTCAAGTTTCCCCTACTCAAACACAGCCATTTTTGCACCCTTTCCCTTAGGATTACTGTAAGACTAAGAGTAAAAAATGCACTGTACTGTTTCATTAGACTTCACAGTTTACACCAGAGAAATATTATTTTCTTTGCTTTAGAGCAGTGATTCTCAACTAGGGGGCTTTATGGCATCCTGAGGTTGCTTGAGATCCTTTCATGGGTGCCATGGGGTTCCATGCAATGTTAGTACTGTTAAATGTACAAATATGATTCACAAGATAAACCCAGAGATTTCAAATAAGAATGATAGAATCATAGAAAATGATTTTATCTAGACCTCAGGAGGTCATCTAGTCCAACACCCTGCTCAAAGAGGGACCATCCCTAACTATATTATCCCAGCCAAGGCTTTGTCCAGCCAGGTTTTAAAAACCTCCAAAGATGGAGATTCCACAACCTCTCTAGGTAACCTGTTGCAGTGTTTTACTACCCTCCTAGTGAGAAAGTTCTTCCTAATATACAACTTACGTTTCCTATGCTACAACTTGAGACCATTGCTCCTTGTTCTGTCACCTGCCACCACTGAGAACAGGCTAGCCATATTGTCTTTTGAATCCCCCTTCAGGTAATTTGAAGGCTGCTATTAAATCCCCTGTCATTCTCTCGTCTAGACTAAATAAGCTCAGTTCCCTCAGCCTCTCCTCAGAAGTCACGTGCCCCAGCTTCTTCACCATCTTCATTGCTCTCCGCTGGACTTTCTCCAATTTGTCCACACCCTTTCTGTAGTGGGAAGCTGAAAATGACACAGTACTCCAGATGTACTGAAGAGAGGGGAATAATCTCTTCCCTTGATCTGCTGGCAACACTCCTACCAATGCAGCCCAGGATACTGTTGGCCTTCTTGGCAGCAAAGGCCAATTTGTTGAGTCGTATTCAGTTTATTATCCACTGTAACCCTCAGGTACTTTTATGCAGAGCTGCTGCCCAGCCAGTCAGCCCCCAGCCTGCACCTGTGCATGGGATTGTTCTGTCCTAAGTGCAGGACTTTGCATTTGTCCTTACTGAACTTCATGAGATGTTTTTGTTCCAGTCCTCCAATTTGTTTAGGTGTCTCTGAATCCTAGGCTACCCTCCAGTGTATCTACTGTTCCCTCCAGCTTGGTATACTTGCAAACTTGCTGAAGGTGCCACCTTCCAGGTTGTTGATAAAGACGTTGAACAAAACTGGCCCCAGGACTGACCCATGGGGCACACCACTTGATACTGGCTGCCAAGTAGACATCAGGCCATTGACTACTACCCTCTGAGGCTGATGATCCAGCCAGTTTTCTATCCATCTTGCAGTCCATTTATCTACCCCATAATCCCTTATCTTTCTTGTGAGAATGTTGTGGGACACCATACCAAGATCCTTGCTAAGGGCAAGCTATACCGTATCCGCTGGTCTCCCTGCATCTGCAGAGCCACTTACCTCATCATTGAAGGCAATCTGGTTGGTCAGGCATGACTTGCCCTTAGTGAATCCATGGGGACTGTTCCTAATCACCTTCTTCTCATCCCGCTTAGAAATGGATTCCTTGAGGATCTGTGACGTGATTTTTATGGGAATTGAGGTGAGGCTGACCAGTTTGTAGTTCCTTGGATCCTCCGTGTTCCCTTTCTTAAATATGGGCACTATATTTGCCCTTTTGCAATCATCTGGGAACTCTCCCAATCACCATGAGTTTTCAAAAATAATTACCAATGAATCTGAAGTCACATCAGCCAAAACTTTGTAACCCACTGTAGTCTTCCTGAGTTTTTTGCAACAGAAACATTGCTCTACTATTTTTCCATAGTAAAAAAAGAGTGAAAATTAAGAGCCAGCATTTTCTGAGGGGTGCCTTGAATCTAAACATGTTGAGAACCCCTGCTTTAGAATCACAGTATTTTTTCAAAGCTTTGCAATTAACCTGATTCATCTTTTATGACTTTCCTGGGGATTAAAAACCATTGGTTTAGAAATACTAACTTTATAATCTGACCATCAAGTATGTATCATCTAGTACCTGATACTGGTCTTTCGCTTGCATAACTCCACAGACTTTATTAGAGTCTGGATAATGTTGAAATAAGTAAGATTAGAATTGCACTCCTGGGCTTCCTCTGTGTAAAGATGTGAATCCCAAAAGATTGTCTATGCCTTCATCTTTCAGTGGATATAAAAAATGGTGTCGATACCATTTATTGAATGCATGTTATTTTAAGTCTGTGAACTGTGTGCAGACATTAAAGATTCCGTTGTTTTTTTTCCCCAAAGAGTAGGTATTTGGTTTATTACAAACCTCCTTCTTCTCATCACTGTGATGCAAATGTGAGATATTGTCTCTTTTCTGCTCTTTAAAAGAGGTCAGGTGTTTTTGGTAATGAGTTGAATTTAGTATTAAAAAATTAATTATGCTAAGAAATGATCCTCTAGCACAAGCATTTGTTGTACTTGTCATAAGTTAAATCCTTACTGCTGATGCATGTCTTTCTAGAAGTGAGTGCTGTGTACTATACACAGATATAAGAATCAGGATAACAGGTTCAGACTATACTATACTGTCACTGGTGTGGTGGGTCACCTGCCCAGAATCAAATTAGACTTCTGCCTTCATGAGAATGTTGTCTAGCCCAGGATGACGTATGTTGTCTGCTAGCCAGACTGGAAATGGGAGCTGGGATGTGATTAGGGGGTAAGAAATGAGCCTTAAAAGCAAGAGAAAATGTCCTTAAACTGAGGGTTTGATGCAGGAAAGGAAAGTTCATAAGAAACCCTTTCATCGCAGGTCACATTTCACTTAATGATGGCAACAAAATAGCTGAAAGCTCTGAATATTTCAGCAAAGCAAGAAAGAAAATATCTTTTATAGAAAAAATAGATACAAACAAAAGATGTAAACAGGTGGGCAGCACTCTGTTTAGATCTCTGCAGGATGCCTCTGTAAAGTAGAATGGATAGCTGTACAGATAGAGACCAGGAAGTAAGGACTGAATTGTTTATATTTTTTAAATTGTAAAGTTCACAGTTATTTATTTCCAAAGCATTTCCTGCAGTGCATGTTTGATGTTAAGATAATCAGGACAACTTGGCAAAGGCTTCAGATTTTTTTTCCTCTATCAGCTGATATGTCAGGGCGGTTTTATAATTTAAAAAAAAAAAAAAATTCTGAGCTATTATGTTCACAGAGGCAGGACATAGATATTTCTACACTTCTGTCACTTCATGTTTGACTTTAAAAGGAATATGTGAGGCAGAATTGGAGGGTATGTAAGCAGCTGACATGTCATATGCACTTGGAAATGTGTCCTGAATACTAACAGTGTTGCTTCTAATCTGATAAACTTCACCCCTCATAACAAGGCTGCCTGTAGTGAGGCCAGCTCTCAAATAAAAGGTCTTCCTCAAGTATATTGAAAACTTATGTAGGCACTGTTTATAAAACCTGTGCTGCTTCAGTGTTTAAATGATTAGATGCAGTGGAGTGGTTTTGAATGTTAGAAGGCTACAGTTTTTGATGCTACAAGACAGAGGAAATGTCATCGTCTTCTCACCCTTTAATAGACCAGGCTAGGACTCAAGGAGCTGTCCCTGCTCTTGTTTAGGGATAAAGGGAAAACCTGATGAAACATGCATAATTGAACATATAGCTATTTGCCAGTCCTCCAGTATCCCAGGGTGCACTGCTCCACTCCAGTGTAAACATCTCTGGAAGTGAACAAGGAGGAAACCTCTGCCTCAGCACACAGCTAAGCTCCAGGTTCATTCCCCCTACCCAGCAGCATGGACCACAGGATAAATATCCAACCCCCACAACCCCATGTGAGCACAGGGAATGTGAGCAGGGATACCCCTGCCATGCCAGAGTGGAGCCCACGGTCTCCCAAGCAGCAGCAAGCTCAGGGGGACAGGAGAGAGTGGGAGGGAAAGAGGAGAAATCTCTTCCCACTTCCCTGCGGACACATGCATGGGGAGAAGCAGGGGGATTTCCAGTCCCCACCCTCAGCTTGCTGCTGTCCAGAAGTCCCTAGGAGTCATGGTATAAAACTCCTTAGTAGAGGCATCCTTCAGTGGTGCTGCTGACCATAGACAGCTGGTCAGCAGCAGCAGCAGTTATGCCTTTTTTCTTCCTGACAGCCTGTCCTACTCAGGTGTAGCTGTGCACATAGTGTGATGTCTTCATCCTGCAAGAAAAGCTATGCTGCAGCTGAAATAATGTCTAGATCTGCCCTAAGTATCCCATGGATTATACCATCCTTCACAAAGAATTGCCTCCTTCCTATGAATCTGATTAGAAATTAGCCATTTAAGAATGTTTACACGCATATTTTGCTCCACTGACATTTAGGTATTGGGCATTTACATATTGATTACAACAAAACTAGAACCGGACCTTGTATTAGCGTAAGTGACAAACCTTAACTCTTAGTCCATTGTAGGTTTTTTTTTTTTTAATAGGTTCCATCTCTGCAACAGTGTGCTATGTGATTCTCTTTTGTTGTGTAACTAATTGCTTTTCTCAGGAATGTAACCAAGCAAATTGCTTTAGTGTCTTTGGGGGAGGTCTTTATGGATAAGGTTTCTGCCAGATTCAATCTTTGCTTTGGCGTGAAACAAAAATGTGTATGCTATGCCCATCTGTATAGGAATGACTGGATGGAACTAAATGAACCACTCATCTTCTCAAAGCAGAAAATGGAAATCACTGCTCTGAAATAATTTTCAAAGAATTGGAATAACATTGAGAACAGGATGTATGGTTTCAGACAAGTATTGTTCTGCTATTAACCTTATCTATTGATATTATTTGCACAGCTGTGTTCTGTATTGTGGCAGTGTCACCGGTCTTTCACCTCTGCATTTCAAGGTTTTCTATGCTGCCTTTTAGGGGTAAAAGTACAGGACTCTTTGGAGGAAAATGGTTTACACATTTATAGAGATTCATTGAAAATATTTGACAATTAAAATACTGGACACCCATTGTAATTTTCCTTTTATAATAATTTTGTTATGTGTAATTTATAGGTCTCATAACCATAAGAAATCTATACAGAAGGTATACTAACATGTATTAAAAGCAACAGGGTGGTATTTTCTATGGAACAAAATAACAGAACCTTAAAGCTTGCTCCTCTTCCTGATTCTCCAGTTATCTAATCCTTGGAAGTCATGATCCATGTGCCCTTCCCCCCACTCCCCATCCCGCCTTCAATTTTGGGATTCTAATACAGAATCATAAACAGATTACAGATGTTCTTGTGTTCCAAAATACAAAGTGAAATCTTATAGCACACATCGTACCTCTCAGATTTGGATCTTCTTCAAAAAGACTAGAGATGAGGCCACTTAAGCTGATAAACTTTTCTTCCTAGCATCTCAAAAGCTACTATAAGCCTCTATTTGAACATAAGTAATGTAAAAATGAAGTTTAGTTTTGAACAAGCACAAAATTAATCCCAAAAGTCATTTTTAAATGTCACCTACATTTTAAAAATTAAAGCTTCTCATCCTTTGTTTTATATTAAAGAAAAAGATATTGCATCATGGTCCCTTGCACAATATCTTTTTATGTTTGATATTTTAAAAAAGTTAATAGTAGTAAATTTGTCTTCAATTTCTGTTGCTATTCAGAGCTAATGCATATCACAAACAGAATTTTTCAAGCACAAATCAAGGTAGCAAGAAATGCAAATTGCGATGAAGAGCACATAAAAATGTAAACTTATTTCATCTTATGACAGAATTGTTACAAATCTTACCCCAACTGATTTTTTAAAAAGTAGGTACAGTAACTTCAATTGCATGATTACAAGGAAAACTGAGGGTGAACCCTAATTCCCAACCATCTTGTTCCATTATAAATAAAATAAAACAAAACACAGAAGTGTTTTCATTTATTTGGGGTCCTGAAATAAATCCCATCAGTAGCTCTGTTTGTTTCACTATAACTGTTTATATGAGAGAATGCTGCAAGTTCAGGGCATTAGGGTTGTGTTTAGTTGCTTTGTCTCCTATTTTTGAATAGTCTTGAATACTAAGTAGTTTTAATTGCGTTGTTTTAAATCTTGGCAAGGCTGCCTCAATCCAGCAGTTATTAAGGGTACTACAAGAAAGTAAGACTTCCCAGTCCCTTAAAAGGGGAAGAAAAGGTGTACTTTCTCCATTCTTCCCATTATGAATGAGGAAACTCCATATTCTCCCTCTTCCTCATGGGTCCACTAGCAAAGTTGGTCAGGTAGGTGGTAGCCAGTAAGCTGCCTTTTAGGACAGCCCTGAACAGGACAGGAAATGGCTGATCCAATTTACTCCCTTCCTAAAGAGAAACAGACAAGGAGATACATTGTGACAGAATTGCATTATTCCCTCAGCTCTTCTTCAGGTTGCCAAGGTATATATGTGTCCATGCTCCCAACTGAACCTAAGGGCTCAATTTTCAGCCCCTCTTTGCAAATAGCTTATCAGTTTTTATGCCACTATATATATTTATTTTTAATAGAAGGCTTTCTATGTGCTATTTATTATAGCCCGATCAGACACACAGGATGAACAGCCTGGAGAGTTACGTCTCTGTCTGATATACATTAATTTTTTTTTAGGCATTGCTCCACACTTTAAGTGAGCATTGTTGATTACGTTATTGGAGTTTTGTCTCCTCCACTTTACTCTCTGCTGCCTTTTTCTTTTAATTTATTTTCTTTTCTTGCTAATAGCCTATGATAGCAAGCCTAGCTCTTCAGCACATAGTAAGTACATCCAGCTGTGCTGATGGAGCTCTCAGGAGGAAACAGAAGACCAGGGACAGTTTATCTTTAATAAGTGACTGTTTACATTTCTACAGCTTTTTAGGCATATTTATCCTTTTCTTTGAACTACGTGGGATATACATACTTTCCCATATATAACATAGAATCTGTGATAAGGCCAGTCTACTTCTTATAAATAAGAAGATAATAGTGAACACAGGACCCTTTTTCTGATGGAGCTGTAGAGAAGCTGGGAAATAGAACTTCATGTTCAGTTGCACGTGAAATTAGAAATATTTATATCAGGGCTATCTTGGGCTTCCTTAAGTAAAATAAGAACAAGTATACAATGTGACTGTCTTGAACCATTGACTCAGAAGCTTTTCCCCCCTCAAAGTAGTGAAAACCTTACTTGAAAGTCTACAATACTTTATCTGCCACTGACAAACCACCACTACTTTTTGGCTATTTCTTTCAGAAGAGCAGAGGGGTCTAGGCACCCAATGTCTCCCCTTGTAGTGGGTCTCCTTTCAAGAGCTCCTCATGCTCAGTCCAAAAATGGGTCTCACTGTCAGGCTCCAGAAGCTTGTAGAAGACTAACTTTTCATTTTCTGGGTTGTGTCCTGCAGCAAAGGAGACATAAATTTGCTCCAACTCATCTTGCTGTTTTGAAACGTATAAATACAGTGTGAGTTCATAAAAATATAGGGTGGTGTCTAATGTTGCATATTGTCAGCGGTTGCTGTTTTGTATTACATGCTGGAACACCTGAAACTAGAGATCTTGACATGAAAGGTATTAAAAAAGTTCAAAATTAAATAGCATTGATAAGAAACATACAGTATCCAGACTGTCTTTTTTAACCATTGTAAAATTAAGATTAGGAGATAAGAGGTGATTATAAATATTGGATTCTTCACTCTATTCAGCACTGATGAAGCTTCATCTGGAGCATGATGTCCAGATTTGGGCCCCATGCTTCAAGAATGATATAGACCAGGGGTAGGCAATGTTTTTTGGCTGGAGTATTGAAAAAAATCACAGTGTCTACCTTGGAGAGTGCCAGCATGCCAGAAAAAATAAAATGAGGGTGGCAGGGCAGTATACAGCGGGGATAGGGCCTGGTCCTGAGGCAGCACAGCCCTCCCACTATCCGCTCCAATGTATGTGTGCAGCCACCACTAGCATGGAGCTGATGCCGGAGCTGTGGAGCCCAGCGCAGCTGTTTGCAGCCTGCCTGATGCTTGCTGAAGCTGCCCAGAGTCCAGGCTGGCTACAAGCAGCTGCACCAGGCTCCACAACCCAGTCATCAGCTCTGTGCTGGTAGCAGGGGAGAGACTGGGGTTGTGCTGCCTCAGGCCCCTCCCCAACCATCTGCTCTGAGGTGCAGGTGCATGTGCCGGTACAGAGCTGATGCCAGAGCCCGGTGCAGCTGTTTGCAGCCTGCCTACTGCAGCCAGCCCCGGCTCTGGGTAGCTGTTGCCAACTATGGAGCCCGGGCTGCTTGCAGCAGGGCTTGCAGCCTCCCAGTCATCTGCTGGGAACAGCCTGGGCTCCATGGTTGGCAGCAGCTACCCAGAGCCAGGTCTGGCAGTGGCGTGCCAAGCAAAATGGCCTTGTGTATTGTGCTCGGCATGCATGCCAGGGATTGCCAACCCCTGATGTAGACCAATTAAAATGAGGTTGGCAGGGAGAAAATTATTAGAGCCCTGGGAAACATGGTTTATGAGGAAAGAACTAGGGGTATTTAGTTTGAACAAAGAGAAAACTGAAAGAGGTTTTGATAACTATCATCAAATTGCTAAAGAGAGGTTCTAAAGAAGATGGAGATAGACTATCCTCTGTGGCCATGGGATACTGGACTAGGAACAATGCCCTCAAACTGCAGCAGAAGAAATGTAAGCTGGAAAAACTTTCTACTATGAGGGGGATCAAGTTTTGGAACAGGCTACCTTGACATGTTGGACATTTTTAATCTTCAGCTCACTCCCCCTCCTTTTCCTGCCCAGACAAAAGCTATGGTTTTAATTCTTTCAGCACTGAATTGTCAGCAGCTCTGTACTGGTCAGCCAAAAGCTGAAAATGTAGCTGCTGCTGAAAACTTGACTCCATGGATAGATACAAGATTTTAAAAAAGAGCTAAAAACAGTCTGGAGGGCTGTGAAATGGGGAGAGAGACCAGCAGTAGATAAAAGACAGCAAAATTGCAGAAGAAAGAAAAGCTTGATTAATGGAACGCCAAAACCAGGAAAAAGGAGAAAGGGTCATTAACACCTGCAGAGTGAATAGGAGTTAGCAGGAATTAAGTAGATGATAAAACTGCCTGAATAGAAATGCCACTACTACTGCCAGACAGTTGGTTTTAATCTTTGGGTGGAGCTGGAACAAAAGCAGGGCGTGACCACACCATTGTATCCCTCCTGGATCTATTCTGCTGGACTTTACCCCTTTCTACATGCAGCTGCTAGATGAAAGAGAAGGAAAAGAGACAACAGCCGTCTTACAGCATCTCCATGCCTATGTACTGAGCAGCTAATCAGCTTCCCTGCCTGAGACACACACCCCAATTTGGGAAGGCTAAATTTTGGGAGTGTGGCGAGTGTAGTTTGTGAGTAAATATGGAATTTGGTGAGACCTTTCTCTAGAAGGACCCTGGTAATGAAAGGAAGACCCACCATCAAGAGGAACAAGCCAGCCTCCAAGAGGACAATACAGTAGCTTGTGGGAAGATGTATGAAAGGAGTGTGTGGGAAAGAGGTGTAGTATTCTATTGCTAGGCCCACCGAAAAAGTTAATAAAAGCATTTCAAATTTTTGGGACTGAGCTGAGTGAATCTCCTTGAAACTTTCAAGTTTTTCTTTTACAGTATGTGACTCTGGCCACACAAAGGCTGATACTTCCTAAGCGCTATAAAAATCTGTACTTATTTAATTTTTAAAGCATTCTCTAATCTGGATGGTTAGTTTTTTCCATTTATTCTTGTATATATAATCAGTGACCTGTAAGAAAGAAGAAGGAATAGGCAAATGAATAAAGTTGAAATTGTACAGGTGTTAGTATGCTGGACATTAACATTCTGAACTTGTATTTGTGACCAAGCCTGTAACAAGAGTAGAAAATAGCACAATATTAATTCATTCTCATGACAATGATTGTAACCAGGATAGAAAACAATGCAAACAAGCAGTTCTCATTATCATTTTAAGCTTATAATCTTACAATGGCCCTTATTCTATTGTTTGAGCAAGAGAGAATTGACTGTTTTGTCCCTTTTGGCCTTCAGTGGTATAAAACGTGTTTTTTGCTAGCAGGTAGCACTAATACAAGAAAAAGGTTTGTTGTTAGGTAGTCACACCTGGGCATCAGCTACTCCAGTATCTTGAACCAAGGAGCGAAGGGTAAAAGATTGCCTTTATGTTGTAAGGGTGGAGAAGCACTGCAAATTTATCTGCTTAATGGCTTTCTATAAAGAAACCTTTTTCCTTATAAACAGGAATAACCCTAAGGTTATGGTTATTGCCTCCTAATGATATCTTGGACTCAGACTGAAGACTTGCTTATTAGGAAGCACCCTCAAGTTATTGTTTGGCTGGGCACTAAAATTAAACATCCAGATATTCAATGAAAGATGAAAAATAAACAAATTGACCTGTCAAGATGATGAAAGATCATTTTAAAGCAAAAAATTATCCAGATCTTCATCTCATTTCCCAGTTTTTATATATCTTTTCATTCAGTCAGAATGAAATCTTTTAATTTTCCAGGCCCCTTTCTTCTCTTACATTTCAGCAATGCTATTGCCTAGAATAACTGCTCTGCAATGTATTTGCTAAGTAATTAGAAAGGAGGGATCACCCCATGGAAAAAAGTACAGTGTACATGAAAGAAGCATCAAAAATAGTGTCTTGAGCTGAATACTATTAAATTTTGCCCCATCTTAGGTAGTAGGGTTGGAGTGCTGTTTTAGCCATAATGGTCCAATACATGAGAAGCAAGGAGTTTTTGGCCCTAATGCATTAATTAGTTAGGAGAGATGTTAGACAACCTTTCAGACACAAGATGCCCTTCTTCAGGTCATAGCTCTCCAACTGTTCAGTTGGTCCAATAAAATATAACACCATAAAAAAAATAAACCTTGCTTCTCCTACCTTAGATCCTATGTTCAAGGTAACTGTCATAGACTAGCCCAAAGTATGTGCTTTTGCAGATGGATATCTGGCCCTGAGCCCAAGCAGTCGTTGGATAACAGAATAGCAAATCATAGTGCAATTAAATAGTAAGCTCTGCCAACAGTAGCAGCAGCAAAGGTGCCCTTTATTTAATCAGCGTATCTCAGATATTTCATAGAATAAAGCCTTCTTCTGCCACGGATCACATATACAAATATAAAAATAAGGGTGTAATCAGCAACAGAAAGCAAAGAAGAGAATGGGCTACTTCTGTGGGCACTCAAAATGCTTTGTGGCAAATAAGTGAGAAAAATTGTACAAACTCAAGGTTACAGGAAGACAAAGGGAGCACATTTGAGAGATGCACAGATCCTCCAGATTTCTGGCTCTGTAGCTGCTAATGAATGTGGTGCTTACTGTACATCGACGGTACTCTGCCTGAATCTTCCTTTGTTTCTCTCCCCTTTTCCACACAGGTGCAGGCTTTAGAGCTCTTGACTCACCTTTTGAGTTGTTCCTTCCAAATTTGAAAATTGACTGGATGTGATTACAAACGGGAAGACAGAGAGGAATGCCATCAAATTGAGCATAGATTATCACTTTATTAAGCCAACTGAATTGTCACATATGTTGCTTAATATATGCTAAGCTGAACACCCACTTGGGCCCTCATTCCCTCACCCCTATACTCTCAGGGCCTATTCAATCAACTGGAATATGGGGGTTGAGGAAAGCAGGGACTGGCTGGAGTTAGGTGGTGAGAAAGTGGAGTGGGCAATAACCTGGCTGGGGTTGGGTTGTAAGGGACGTAGTTGGGAAGTAACTTGACTGAATTTCGGGTGCACTGTTCCTCACTAGTAAAGGGCAAACAAGAGAAAAAGTAGGTCAGATTTCAGGCCTAGTACCCTTGGCAGTCCCTGTTAAGTTAACAGCTTTTAAAAACTACAGGATTTTTTTTTAACGCAAGCCCAGCCAACAAATTTAGGCTTGCTCACAGATGTCTCAGGTTGTTCATAACCTTCACTTTATGGGTTTTGTTTTATTTGACAGGTGATGAAACCTCAAAACCGATAACCTCGTTATTATTTTAAAATAATTGAAATAAGTGCTTTTTCAGAAGTCACACTCTGACTTTTTAAAGTTTGTCCTTGCATTGGCCAGGGAGTGAAAAGCAGGGATGTTAAGTATTCAAGGGAAAATATACTAGTTCCTGGCCTCCTATTACAAAATATACCTTCCAGTCTAACAGTGTGTTATTTTCTGAGAGTTCTTTTTCTTAGACTCTTTGTCATTGTTCCTTTTATCTTGCAAGGTCTTGACTCCCATGTCCTCATGTTTCTAGCCTTGGTGTAAATTCCTACTTGTCTGCATTGTTGCTCACAGATTGCTGTCTGCAGCTGCTGGGTTGAAGACTGTTTAATACTTGCTTTTTGACTTAAGTGTTTACATTTAGATGTAATCAGAGATAACTTACACAGAGGAATGATTTGTTTCTGTTCTCCCCACTGCAGAGCCTTAAGTAATCAGTTTTACAATGCAATCAATTCATTGATTTCAAAATATGCTATTAGAAAAAGTAACCTTGTTTCTAGTGATATTTATTTAAATAGAGGTACATAGAATTACTTTGCTTCTTAAGAAAATATTTTATATTTTTTAAAAGTTTGATTATGTATTATTCTGATGGACCAGAAGAAACTTCAGACAGTCAGTGATTTGGCTTTTTTTGAATTCTTGAATATTTGTGGATTGCGTACAATTGTTAGGAGAAGTCAGACCAGCCATTATCTTTGTATGAATTAGAAAAATATATTTTTTATATGATTCCATAGGAAAGCTATGTAAGGCATTAATCATTTGCTTTATTTAGCTTTATAATTGCATTTTGTTACAAGGGCATAGTTAAGATTGTTTTTTGTTATGGTCAAAAAGAATATTTCTCTTTAATGCCTGTGTATATGTGAAATAGGTGTTTAGGATTGCATCTAAATTGTATGCAATCTAACCTAAAGTTGTGTTTCCATAATTCTATTTTTTAAACAGATATTTTGGTGATTCATCTTCCTGAATGTTATTATTGATCTTATCTGTAAGACAACAAAGATTTGTTTTGGAGTAGGATAGAAATTAAATGAAAGTGATTTTGTGGTGTTTATACAGAAAGCTTTTTTGAAGTAAAGGAAGATTGCCAAAATAAAAGGAAAAAAGTAGCAACTCAGGAGTGTTTTATGATAAATTATAGCAGTCACAGGTATGGTTAATGTCTGTGACATAGCACTGGATATTTGGATGTATTTATTAGGAGCAAATTATCTTGTATGGCTACTTTTACTTTTACTGAATATATACCATGAAAGTTAGCCATGTAGACATTTTTGTTTGGGGTTTTCATGTTATTATTTGGCTTAGATTTTGAAACAGAGGTGAGAAAAATACAACCGTCACCTAGAAATGACCCCCAGGGATTTTCACAGATTCTTTCAACATGTTTTTCACAAATTTCTGTGGGCTTTAGCTACATCCCTGCCTCCAAAGTGCTGGCAGCTACTTATATATCTGTGTGTGTGTGTGCGTGTGTGTGCGTGCGTGTATGTGTGGAAAAGTGTGTGTGTGTATGTGCACGCATGTGTGTGTGGGTGCGTGGGTGTATGACTGATAAATGCAGCATGCTGTTTAACTTTAACTCACTGAGCCTTTTTTAAAACTGAAGGATGAGGGCTAAGAGGGGAAAAAAGAAAAAAATATTTAGCCCAAGGTTTTCATAAGCAGGCAGTGAAAGATGTATCGTTTAATCCACCGTTGTGTCTGCAAATAATTCCTTATGCTAAGTAGCTCCTCACATTTGTAGCCACTGGACTGACTCTCAGTACATTAATAACACCTGTCATGAGATTTTGGGATATACTAGAACAATTTATTTCCCAGTGGGGTTCTTATCTAAACAAGATCAGTCTTTATATCTTTCTCCATTTAGCCAGGATTCTGTTGTAGTGTATCTTGGTATTATCTGTGTCTTGCTGTTTCTCAACTGGGGAGGGGAAAAATACAGAATAGATATCACTTCCAGCAGTGTCATTGTCATGCCAAATAGTAATACCTTACTAATAAACAGAAAGCAGAAAGCATTTTATGTTAAATCTCTTTATGTAAGTATTACTTTGTAATGCAAAGGAGCCATGGCATTCTAGCCCAGTAACAAGGCAGGCACATATTACGGAAGGTTTCTACGATCCACTTTAGTGTTAGATTTTCCTTTTTAGAAAGAAGAGATTATATTTCTGGTTGGTGAACAGGGGATATGTCTACACGAGATGCTGACTGCTCAATAGCCTGATACTACTTGTGCAGTAGCATTATGTGACAAAAACTGTGACATGAGGCTGCTGCACAGTAGTATTAGGCTACTGTGCAGTAGCATCACAAAAAAGGCATTCACAGGCGCTACTAGACAGTAACGGGTTACTGAGTATTTATTTAGTACTTATATAAATAAGTAACAACTGTGCAGTAGCATCTCATGAAGACACAGCCAGGGAGTCCAGTTATTATTTCCTGGCTGTTAGTAATATCTTGCTTATTCTCATAAAGCTGCTAACTCACCCAAATATTTAGTTGAAATGTAATCTGCAAAATATCTTCTAAGAAATGCATTATTTCAGATTATGCAGATTGATACTACTAAATTATTGGTATTAGAATGAGCAGGGATCTTTATTACAATATGTTGCAAAACTTTTGACCTTCATAACTTCCCTTTGTTTCTAAACTAAATCAGTGCTTTAGCTAAAGTCTTATTTGAACCAGACACAACAGTAGTTCTAGCACTTATACTACAGGAACATGTGCTATATCCACCTAAACATGACATTCATTCTTAATTGAGCTAGGGAGCATGATTTTTTTTAATCTGATTTTTAACCACTGGTCGTTTACAAGAGGTGCTCAGTTCTGATCAGTTAACCTCAACTTAATCTGTTGTGGTCATCCAACCTTTATGGCATGGGTATGTGGGTCACAGAGTTGAGCATGCATGCCTATAAACGTAGAATATCCGTTATAAGGAAGAATAAGTGTTTTGTGATATGACTGAATTATATATGTACAATTTAAGTAAGTTTCCTGTGTTTCTTGTGCAGCTGAAAGATATCACACATTTTAATAAGAAAAATGCTGCCATGAAATATTTAAATGCACATCAGTATACTTGCATATGTGTCCTTTCTGGAGAATGGTTTTATTTGAGACTATTATGAATTGCTATTAATATATTAGAAAGCAAGATAGATACCACAAGTAAGTTTCATGAGTAATTGTCTATATTTCACCTATGCTGAATTTCTATTAGTTACAGTTGCATGTAAGTTTATAGGAAAATGCGACTAGAAGGATATAATCTTCTGAAGCAATATGCAGAATACATGTTCCCCTCTCTGTTTGCATTTCTGGCCTGCTTTTTAGATGCCCTGACTTTCCTGGTCTCTCCCATATATAGATCTTCCTCACACACCATCCATCAAATCTCTGAAACATGGTAAGGGGGAATCTGGATTCCTCCTAACTTAGAGAAACACCTGGATACTACAACAGTGTGCACTAGGAATAAACCATGCAAAGGAGGGAACCTTAAATGCCAGCAGAAGGGAAATGATCATGTGAGAGAGGGGAGGGGAGAAGGAATCTTTCCTCATCCTCTTTCCAGGTGAGGAAGCCTGAGATCTTCCTCACTTGCAAATTTAGCGGGGGGTAAGGGTTCCCCTGTGACAGGATAAGGAGCTGAGAGCTTCTCCGCAAGCTCACCCTTGTGATTCTGGGAACAGGCAAAGCTAGAGGAAAACAGATCATCTCATTCTGCCTCAGCTGTCTTTTTTAAATGATTATTTGTTACATGCAGAACAGCAAGTGGGCAACTAGTAAGGCTTAGTAATAGGGAGGTTTTATTTAATTCAGTTTTTAAGCTGCTTTATTCCGTGAAATCCTTTAAAACACTGAGATTATAATTTTAAAGATACCAGGACACTGCCATGGATTCTGTAGTGTATGTAACTCAGAAGCATATTTTCATGGAAGATTAAATGTTATATACAGTATCTGAAATTGTTATTGATTACATTTTGCAGTTGTATTCCCATGTTGAGGGTTTGGTTCTAGAGTTTCAGTGCATGAATTAAGAACTTTCAAAGCATTCTTTTGGCAGGAATTATAACAGCTATAGTATCGCCAGCTCATGAATTTTATCACAAGATTTTCAGGATTTGATGTTGTATCTGAAGACTCAGCATAAGAAGCCCAGTAAACATAACAGAATCTGAGCTTTGATTTTTCAAACAGCTTCTAGCCCGATGAAGCCCTAAGAAAAGCTTGGAGGTACAATCCAAGAACACCAAAAAGGTCAAAAATCCCAACACAAATAGCAATAAACAATTTCAGAATTATGCTACCGATTTGTAGCCTGACTCTCAAGTTTTTGATGCTTGGGATTGGCAATACTAAGAGTCAACAATGGTCAAGAATTGTGCTTCCTAAAACTGTACACTATAATTTTGTCAAAGGACATAATTGTACATGCTGAGGTAGTTAGATCCGTCCATCAAAATGTATCTTTAGTTTATGCAATGTCATGGCCTATAAGCTTCCTACTGTTTAGCAGTTGAGGGACCTACTCTTCTTGGGTTCTGCAGTCATCTGGATAATGGTTTTCTCTAATTTTTATATTATTTACAGAAACAAAATTTTTTAATTCTGCAAGGTATTTTTGGCTATAGGCTATATAGAAGTTATTCCATGTCATTACTGTAGCTGCAGCTGAAGGCATTTTTAAGGTTCTTGTCAGAAGAGTCTGGGTTCTAAAACAAAGTGTCCTCATATAATCATGTTATACAAACCTATATAACTTGTCTCAAAGGCATGCTCAGGTGTGAATGCCAGGAGGGGTCTGTCATACCCCCTACCCCACCCTCCCCCCCGACTCTCCCCAGTATTTGGGGCTTGACATAGATGCAGTAGGAGTGACTCAAAATGAGCTAATATACTCCTTTCCTGCTGGTGAAGAGCAGTTTCTGGTTATAGCCCTGCCCTTGGGAGAAGTTGATGCTTCTAAACTATCCTTAGTTTTCCCTCTGCATCTGCAGAAGGCATTTAGCTAGCTGCCTTTGAGCAGCGTTTGCCAAATGGTCCTCTCACTGTTAATAGGAGAGGACACCTTCTATAATGTGTCAGTGGCTGATAGATACTGCAGTCCAGCCCACCATTTTGGGGTATCACAGACTTGTTTTAGCCTGTCCCTTGGATCATATTCCTGCTGGAACACAATTTATCTCTGTTCACTTCACTCCTTTGCCACTTGCTCTTACATCTGCTGTACATAGTTCTGCCCCAGCTCATGAGAAAGCCTTCCACTTTATGGATTATCTTTGCTCCTGCACACCACTCTTTCTATTTTTGATCCTCCACCTTCTTCAAGTTTCCCATAAAGGTGTGTCTCTTCTCCCTTACCTTTGCCTCGGTTTCAGGGGCAATATTTTCTTTAAATCTCTGCCATTTGATGCTATGATTAATAGAGATGCTAAATTGTTAGAGAATTATTTAAAAGCCATGTTACGATTTGATGGTAATATTATTCTTACTATCAGTGAAGAATCTGGGATTGAAGTTGTGAACTGAAGCTGTTTAAAATGGTTGTTCTACCCAATGTTATATACAATAACATTGTATTGCACTGACTTGGGTTTTTTAACAGAAGTCCCGTGCTGGTGTTCCAGTGCCCGCACCACCATGTCATTTGCCTTGACTGCTTCCATTTATACTGTGTGACTATGCTGAATGATCGCCAGTTCATCCATGATCCTGAGCTTGGCTACTCCCTCCCCTGTGTAGGTAAGTTTGGGATGTTCTTTTACTTATTCTTGCCCCGTTATCTGTTGACAGAATTAGAGCATGTCTGAGTAGTTGTTTCACTTGACGGAAAATGTGTTTTGTTACTGAAATGGTCCTTTTGGCTCTGTATGTGAGCTGGCTCTAAAGCATTAGCTCAATTCCAAAGGGCATTTCTTTTATAAGCAAATGCATGTATTTTTCATGTTAGTATCATTATAAAGTGCTCAAGAAAGATAGCAGTAAGCATTAAAAATAAATCCTTGATGACCTCCAGGTCTTTTCTTCTGAGTCAAATAAGTTAACTTTTTCTGGCATAGCTTCAAGTGTTAATAAAAAAAAAAAGTAATAGGAATTTTAAATAGCCTTCTTGTTGATGAAGTTATCTCTACTAATTATCATTGCACTGAATGAAATGCAGATCTCCCAATGTATGTGCTAGGTTATCTGCTGTAGCTGACTAGGAAGTGAAATTTGCCTTCTGTAGAGAAAGATTTATATTGAATCTCAAAGATCACTTTTGACAGATGTGAGACAAAAAGTCAAATCCATCACATTGTCACACAGAAAATTTGCTGTGTGGAACTTCACCAGAATGTTGTATTGCTGCTGTTTGCATGTGTGTTTGTCTGAAGTGCCATGCAGTACCATGTAAATCACATCCTTTCACTTTGCAAGCTGCAAATAAGATGGATTTGCTGTGGTTGTTTGAGTAGAGGAAAAACTGTGGGCATTTCTTATGAGAGTGACATTTGCTTTATACTGGGGCATGTCTTAAAGGTATTGAATCTACTGTAATAAAGAGCAGTTCAGCTTGTCTATATTTACCAGCTGCTTTTAATCATTTCAGTAGCATCTTAGCAATGGTCATAAGTTCACATACTGCCAATATTGCAGTTCATATGCTGCTAATGTCTGTTTGCCAGGTTTCTATTTAAATGTAGCATAGCCATGTAGTAGTGCTCTGTACAATAGTATCTTGTTACAGAGAAGCATTTTCCCCTCACCCACAGATAAATCATATATATATATAATGCTGGTTGCTTTAGAAGGGCTGTCAGTGAAATCCTGATTTGTTCTTCCTACTCAGTGTTACTTCCTTGATTTTTACATGGTGATGTTAGGTGACTCAATACTGGTCTGCCCCCCTGCCTACATACCCCACAAATTAATCAATTTTCAGCCCCGCACACAAATGAATCAGTCTTTTCCCTTTGCTGAAGATTTATCAATTTTCTTCCTCTCCCCATTCATCAGTTATCTTTCCTGTTCTTCCTCTTGTTTCCCAAATTAATCAATTCTCTCAGCAGCAGCTCATCCCCCTGCCCAGTCAGGCCTCCTTTCAACTTTAGTTGTCACCACAGCCCGTCCTCCAATTTAGACATAATATTCTTGCCTGATGGCCCTTCAACCTCATCTTCTGGCTCAGCCACTTCATTAATACTATTATACTGACAGCATGCTGGGCACTGTTTTTCAGAACTAGTTCTTCAATTTGGGGGTTTTCTACTTCTTTTTCTCTTACTCAGAGAGGAGGCTAGCAAATAAGCTACAATTTCTGGCAGCTGCCTGGAGATAAGGACCCAGATATCTTCTTACTTCTGTAGGCTTATGCTTGGGATTTCTAGAATGGAGTATTGAAAGGGAAGTAGAAGGAAAGTGATGGCAGTGGAAATCTATGAAAAGTATGGGAGGATGAGCAGAAGTACTCAGGGCCTTGCCTCAGGTCTTTGATTGCTATTGAGGGAAGAGCTTGGCCTAAGGTAGGGGGAGTCAGAACGATTCACAGAAATAACTTACAGTTCTGCTTAACTCAGGCAGAATAAGAGTAAATCTACTCTCCACAGGCCTGGCAGTATAAAAATATTGGGTAGTCTTTCACCATCCCTCAGGTAGAGCTTTCTCCTCATTTCCTATGTTAAAGGTTCTCTTCCCAAGCCGTAAACCAGATTGCCAACCCGTATTGCCAACCCAAGGGGCCCAAACCCATGTCATAATCCAAAACTCTCAAGACTTCAAAAAAATGAGATATTATATCATTGTTGTAGTTGTTTATTTTTCTACATTCTGGCCTTTTTCTTTGCCTGCTGTTTCTGACCCTCTAGTTGGTAACCACAATCATTTTTGGATCAGCCCCATCCATTCAGTTGCTTTATACTAGTGGTTAGCACTCTGCTGCTTGCATAGTCTGAGCTGACAAATGGTAGCAGTGGCTGGAGTGCAGTCTCTATCCCTGAACCTGCAGCAGTTACACAGGCTGCTGCTCCCAAACCTAAACTTTGTTTGTTTAAGCTGCTGCTCTTTGTCTTTTATCAATTTGTATCAGTCTGAGGCTGCAAGCTGTGCTAAATCATTGTGACACTGGGGCAACTGGGTCAGTTGTCACTTAGAGGTGGCTGAATCATTAAATTTCTGGGTCACAGAAAATTTCAGCATTTTAGAGTCTGGTTCCCGTCCAGTGCAAAATGAAATGGAAGGTCTTGAAAATTTTCCCATGGAACTGAAGTTGCAGCAAAAATTACAAAGTGTGTTCCTCAGGGATGCTGGCAGCTGCTGAGTAAAATGGACATGCTTCTTGCCAAGTTCACATTGCCCACCACTGACTACCAGTGGGGAAACGGGAAACTTGCAGGAATCAGATGGCCTAGGGAACCAGGTGACTTAATACAAGAAGATCTGAGTTCCTGACCCTGGGCCAGCCCCTTCTTTTGTTAGGATTGCTTAGGAGTCCTAGACCCTAGAAGCCTGGAGTGTCCTGAAACACAGGCAGATAGCAAACTAGGTATGGTTCTAAGGGAAACCAGCTGGGGAGCCCACAAAACTTAGCAGAAATGGTAAAGGTAAATGGCCAACCTCTGTGCCTAGTGTAGTAGGAACATGCAGTGCAGAAGCAGCAGCCAGAAGTTTTCAAGCTCATGGGAGGATGTGACCTCCTTTTTCTGCTGCTGGCATACTGATTTTCAGTGGCAATGGAGGCTTCCCACACAGCAGCAAATCTTAATTGTTGTTCTTGTGTCACCCAGGGCATCATGTGCTGCTGCTGCTTTGCCCTCCCTATTGCTGGAATTGGCGCCGATGCAGGGAGGGTACAGGGTGTTTGTTGTGGGGAGTGAGGGGAAAGGGGATTGAGTTCCTCCTTGGCTTCATTAAAGGGCCCCTTAGACAGCACCCAGAGGTTGTTCCCTGTTTGCCCACCACTGTTATGCTACTGGTAAGTCTTCATGAAACGTTGGTTTGGATCAGTCAGTATTGTCCACTAGAAATATTTAGTTGGAAAACTTCTGGCCAGCAAATTTTTGAGAACTACCCTAACTCTAACCCTAACCTTGAACCTAAACTGTTTTTCCTGGCTGGGTCAGACAAAGGAACTTGTCTCCTGAAGCACTACACTGGCATTGGTTTAAATGAACTAAGCACCTTGTGCTGGCTTGCCATGTCACTTGCTGACATTTCAATCTATGGGGTTCAGTGAGGCAAATTAAATGGGAGGGATAAGTGTCTTGTTTTTTCTTGTCACATTGCTGCTTTGTCTGCAGCACCAGGTGGCTTCTGTGCAGAAATGCATGCCTTTGGGGTGTTCTAGCTTTCCAGTCATCACCCAAATCAGTTCAGTTTTTCTAACATTCCTTGCAATTTTAAAGACTGCATTATGCAGCAGATAGAAAAATAGGAATGCACTGACTTACTTTTCCCATTGGTTGGCTAAATACAAACATGCAAAGCTTAGCTACATATAGGCCAATTGCCTACTTGGTTTCTGGTGCTTTGTGATACGTAAGCCACAGAATACTCAAACTTTTCAACAGACTTATGCCTCAGATGGAAGGCGAGATTCTAAAGTAATCACCTGGGCTCTGGGAAGAAGGGACTGAATAAAAGTAATAAATATCACAGGTTGAAGCAGGTGGCAGCAGTTAAACATCTGATACTTAAAAGGGCCTAGAAACATATGGCTTTTGTTTTAGGAAAATAAAAGAACTCCCTGTACCCTGGGCTAATGTTGGCTGTACTACTAAGGCATTTTTTATATTGCATCAATATATACCAATTATGTACCATGTAGCTACCATGCATGCAGTTAGTCCTATATTCCTTTCTAACTGTACAAAGCCATGTACATAAGTATGATTTTTAATATCCTGTAATAAAGTTTTAAATCTGAAGAAGTTGGTAGTATTCATCAAACTAGCATTAAATTACTTCTTTTCCCTGGTAGGTAGTCCTTCAGAAAATGGCTGTTGAGACAATGCAGGAAAGCATAAGCTGCTGCTATTCCAGGGGCGGGCAATTATTTCAGGCGGAGGGACGCTTACTGAGTTTTGGCAAGGCATCGAGGGCAGCATGACGAGCAGCCAGGAGCAGATAAATATTAACTTTCTAAATTTTTAGGGGCCTTGCGAGCCGGATAAAATGGCCTGGCGGGCTGCATCTGGCCCACAGGCTGCATTTTGCCCACCCCTATGTTACTCCCTGCTATTCAAGAACATAGGATGATTGTCCCTGTCGTTGTTCATACAGTATCTTTCAACAACTGTATGTTTTAAAAGAATTCAGGACACTATCTTTGGTATTGATTTCCACCTGTTCTGGTAGTGCATATTAAACCACATAGTATATTTAAGGTGGAGGAAATTATAAGGATTTTTCACCCAAATTTCTGTAAGCACAATCATGAAATTATTTCCTTTTAAGTTGGACACGTTCTACAGGACATGCTAACAAATACCTGTTTTCATCTGTGGCAACATCATGTCACTCCAACCTATCACTTCCAGGAATGAAGCTAAAGCAAAAAGATCAAATCTTATTTTTAATCAGAGGTTGGGCATTGACATCCAAGATTATGCTCTGGGCTTATGTCTAACAGGAATATGAAACTAATCCATTTTAGTGTGGTGATGTCAATACTGTGATCAAGTAAGTGATAGCTCTTTAGCACCTACAAGCACATACTTTTTTTTTATAAATGGCTAATCCCAATACTATGTTATTGCCTAAATCAGTGGTTCTCAACTTTTTCAGACACAAGGCACCCCTCAGTAGATTTGAGGTACCCCTTGGAAAATGTCAGCTCTTAGTTTTTGCTCTTTTTTTGACTACAGAAAAATAATATAACAATTTTCTGCTACAAAGAACACAAAGACTATGACAGGTCACAGAATCATAGAAAATTAGGGTTTGAAGGGACCTCAGGAGGTCCAACCCCCTCATCTAGGTCAGAGTGTTTTAAACACTTTGGATTCTTATTTGAAATCTCTGGGTTTATCTTATGAATCATGTTTGCACACCTAACAGTACTAACATTTTGGGACACCCTGTGGTGCTCTTAAAAGGGTGTCAAGGTACCTCAGGGTACCATGGTTCTCTGGTTGAGAATCACTGGTCTAAATACTTAAAATTCACTGATTAGCAGTATCAAACTATTTATGGCATCATGTATGGGAAACGCTAATGTTTCAGGCTTGCTCTGCTCAAAGCATTATTTCATTTGTCCACATTCAAATAAAAATGATGTTATTTAAAATCCATTCTATTTCTCTAAGGCATATGTGCACATGGTGCCTTAAAACAGTGCAGGAGGGTTTAGTCTGGTAATTAAGCTTATTTAGATTGTTTGCATGTGCAAATTAGTTCTGTTCATTCCTGTGTTTTTTAAAAATATAGATAACATAATGAACACAGCCTGCAGTTTCCATTAACATTTGACTCTCTGTTCCTGATTTTGATCAGCAGAACATACAGACATAGCGGGGACTTTCTTTTTATCTTTTATTGGATCAATCTAGAGGTCAAACCACCACAGACAATAGAAAAAAAAAGCAGTGGCATCTACGCAAAAGGGGCAGTGACTGACAAATCAGTCTTAGCACAGGTACATGGTTACTTGAGTTGCACAGGATCTTTGTTATGGACTTCAGATGAACAGTGTATCTCAGGTAAGGTGAATAACCATTTGCGTATGGACATGCACTTTGTATGGCCATACTTTTCATCTTTTCATTTCTGTATGTGACCACATGAACAAGAAGATTAAGCATGGTAGAAGACAAGTAAGGGCAGGTGATGATGAACGGTATCAACTTGAAAGTGGCATAATTTCACTCTAGTCTTGCATAAAACATACCATGTTTTTCTTTTTTATAGCACAAAATTAATTCCTTAATGCATAGCTGCTAATCTGGTGCCATGCAACAGTATTCCAGGTGGAAATAGACAGCATCCGGTATTACATCTCTGACTAAGTAGATCTCCAGTATATTGATAGGATTAGCTGCTCAGAATAATGTAGCAACTGCATGATTCAAACCCAGTATATCATTAAAGACAAAGAATTTACAGATAGAAGCAGGTGATATTATACTGGTCATTAAAATTTAAAATAAATAAATAAATGTTACAAATTATACACTCTCTGCCCTTGTTAAATGGCAACAATAATCTATCCCATCTCTCTGTATGGTGTCTTGTATTAATGAGGCTCCATGCACAGAAATTTCCATGAGTGGTGACCTCCAAGTATCTTTGAAATAATTATTAAGGTGCTTAGAGGGACAGATTTGCATATGCATGAAAGATCATTTATGGTTATTTAGTTGCTGTGCGGGGCACTGGAATCTCATAGCATTACCTCGAAACAGGCAGTGTATGCAAATAGACAATATATTACGCCATTTAAACATGCACTGTTCTTACCATCATCATTTCATTTAAAAAAAAATAAAACTGAGTTCTAGCAATATAGGGCTACAGCCAGTAGGTTAACACAAATTCCCAGAGGGCTGGGAAATAGTTTGGCAAAGGAAAAGATGATAGTGAGGACAAGGAAAACCAGGGTTTGACACTGCTGTTAGCACTTTGCAAAAATGACTTTGTATCAGTTTAATTCTTAAGAATTATCAAAGACGTGATGTATTTTTTAAAAGCCTAGATAAAAGACACTGTTCCCATGATAACAGTAAAACACTTTTGTATCTGGAAGTAATCTTGCCATTACCTCATATAAATAAATAAATAGGTTCAATTACCACAAGTTTGTATATGGAACACTTAATAAAAAGGATTGAAGCTCTAAAGAAGCTTTAAGGGCCATCTTCCACTAGAAGAATGCTGCTTGGGAATTATTAAAAAGGGCACATTTTAAGGTTCAACCATATAGATTCTGTATGCATAATAACTAGATGTTTTTGTTGCTATAAGAATGTTGATGGAGTGGTGGCACTGAGTATCCTCTTAAAAAGTCACAACAGCGATCAAAAGAGGAGATGAGATTGTGTCACTATATATCAGACATATAAAGTACATAGCAAAGTTACAGTTTGCAAATTAAAGGAAGGGGAAAGGCAGGATATCAGATTTGATTATGAGAAACAGTTCATTTGAGTTTCATCTGTTCTGTATGCCATGTACAATTCCCTTGCAGTTTTGAAAATGTGCAAGACTAATTTCGAACTGAACAGAGCATGCTCAGAAATGTGTGTAAAGATGTAAATTAAAGAAAAAGTAAAAGAACAGCAATTTCTGTGTTAAGTCAGCCCAAACCTTAGCTAGTGTAAAGCCTCAGCAAGCTGCTAGCTTCCTAAACCTGTAGCTCTGAGTAACCTTTCTTTACAAGATTAAGGTAATTTGGGAATATCGAAATACAGAAAAGTCCAGGTGATTAGTGACTACATGAGTGAAATGAAAGAGAAAGGTAGAGAAAATCTGTGCAGCTTTTGAAAAATTCTTCAAAGAGCAGCTTATCTTTCATATATTTGGTTTAAAATTTTAAATTTCTGACAGCTTTAAACTTTGTGATCCTTTGTTTTCATGAAAAGTGTGAGCATATAGGTGCAGGTGTGGGAGGCTGAAGGAATATTTTTTTAGATTATAATACACCGTAGAAGAAGGCCTGCTTGTCTCAAGATGTAATAAACAGGCAATTATAGTTTCCAGACTTCTTTTACTGCAACTGTTCTAGCTGCCTTTTCCCTCTTTCTGCCTTGCTAGTAAACTCCTGCCCACAGAAACAAAGTGCAGAGATGCACCACCACAGCCGGTACTTCTCTTCTACTCAGGTTTTAACCTTGCACATGCCATGGTGGTATCTGAGTGACTTTCTTGGATGCATTAAGTGATGTGAGTGGCATGTGTTGTGTACTTCATTCTTTCTTTTTCCAGAAGACACACATACATGCACATGCATGCGTGGTATGTAAAAACATTATATTTATACCAGTACAACTGGCCTGGAAATGGCAGATCCCTTAGAAAAATGAGGTAAAAGTGCTTTATGGTAGAGTATCTACAGGAGAAACAAATGCTTATACACTTATGTCTCTGAGAAAAGCCACCGTGTTGTCTTCCTACTTCCCAGTCTGCATTTCTCCAGCTTCCTTCTCCCCTCCAGGGAGATCAGTCTATGATTTGGCCTGCAGTCTCGTGGTGCAGCCCAGCACACAGCTGACCATTAGGGCTGTGCGAAGCTTTGGTCGCTGATTGGATTTGGAAGAGATTTGGCCTGATTCAGTGGCTGAATCTCCAAATCCGAATCAAATCAGGAGACCCTTTAATCTCTCTGAATCGAATCAGAAACCTCCAAATTGATTTGGAGACGAGTCGGAGAGATTCGATGATTTGGACATAGACACAGCTTTAAATGTTTTTTCTACATGCCTCAAGGTACCAGGTGGCTTGTGAATGCTGACATGGGGTGGATGGAGCGTCCCACAGGAGTGCAGGGGGTACTCCAGTGCACTCAGTGGCGGACCCAGAAGTGTACCAGAAGCACTTCTGGTCCACTTCCAGGTCTGCTGCAGAGTATGCAGGGACCCCCCCTGCCCCCAAGCTCGGTGACTGGTGCCTCCTAGGGGGATTTGGGGGGGCACCTGGGTTCCCCCCATGGCCAAACACTGAGCCAGAGGGGTGCACTAGGGAGTCTGCCACTTAGCATGCCAGGGAGCCCCCTGCACTCCTGTGGGATGCTCCAACCACCACACCATCTCAGCATTCACAAGCTGCGCCTGATACCTCAAGGTATGTAGAAAAAACATTTAAAGCTGTGTCTATGGCTGAGTCACTGATTCTCCAAATCACCATTAAATCTTCAGATTTGGCTTCAGCCGAATCGAATCAGGACAGTGATCTGAATCAAGTAATCAAATCACTGTCCCCCGAATTGGGCTGAATCCTAAATGAATACAGCCTGCTTTACACACCCCTACTAACCATTCCCACAGACAGATTTAGGGCTGGAAACGTTCAGCCTTTCTCTGCAGCCTCAGGGCTGTGCAGCTATCTGCCCTATCACCCCTCACCCCTCCCCACAAGCACTCGACCCAACCTGCTGGAACCTTCTCCCAGACCTGGACCAGCCCACCTCATGCCACACCAATACTGCAGCTCCCCGCCCCTCGCCTCCAACACCTGAGCCTAGATCATACCTGAAGGGCTGGTTTGGTTTAATAATAAGGCAGGTCTGGGGGCACTGGTCTCAGTGGGGGTTGGGTTTGTGTATGGGATGGGATGGAGTTAGATCTGCCAGACCCTGTCCCCATACTCACACTGCATAGACCTGAATTCCACAAGGTTGAGAGCCCCATTGCCACCCCATTGGCTCTGGCCTGCCCCATTGCCACCCCACAGTTCCAACAGGCCGCAGCCCTCCCCCTCCCCCTGTCCCTGTGCCCAGACCCAGATTTAGAACCAGACTAGCCCACCCTGTCCTTGCCACTTCTGGAGTCTCCGGACTCACCTCCCCACAGGGCCAGGTCATACCTGAAAGTTTGTTTTGGGTCTGGGGTGAGCATGTCTGGTGACCCTGGATATGCTGGGAGCTGGGTCTTTGCTGCTTGGGTCTAGGAGGGGGGAGGGTCTGATGGATCTAGGTGCAATTACAGATGATCTAAAGTGCCTATAGTGTGCCCTTCCTGCCCCAGACTTCCCCTACCCAGTACCCTGGCAGCACCTGACCCTGATCAACCACCATCTGACCATGACCAAATTCACACAACCTGCACTGGAACTGCTTGGTGCCAGAGGTGTTGGGACTCATTGCTGGTTGCTGGTGGGGAAAGTGGCAGGCTTGAAGAGACAGAAGAGATTGTCTGAGTCTCCTGCCTCAAAGCCTGACAGCTGAGAGGGAGAGAGTAGGTGTTATAGAGAGGGAGGGGGCATGGACCCGTGGGCCAGCCAATCAGTCAGCATTGACCTGTGCCCTCAGCTGTTGTAGGCTGTCTCCAGCAGACAGGGGAGCCTGCAAAACATGCTGGGAAGCATGCACAGGAGCCCCTTTCTGTGGCCTGTCAGCAACACAGCTCTCTGTGGAGCATCCATTCACCCCTATAACACTTGTATGGTGTTCCCCCAGTAGATTTTTCTTTTGGGAGAACAATACCGGTAGAGTTCTCTCAGATCTTTTGAACACTTGTATGCACCCACCCTCACACACAAATTCTTTTTCTTCCAGCCCTTTGAGGGAAGTTGTTGCTGATGCTGTTCTGTCCTTTTTAGTGAGGAAACGAAAAGACTGGAATTGTGTCTATCTCTATAGAAAAGTCACTTAATCCTTTTGATTCCTTCTGTTTGGTTCAGCCACTTTCTTTATATGTAGGTTGATTACTAACAATTAAGGCTGGGTTAATGAACATGAAACATTCGATACTTAACTCATTTAAAAAAAAACAATTCAAATGTACATCCTGTTCATTTACTCTGTTGATACCTTCCTTGTGTATTATCTTCAGGTTGTAATTCATTCTATAACATTTAATAACTAGGTGCGATGAAGGGAGAATTTGATGGTGTGCTGATTGATGGAGGTATCCATCACAGTTACGCAAGTCCCATTTGGTTCAGTCTAAGCCCTGTGACTGATTGTTTAGAATGCCTGCATAAAGAAGTGGTTCTTGCTTTTAATGGGAGAAAACCTGTCACATCAGCAAGTTGATTCTAAATTAACTTCTCATAAATGGGCTGAGCAGGGGAGGAAGAAAAGAAATCACAGATTTTAAAAGATTATAAAAACAAGATGGCATTATAATCACAAATGTCTTAGAGTGATGACCATACTTCCTCAAATGTATCTTGTTCATGTAATTAAAATGATGCTCTTAAATTGCTAAAGATGGTGAGAAAAAAATCCAAGCTTGTAAGTTTGGCTTTTATGGAATATAAAGCAATGTCATATGCAGGCATGATGTCTTGCTCTTTATTATTCAGTTAGAAGAGAGAATTTTTTAAATGTTTGGACTTAACTTAGAAAATAATGGTTCTTTCCCTTCATGTTCACATGAAAGATAACAATGCTGTTTATGTTACAAAAGTTCCTACATGCCCTATTTCCTCAGGTGCCAACAGATGTGCCAGGAGATTGCTCAGATGTGCTATAATTACAGCATATTTGAGTAGACTCAATCAAGTCTGCTGGAGCGTGTCAGTTGGCATTCTCCAGCCAGCCTCTGTGTCTCGTGTATCAGCATCCTCATGCTTAAACATACTCCCCGTGCTTTAAATCACTCCCCCCAACCCCAAGCATGGAAAAAAAGGTGTGTTCCTATAATTCATATTCAGCATGAGATTTTCTTTAATAGGTTCTTGTTGTCTCACCTGTCACTACTTCACCGGTTGAGGGTCATCTGTAAATGCTGGTTACCTGTAAGCATGAGGAAAGCAGGCAGAGATGTATTTAATAATGAAAGACAAAAGTTAACTATGAAATCCTTCCTGGAATATCCCTGGCTCTACCAACCCCCAAGTTAGGACCTTTAAAAGAAGATCTCTAGTCCAATATCAAATGAAAAGAAATGGTGCTCAATCAGTAACAGAGAGGGGAATATCTGTTCCCAGTACTTCAAGTCCTAGATCAAAGAAGGATGAAATCCTGAACTCCCTGAGGACTGTGAGTACTTTCACAAATTTCAGTAGGGCCAGGATTTCATTCAGATATTGACTGCACCTTGCCTTCTGAGTGGATTGTGCAGCAAGTTGGGAAGGTTGAATGGCACTTAATGCATTTGTAGGGACCTACTGAAATCACGATTTCACAGAAGTGGGCAATGTCCATGAAATCCACAGAGAAAAAAAAAGAAAACTTACTGAAAATAAAATGCTGGCTCCTGAGAGGGAGCCAGCAGTCCTTACAGCACTGAAGCCCAACCGCACAGCCCATTAGAGGGGAAGAAGGAACAGCAGGCTGCCAGCACACAGGGGAGACCAAGATGGCTGCTGCCCCTGTCCTTCACCTCTGATTGGCTGAGAGGGCTGCCTATTGTGTGCCCCCACCCCTCTCCATCAATCGGCAGCAAGAGGCAGAGCCACATGATGGATAGCCCTCGCAACCTGTCAGTGGTGAGGGGCAGGGCCTGTATCATAGATATTCCTCACAGCCAATCAGTAGCAAGGAGTGGGGCTACTGGAGCCCCTCAGCCAATCAGAGGCATGGGGGGCCTCTGGCTACAATAATAGCAGCTGGACCTGCGATATTCCTGTGATATTGGCCAGCTACCTCCTTGAGTTGGGTAGACTCCTATGCATCTGTCAAGTTTTTACCCACTTGAGAAGTGCCATCATCTACATGAACAGTGAAACTGCCAAATATTATCAAACTCATTAGTCATCAACCTTGTACTGAACAGCATGAATTAGAGGTTGAAAATTCAAGGATCACAGATTCTTGGATGAAAAAAGAACACTTGAAGGTATAAGTGATGAACAGAGGAATAGACAAAATTGAAATGAAGGTTCACGGACTGGGATAGAAGGGACTGATGTACAGAGAAAGAGGCATAGGCTGGTATCTAAGTGGAAACAAATTAGTGGCTGCTCAAGGAAAGAGAAAAGATGGTAGAGATATGAATAAGGAACAACGAGGAAAGAGTTAAAGTTACAGGAAAGAAAAAGTGGGAAAATAATTGTTTCAGGTTATATCCTGCATTAGAGCTCTAGGAAACTTAGGCTAGTGTTCTGGCAGTTGTGCATTTTGTTTTTGAACTGCATTTAAGGGAGCAGGAAGCCTTGCACCCTGGCCTCAAAAGACCCAGGAGATAAAAGTAGCTGTAGTTTCTTACAGAAAAATCCCAGAGCACATTCTGTCTTATACTACTGTACAGACTATTGAGGGGCTTCCCAGAGGTGGAGAATCACAAGGTTCCTAGTGGGTGGCTTTTATATCTGAGAAGATGCTTTATTGCAGTGTAGCATCCTCTCTGAGAAATGTTCTACAAGCCACAGCAGCCTCTATGGGGAGAAATCATTACTGGCTGCTTCCTTTTATACCCTGTAAATGAACTGCAGGGACCAATTGTGGTACATTCACTACGTGTTTATTCTCTGAAGCCTGGTGATTAATATTCCCTGAGTCACTTTCTGAGCTTTGGTCTCCCACATGGCAGTATGTAAAGCTACTGTCACATCACAGAACTAGCTAAGGACATTCTCGTTCAACAAGGAGTTGGTTTAATTAAATTTCTGTGTCTGGAAAGTGAAAATCTAATTTTCTCTTTGACATTTTCTATATTACTACTTAGACAAAATTATGAAAATAATTAATCCCCATGAAGCAGACATCAGCAGTATAAGGGGTGCAAAAATATTGCATATAAATAATACTACTAATCACCAATCTGTTATAATTTATTGACATAAGTTCTTATTAAAACTCTTAAATCAGATTTGTTCTTGATATAACAGATGTGCCAAATGACTGCACAAAGTAGGTGGGTACTGGTGGGGGATTTTAATAGTACCATGATTCAGATGCAATTTTTGTTATATCTGTCTCACCCAGAAACGTATGTTTTAAAAAGAGAGGGAATGGGAAAGGTGACTGATTTGACCCTAGGGACTGGTAGTGAAAGGGGGACTCACTTCAAATCCAACCCAAAACATCAATGGCTGAGAATAGTTGGCATTTTCATTCTAATCCTTAGTGAATAAACGTGCTTGATGCAAAAGTCAGGTGATACCAATAGGAATCCTTGTTTTCAGCCTTTCAAAAGAAAGGCTTTCCATGACATAAGCAAGGACATTAAACTGCCTTTTCAATGTAGAGGAGTTCCAAGAAGGTCTGAAAGGAGGCCCGTTGGTAAGGCAGCATGAGGAAGGTGCAGTGGTTGCTGGGGGATTTAATCTGCAGAGCTATTTTATCAAGAATTTAAAGTCTCAACCATGATAAAGAAGCATCACTTCACTGGTATCTCTTTGCAAGCTAATGTGATGATTGGTCCATATTGATAATATTTCAATATAGACCCATTTATTTTTATTTAGGACTTGGTGGTCCTTACCTGCTTCACAATAAAGACACTCATTTGGGTTACTGCCATATAATATACCTCTCCAAAAATTAGAAATGTTTAGCCAATGATCTAAATGGTTTGTGTTATCTGCATACAGGGTATCTAGATGAGGAACCAGTATGAAGTGTTAATGTTTAGGAAGGAGATCAATTGAATTTCTCTAGAAAGCAAGTACTACTTGAATTGAGTAAAGGTTGCAGAACCAAGACAAGAGATGGAAGATATCACAATAACGCCCTATCTGTACACATTTGTCAACCATTTGATTCCATATAAACGGTCAGTATTTTTTGGAAATGGGCCCTGAATGACTAAATGGCTGCAGCAAGAGTCCTGATGAGGGCAACAGAAAGTTAACATGCTTAAAGATAACCATGATCTTAGATACCTTGCTGAACTAAGGCCACAGAGAAGAAGACTGAAGGATTAAAAAACCTTTGTACTTAATTTCATATTTAAATAAAAATTCTGCCTTACCACTGCAAGCAAAGCAAAGCTTACTTTTGCCAAGCCAAATCAATTTACAGTCAGCACCTTTGCCATAACACATTATATTTTGTTCTTTAAAATACATGGAGGGATTTCAACAGCTGGAATGGAGCAGTTTGCAGGGGTTGAATAGATAACTGCATTTTAAAGATTCAAAGATATCTCCCAAAGGAAACTTTACTACAAAGAACTGACATTTGATACAACTTGGGCCATTCCCAAGGCCAAGGATAAAAGGCAGAGGATATTTAGCTTGTGCAAAAAGGAAATAAACTCTACAAGGGGCATGAAAACCTCACCTGTTTGTTCAGATGCTAGCACAGCATTTTTTTAAATTTTGTCTTTTTTTCAGTACAAGGCATCTGTGTGCCCACAGGGGATGCTTGCTTTCCTTCAGTGTAAGAAGTTAAAGAAAAGGAACAAAGAAGTGCAAAGGAACAGATGAGCCCTAAGAAAGTAAGCTCCACAGCTAGGTTGACAGGCAAAAATAAGAAAAAGGAAACTCCTTGAGGAAATGGGAATGATACTACACTGTTGAGCAGTTATTTTACTGCTGTAAAATTCTACTCTAAGAAGTATCTAACAACCAAGAGATTTCTCACAAGTGCAAACTTTAGATCATCAGTTTCCAACACCAGTTTTTATCGGTCTAATGGCAATGCATATATTGCGGTGGTATCGTAGCCATCCACCATCTGCCAAACTTCTGAAGGTGACAGCACATCATCAGAAAATGTGCATTTTGTAAATTAAGTTAACGAAAGAGGTCAGTCCTTCTTCTTGTTTCCTTTCTACCTTTCTAGTTTTCAGCTTCCTTTCTTCCTTTTTAAAATGTTTTTTTAATTGAATGCAAACTTGAGCAGCTTTACTATAAAAACAGCAAGCTGTACCATGGTGTAAAATGTAAGCTCATTGGTACAATTCTTAGATGTGTGAAATCTCTCTGCCTTCATCTTCGTGGTGCACCACACCCACAGTATATATATATATGAACTTGTAGTCTAATAATGTACCCTAATATTAGACCTATAGTCTAATTCTAAGATGTACTGTGGTAACTCATTGATATCTAATTAACCAAAATATTGGGGATTGATATCTAATAGTATCAATATGAATGCACTACTCAGACTCTACACCATTTCAAACACACTGGTCCTGATTTGTGAATTCACTTTTTTGCATCTCTTAAATTGATTCATAGATGCTAGGGTCAAAAGGGACCTCAACAGATCATTGGGTCCGACCCTCTGCTTGGGCAAGAAAGAGTGCTGTGGTCAGATGACCCCAGCCAGATGGCTATCCAGCTTTCTCTTAAATATCCCCAAGTCAGGGGAGAGCACCACCTTCCATGGAAGCCCATTCCAAATTCTGGCCACTCCTTACCATGAAGAAGTTCTTCCTGATATCTAGCCTAAATCTGCTCTCTGTCAGTTTGTGACCATTGTTCCTTGTTACCCCAAGAGGCTCCCTAGTGAACAGAGCATCTCCGATCCCTTGCTGTGTCCCCCTAATGAATTTGTAGGTGGCCACAAGATCACCTCTCAGCCTTCTCTTGCGGAAGCTGAAGAGGTCCAGGTCCCTTAGTCTCTCCTCATAGGGCTTGTCCTGTAAACCCTTAACCATACGAGCGGCCCTCCTCTCGAGGCTATCTACATCCTTCCTAAAGTATGGCACCCAAAACTGGATGCAGTACTCCAACTGCGGTCTTACCAATGGGTAAGTTATGGAGTAAGGAGAGAGAAAATGATAATGAATCCCACGCAAATAAAATCAGAATCAAGGTGAATTGGAAAACATGCTGGGGGGGCACAGATCTTAATTTTAATATTTCTCCCCTTCCTCCAGGCCTCAGGGCAGCACTCTTCCATACCACATTATTTCTTTTTTTCAGTTTCTGCTTAGTGTTTCCTTGTGTTTTTATTTTCTGGATCCTGTTGGCTACTGCTACATTCTCTTCCTTTTGCACTTCCTAGTCTCTCTGTCTATGTGTCTTCTCATCTACTCCTTGCCTTGAGTTTCCCACATTCTTCCTCCCCTTTAGCTAGTTTTTGTTGGTCCTCTACTCCCCAAAATAGATTCATCCCTAGGAAAGGGAGAGAGTGAAAAAAATAGATTTAGGGTAAAGATGGAAGGGCCATTATTTCTGCTATCCAAGAGCACTAGGGAGAGAGAGATGTTTGAAGTTGCCACTTGGCTGAAGTAGTTTTTTGGGCACATCTATACATGTCATTAAGGCAACATGATAAACTGGCACAGTTTGTGCAAAAGTCAGCTGCTTCTGGGCACAGTGTCTGCACATGCTCCTGAGACCACAGCAGTTTGAGCTGAAGTGGAGCAGCCCTGGGCTGGCAGGGGCATGGTGGGTCAGCCCCAGACTCCAGGTGGTAGCGTCAGGCAGTGGAGGGACTGGCTGGGGCAGGAGAGTGATAAAGTGTGGGGCTAGGTAAAAGGCAGCCCCCACACTTTAGTACCCTCATCCCCTAGCTAACTCCTGTCACTGTTTACACATGCACTGCAATGCAAATAATTACTCCTCCATAGGATAATCTCCAACAATACTGTTTTATGGTGGAGTTCATTTACTGCTTAATACCAGCACATGTGTAGACAGTGACATTTTACTGTGGAGCTAATTAGTTAGCTCTGCAGTAAAGTGCATGTATAGATGCATCCTTGGTGAAGAAAACAGTTCTGGTGCAGATAGCTTGTTCCTTATCTTCCCTCACTATTTGTCAGCCCCTTTTTCCATGCTGCTTCCATAGCTTCTGGTGGATCTTGGAGCAGTGCAAACAATACACAAAGACAACCTTTGCCACCAGCAGTATGCCTTGTCCTTGTGAAATGGTTGACTTTTTTTTATTAAACTTACCATCTAGGAAACAAAGATCAGTGTTTTGCTCTTTCATGTCAAAAGATGAAAAGTCCTGGTGTTTGATTTCTACTATACCTGCCATATAGAAAAGCTGAAAGGCAGGGAGAAAGGAAGCTCAGCTTGTCAGTTAAATAGGGTAGCTGACACAGTCAGATTTTGTTTTTCATGATCCATTGCCCCAAGTAATATCCTCTGTTTATATCACTGCTGGAGGAGGGCTGGAAATTATGCAGGCGTTTTTGGTAATAACTGCTAGAAGGGAGACAGCATTTACCAGAGAGACTGGAATGAGACGCTCAGGTAAATAACAAGCATTTTAGAAAAACTACCTAATTACATATTTAACCGCTTGGAGCCGTTCCAGTCACTTGGGAAAATAATGTGCATTTTGTAAAACTGCCTAATTAATTATTTGCTAAGGAAGTCATTCTGGCCTCTTGGGTAAGTAGTGTTCATTTTACAGCCTTCCATACAGGTCCCTTCTTAAGAAAACTAGGTTTAAAAAAATTAAGAAAATGAAGAAAGACAAATATTGAATGTAATGACAAAAAAAAATCTTTTTTTTGATCTCTACAGTCATTATGATAGATACCTTTGTGGGTATAAAAATATACATACTATTGGATTTTGTGGTGCCTTTGCTCTCTCACTGTAGAATACTATATTATCTCTGTAAAGGTTTTCAGAATTGTTTGGCTTTAAAATACTGGTTTTGGTTTTTAGCTGGAAGAAATGCTAAGAAGTTTGAGAACCCATATTTGTTGAGGGTTTACTTCCTGAATGGTAAGTTGTTAGGTCACTTCATAGAAGACTTCATATTCTCCATTTATCAGTATTAAAAACTACAGTACATTTGTGAGTCAGCAAACCTTTGGCATCCCTGTGCTGTAGATGACAGCACTCTAACTGTAGTGGTATAATTAATGAATTATACAATGTTGCTATACCTAGTTACTAATAAGAAAGAGACAAGTCTAGTATGTGTTAAAATTAAAATAAATCATTTTTATTGTGTACCCTTCAATGCAGAGGTAGTTATCCATTATTCTGATATATGTACTTCTTTCTTTCCTCCTTTTTTATATGTCAGTTCTGTTAACTTTAACTTTTATATATTCTTTCATACAAAAATTTATAGATTCACTTCCACTTCTACCATGGTCTTATCTTACAAGTGAATTACAGTATTTTTAAGGGTTAGAGAAGTCCTTGAGGGAAGTTAATTAGTCTTGCTTTTGTACAAAGTTATGGGAAGTTATTAAACATTCTAACAAGAAGTCTCTTGAAGATGCTGGTAATTATTAGCAGTATATTTACCTGAATGAAATATTTAATAAAGAATATCACTTTCATAATTAATTACAGGAGGTATTGTGTTGGCAGTAAATGTCTTGATTCTTAGAGCCGGATCCTTTTCTTGAGTGTGATCCTTTTTCACTTTGCTGGAGTCCCTGGAAGTCACTTAATGCAAAAGGTGTGTGCATGTGTGTATAAAGGAGTCCTCCAGCTTTCTTCTCTTTTCTGAACTTAGTCTTAAGCTATTATAAGATGTTGGGAAAGTAGGCATTTTAAACATTTTTTTAGGTGAACTAGGATTGCACTTAGATGTCTAATAGGTGGAATAGGATCTGGCTCTGAGGGTTATTATCTATTACTAATTTTTCCATAAATTGAACTCGCATTTATTTTAACGAGTGCTAATAGTTGCAAGAGAAAAAATCAAGCCCAATTAGCATCTTGATTCATAAAACCTTAATTTATGAATAGATATTTAAATGGCCATCCATGACTGTTTTCAACCCTTATTACTCAGCTGCCTTTACAGGTATCCTTCAAGCATTACTCTTCATCTTGTAGAAATGTGGCCTGAAAACTTAGGTGCAGAATTTAGAGAGCCATATGACAGGTTTCACATTTGATTCTTGTCTGGAGCACTGTTGCCAAAATGCCCGATCTAATGCCTATAGGCTCTTACTCCAGACTCCCAGACCTATATAATATTAACAAGGAAAAATGTTAGGAGCATTGAAAGCATAGGATGGTCGTGTACTTTGGGGTTTGAGCCTCTACCTGCTGAAGGATGCTGGGGTTGCTTATTTACAAGGGTCCTGACCTAATAAAGCACGCCAGAACATGCATAACTTTCAAAATGTGAATAATTCTTACTGAAGTCGATAGGCTTAGACTGATACACATGATAACCATATGTGCTTTTCTGGATAAGGGATTGTAGTGCATGCAGCATCAGGTTTCTTGTTATGTTTATCATTTCCATGAAGATGAACTGTTTTACTAAGCTGCTTTATTCTTCCCAAATAACCCTATTTTTTTCACTGTAGTACATTCAAAATGGCCATATTTGCATTTTTCAAACATATTTGGAAATATTAAATCATAGCTCGGAAAATAGTGCCTCTGTTTTTGGGCTGCCAAATATATATTATATGACCATCCAGCTGCACAACTGACCTAATGGATATTTCATACAATGGTGTTGGAGAGTAAGCAGGCTCCTGGAAACATATTCCTTCCTGCTTTATTTCATGTCCTTTAACTCCAAGTCACAATATCACAGTTTTGGTTAAGTAGTGTCCTATAAATAGTTGCTTTTTAATTTCTGAGGTAATAAAGTTCAGGTTTGTAATGGTGTGAAAAAGAAAATATAGCTCCCACTTCATCTGTATTATTCTACTTTTGTTTATGTAACAGAGCGACTGCTTACAGAAGCATCAAGCAAGAGAAATATGCAGCACTCATATACATAAAACATAGGGTTTTGGGCCAAAGCCCTTGCACCTTAAAGATACAGGCTGAAGGAGTACAGCACAATGTAATTCACTACAACAAAAAGGACCACATTAAGAAATCTACCTTTATAATGTTTTAAATCTGTGGAGTGTTATGCTGTCGTAAAGTTAGAGCAGTTTCGGAGCAGTCACATGTTAAGGCTGAATGCCCTCCCAGACCTACACAACTATGACTTGCCAGTAGAGGGCAAACAGAGGCATGGCAAGGAGCAGGGTATATTGCTCCTCTGGGATGGGGTAGTGGGAGGTGGACGACATGTCGTTCAGAGGCAGAACAGAGGGAGATGAAAGGAGACTCAATAAGTGCTTCTCTCTGGTTGATTTAGTGCTGCTGAAAGGTGCCCTAGAGAATGAAGTCCTGAATTTATCCACACAGGAGGTATAGCATAGGCAAAAAAAAGGGCAGACTTTCACCCATGGGCCTCAGCTGCAGCCTGCAGGGAATGCAAATGATGTCCATGCTGTCATCCCATCCTTGGTATTGTCCATGTGGTAAAAGGGCCCAAAGAGGCAAGAAACAGTGTTGTCTAGCTCACGATGTGATCTGTCAGATGGGAGAGCTAAGTTTTGGCCCTGGTTCTGTTGTTAGCCTGCCAAGTGGTGTGAGAGATGATGTTGAGCTTCTTTTGCAAAGTCCTTTGAAATACATGGATGACAAGTTCCACAGAAGAGTTAAGCATGGCTTTGGTAGGTGCTTGCTGTCTGTTTGGGATATTCTTGTTCTCTGTCTGGACAGTACCTGGCCATGCCTTCCCAGCTGCTGTTTGTCTCTACCCCTCTAGTTCAAGTTCACTGGATGCATTTAATTACCCAGGAGAAGGTGCTACTTGAAACACCCCTGAATAGATTCAAGGCAACCTTTGATAGACTTAAGGTATCCCTTGGTAAATACCAGCTCTCAGTTTTCGCTCATAATAATACAGAATTTTTTTCTGTTGCAAAAACACTCAAAAAGTCCCCAGCAGGGTAGAATGCTTTTAACACTATGGATTTTTGTTGGAAATCTCTGGAAGTATTTTGTGAATCATGTCTATAAATTTAACAGTTAACCCCTGACTGCCACATCAGTTTCCATGAGACCATGCAGCTGGAGCAGGCTTGCTTCCCCTGGCTGTGTTGTAGGGGTGTGCGAAGCGGGCCCTTTTCTGAATCAGAGACAGTAATTCAATTTGTTGATTCGCATCACTGTCCCTGATTTGATCCTACCGAATCTGAAGATTCAATGATGATTTGGAGAATCAGCAATTCGGACACAGACACAGCTTTAAATGTTTTTTCTACATACATCGAGGTACCAGCGTGGCTTATGATAGCATGGTGTCCCACAGGTGTGCGGAGGGGGGGGCCTCCACGTGCTCAGCAGTGAACCCAGAAGTGGACCAGAAGTACTTCTAGAGGTATGTAGAAAAAAATATTTAAAGCTGTTTCTATGTCTGAATCTCCAAATCTTGCTGAATCAATTCAGAGGGTTCCAATTCAATGCAGAGAGATTAAAAGGTCCTCTGATTCAATTTAGATTCAGAGATTCAGCCACCAAATTGGGCCACATCTCCACCAAATCAAATCTGGGATCGAAGCTTCGCACAGCCCTACTGCATTGGTCTCTGTCTGATTGAGCCCTGGTGACTCCATGCTCAGCACAGAGCCACTGGCCAGCAAGACCATGCAGCCCATTCAATGGAGACCATGTGGCTGGGGAAAGCAAGCTTCCCTTGGCTCTAGGGTCTCTCTGCAGTTAAGTCATTCAGAGCAGCTGCTCTCAGCATGGAAGAGGTAGGGGTCAGACCATTAGAGTTATGGAGGGTGGTAAGGGGTAGAACAGCTATGCTGGCTTAATGGAAGAATGGCCATTCAAAAAATACCCTGCAACAGCATGGCTAACATGTTTCAAGGATAAAAATCTTTCTGAGTGGCTTATCTTTAAAACATTTTGAGGGTGCTTATGACAGGTTAACAGCCTTTTATGGATGAATGCTCTCATTTTTAGTGTCTTTTTGACAGTTTAAAGGTAACCTGTAACATGACCTTAAGTGAGATGGTGTAACTGTTACCCGATTCTGTTATCCTCCTGACATCAGCTGCAGCTCTATACAGCGAGCTAGGTTCCAGAATCAGAGAATAAAAATATCTTCCATGGAGTAAGAATAGCAGCATAAGGATTGTTTGAAAGATTGCCAAGTATTAGAGGCCACAAGGGACCACTACAGTAAACAGGGATCACAGTCTGCAGTACTACTGGCCTTGTCCCTTTCCCCTAGGCATACCTCCTGCACTTGGGTCAGGGTGAGAAGAGACCTAAGAATATATATATTTGTTTTACCCCACTGGAAGTTGCCTTTACTTCATGGGGACCTTGCCATGGCTGGTTATACGAGGATTAGGGTTGCTTTTTGCCAGTGGGGTGGCATTAAGCAGTGAAATGCTACTGATAATCAGGGTATGTGTGTGTGTGCACGTGCATGTGTTAATATATAATTTAGAGCCCCTTATACATGGCACTTGGTCATAGAAGTAACATACTGACAAGAGATAGAAAAGACAAGAAAAATTAATGGATGTATCAGAAGGTATGAATTCCAGCAAACTATCTGGACCATAACCTGTATTTTTGATACCTTCTTTAGGTACTTTGGCACATCCATTATACCAGTTTACACTCTGCTATGCTCACTCCAGCCCCGTGCATTTCCAGTGGGCATTAGAATTGCACTGCTTCACAAAACAAGTGTATTTTAAAGAGAGATTTGTGAGATTAATGGGTTGGCTTGAAAGAAAAATGCAGAGGCTATATTAATCCTTGACAATCCAGTTTTCTTTTACTGTCTCATAAATTATATCTAGAATGATAGGAAGTAGGAAGAATTGAAATGATACCTAAATCCCTTTTATTTTACCCAAGTGTAAGGAATTCTGTACTTCCTGGGTTTTTTTCCCAGAAAAAATGGGTAACACATGACTCAGAAAAGGATTCTTACATTGTGACATGCCCTCTATTACCACATAGGGTGAGATTTTGGAATGAGATTGTAAACTCAGGGGGACAGTCACTGACATCTTAGTAATATGTCTGTGTAATGCCTAACACAGTGGGACTGTAATCCTTTAATGATGTTATTAGAAGCTACCATCCTACAACTAGTAAATAAGAAGTTACTTTATCCTTTGAAAATAGTAGGAGTTTAATTCTTTGTCATATTTTTGATTTTTAGCCATACTTCTTTGGTGCCAAAAATCCTAGTCTTCCTGATTTCAATGGGGCAATTATTGGGCCCTTTGAATAATAAAGTACCTAGGTTTGAGAGACATGCTGCATTTCAACAACTTAACTTTTTATAACAAGTTTATCCTAGTAACACAACCACAGATGCTTAGATTTTGATAGCTCTCCCCCTCCCTGGCAGCCCGTCTGAAGATAAACAAATGGACCATTGGAAAAACCTCAGATTGGCTTTCTCTCTTTCTCACAAACAGGAAAATCAACAGCAACACCAACAGAGCCAGTGGAATTACACTGTCATAACACAGATGAGGTTAGAATCCAAGTCTTAGAATTCAAAAACTTGGCCCAGTTTTATTATGCACCCATACTCACCCAGCTCACTTCTTCTGATTGAATCTGAGTGACAGTACTCATGGGCAACTGGTGCCTCCTGAGTCTGGGGGGGCACCTGCAGGTGGCATTGGCGGCAGGGATGGCGGAGGGATGGAGCAACCCACAGATGTTGGAAGAGCGTGTGGAACTGGCAAGCATCTGCAGACACTGCCAATGGCACTGGCAGCAGGCGTAGAGCTGGTGAGCACCCATAGATGCCACCAGTGGTGGCGGGGGCAGAGCTGGCAAGCACCCGCAGATGTTGGTGGTGGGCATGGAGCTGGCGAGCACCCGCAGACACTGCCAGTGGCGTCAGTAGCAGGTGCAGAGCTGATGACCACCCACAGATGCCACGAGCAGTGTCAGCAGTGGGGACGGCCCTGTTGGGGGGGGGGACGTGCCCCCCCGTTCCCGCCCTACCAGTTGCCTATGACAGTACGTTGGGTAGGTGAATTTGTAATTGCGCATAATTGTATATACTAAGGCTGTTCAGCTGATGGGCTGCATGTATCCTATGTCCCCTCAGCTCCCACCCAGCCACCACTTTCCCATCACTCTGGCTCCACTACTAGCTGGATTCCCTGGACTCCCCCTCCCTTCTCCAGCGTCTGCTTCTTGCCTCCAGGGCAGGGCAGTGTAACCAGAAGTGCTGGAGGAACCTGTGTCCCGGGGTACTAGTGCAACAGTACATTGGGGGAACTCATGGTGAAGGAACTGAGGGTGAAACCAGGGTGCCTGCATATGGTACAGTGAAGGTAGCCCTCACAACATGCAGGCTGGGAGGACCAGTGGCTTGTGCAGGTGCACCCACATGGTCCCTACATGATTCTGTTTCACTTTGAAGTTCTACTGTATGCCTTCTTAACGGGAAGTTTCATTAGCCTGTTAGATTCCCACAAACAGCATGCTAGTTTTATATTTGTGTATCTGTTATGTAATCTGCATGGCATTCAATAGATAGTAATGTTATCCGTGCAATTGCAGTGCTGCGTGATAAAGTGGGTTTAACATGTAGCGTTCAACCAGTTCTCCTTTACTGATCCCAGAAGAGGATCATGGGAACATCTTGAAAATGCCAAACCTCTGAGAAGTTTCCAGGAGCTGCCATGTCTTTTTTTTAGATCAGTGTGCTAAATCAATGACCTCACCTCAGTACATCCATACATACTGCTTTAAGTTAAGTAGGTCCAAGGGCTATAGTGGACAATATACATCACTGAAGGTTTAAGCCTGGCCATATTTTATAACTCTCAAGGATTAGAAATAAGTAGTACCCTGTTTTGTCTTGGAACATGCACAAGATGGACTTCTAGCCCTTGAGGGTCCAGCAGTAGAAGACATTCACTTTGTGACCTTTTAAATGTGAGAAATCTACTTTAAGTAGTTTCAGAAGTTTTTAAAAATTATTATTTATATTATTCTTTCTCCATCAGAGTACATTTTGACTTTTAGTACTAAGGAAGCCATACTTTATTGGCAGAAGGATATGAAAAATAATCCTGATAATTTTAAAACTCTTTAACATTTCTCTAAAGATATATTTGCAAAATGTGGCATATACAGAACACGTGAGGATATAGCATGATATTATGGTTTAGCTTTTCACATTTAGGATGACTTGCATAACTCTGTCATAATTTTTGCACTTTTCAGGTAATGTGCATGTTCCAAACTCATGTCAATAAACTTCTTAGTATACTACACCATCATGTATGCATGTGTGTGTGACTGCACATACATGCACACATATCTGTATAAAATATTGTTTATGTAAAACAGCTAGCAACTGTAAACCATCAAGAGTCAGGAAATGAAACATGTCCTTATAACAACCTTAGTTACTTTGCATTTACAATTGTCAAATTTGCCTTCAGATAGTACTGTTCAACAACTATTGAAGTCCTGTTGAAGGCCTTGAATCTGTGTATCTGAGGGCAGAAATGAGCCATTGTTTATTTAGCTACTAGATCCATTTAATATAAATAATAACCTCAAAATGAAATACAATATATTCAATGCAAATTATTACCAGCACATAAAACATTAGTATTTCATTATTTTATTCCCTTTTGAGTTGGATACCCTTTTGCATTGCTTCCCCCTTTCTCCCCTCCCTCACAGTTATTGAGCTGCTTATCTTTGGGTTGAAACCCAATATGAAACATTCCAGTTAAAATGAGATGTATGTGTGTATAGGTACAAGGTGAATAAGGTAAATAGTTCAAAGAATGGAGAAAAAGGTTAATTGGTCTGAAGACAAATTAAGGGAAAGATTGAAAGGGATTCTTGCTGGTTGGAGTAGCTGTATAAGTATCCAAAAAATGACCTCTCTGCATTTGCCATTTGCACAATTTTAATTGGACTTTTTCAGTTTTGTGCTTACTGGATGTCTGCCATAACTCTTCCCTGCATTGTCTTCTATTTCCTTTCCTTTCTTGTAAGCATCTCTCCTGCTAGCTGCTCTCTCCCCTACCATCAACAAAAGCAGGGAGGTAACTGTCTCAAGAACTCTCATTCAATATGATGGTCCTATTCTTGGTTGGTCCATACTATAAGTACATGATTAATAACAAGGATGGAAAAGGAGAAGGGCCAATAAGGAAACAGCATTCAAAATAATAATAATAATAATAATAATAATAATATATTGTTAAGCTTTAGAACAGAAAGCTTGGAAGAGCAGGAAATACAGTGAAAGAGCTATTAAAACACAGATTGGATGTCAATCAAAACGATGGACAAGGCTGCAGGACTTCAAAATAAGTTGGATGAGGCATTAAAAGCAGAAGGAAAAAAAGAAACAGAAATAGTGTAGTACTGTACGCTGTGAATAATATACTGGCAATAAATATGAGGAGCTTGAGAAAAAGTTAGTAGAAAATTATTCTGTCATATAATTTTGCTGGCTAGTGGGAATCTATATGGCTATTAAGCTTTATCTGAGTGGTTAGCATCTTGGAAACCCTGCTGAAGGACACACAGAGATCATAGTTATTAGAAGTAAAATGGGACACAATAGCTCTATTAGTATCCACATTTCTAATGATCCTTTAGTACTCTCTGAAGCAGCCAGCAAGGCATCTGTCTGTTTCTTCACTGTACATGGCCAAGCATTCTCTGAAAAGAATGAAATCCACTATATTACAGATAACGCATACGAAATCTTTGGTGAGAAGGAAAAAGACCTTTGTTATTTCAGATGTCAGTTGTAGGAGAAAATAATGTACCTAACATTAGATTTTGTTCGATAATAATATAAAATAGTATCTGACTAGGTGGAGTAGTAACATAGTTTAGAGAACACTGCTGAATGATTCTGGAGCATGTTTTACATGTGCTGTAAAAGGGAGAGTACCGTAGCAGAAACATGGATGTCTGGCTCTGTTATGCAATACAGCACTTTTAAGTACATGGCTCTAAAACCAGCAGGGTATTCATAATGAGATGTAGTTAAGAGGGAGTTCTCTGTTTGGAAAGCCTAGCTAATACAATAACCATGCTATGAACAATGGCTTCTAAATATTTTTTTCTCAGCTTTGCGTGCCTCCATTTTCAATCTAATAACATTGTTCATGAAATATGCACACACACAATGTTTCAGGCTCCTGTTGAAGTCAGGGATGCATTGGAAACAGTGTAAAAGAGCAATTGCTGATCACACTAAGCGAAAGTTCATTTTGAAAGTTCATTTTGTAAGCAGTTAGGGGTGATGAATGTGACATTTCCTATGCTCGCTGAGGCACCAGGGCTTGCAATGGATCCAGATGCAAGTTGTGCCCCCTCATCAACACAAACTACACCATCACTGGACCAAATAACACAGCTCATAACATCCGAGGTTCATTCACCTGATTCTCTACCGACATCACATATGCCATCATCTGCTTACAGTGGCGCTCTGCTGTCTACATTGGACAGACAGGGTGATTTTTATGTGAGAGAACGAGGGGGCACCAATCTGTCGTCATGTCCAAAAGCACACACAAGTCAGTGGCAGAACACGTTAACCTTCATGGGCATTGCATTACCAACCTTTTGAGTAGTTGCTCTTAAACATCAAAATGTTAAAAGCTGACTTGAATGTGAAATCACAGAAGAAGTAGTCATCCACAGTCTGGATATTGTTAAGTATGGTCTAAACGGGGACTATGGATTCCTTCCCCATTACCTGAATTGGATTTTTGACCCCTATGTCCCTTTCATTTTATTACTTGTTTGCCTCTCTCAGCACTACCACTTCCTCTTCGCCCACCCCAACTCCTCTCTGCTAGCTCCCTCCCTTCCTGGTCTCTTATATTCAAATTAATTTCAATATTTGATAACTTGCTGTCTGAATGTGCTTTCATAGCATACGATGAAGTGAGCTCTTGTTCATGGAAGCTTATGGATCTCTGATTTAGTTAATCTGTAAGATGCATCTCTACCCTGCCTTGTGCCTGACTTCAAACTAACAAAGCTAACTATATCTCTCTGCTTCTTTTCAAAGGTGCTGAATGGGTGCTAAGGTCCAAAATCACAATATTAAATGGCATAATATATAGACAGGTAGAACTTAATCAAGTGTGGGGCAGGGCATTCTAGATGTGGCAGATAACTTGGCCACAGCACCGGTATTACAGGCAGCTGTGAAATAAAGCAGCTTGCCCTAGCCTTGTGCTTAGTAGAAAGGACAGATATGCACCTTATAATCCAGAGTTTTTCAACCTTTTTTTAAGGAGTGTACCCCTTTTGCATACACTTCTGGTGGAGTGGGGGTGGGGGTGGCGGCAGCTGGATGCAGAGCTGGCGGAGGGGCTTGTATGTGGCAGCAGCAGCACAAAATGGTGGAAGGTGGCATCCACCACCGTGTGCAAGCTCCCCCCAAAGCATTCAGACAGTCAGGTGGTGCCTGTGTGGCCTGCAGAGGGGAACAGCTCTCCTCCCCCGCTTCCCCCGGGCCCTGCTCCTGGGAGGCAGTGGTGTGGGGTGGTGGGCATTAGTGCTCTGTCCCTACCCACCCACACATCCCCTTCGCTCCTTTCCAAGCACCCCCAGGAGTATGCATACTCCCGGTTGACAACCCTTGTTATAGACTAACTAAATAATATGTATATCAAGCACAAGCTTTTGTGAATTTGAGTTCACCTCATCAGATGCTGTGTAAGGACCGCACAGAGTGATGTAGAAAGTAGAGTTAGAGATTTGAATAAAAAAGGTATGAAAACAGGAGGGAGAAGAATGGGTGAAAGGGAAGGGAGAGGGGATACAGCAGGTGGAGAAGCAAAAAAGCAAAGAACTCATAGGAGCAAAGGGGTCAAAATAGCTAATCCAGATAATAGGATTAGAATCCATAGCCCCTCTTTCAATCATATTTAATGCAATTCCTGCCAAAATCTTCAAGTAGGGGGCGGGGCAGGAGATCTCACCTTATAGCTCCGTGCTCTCATCTAAAGGATTTGGAATGTTGAGGAAATCAGAGATGACCTCAGGGATGCCGTGACTGTGACAATGTTCAAGAAAGGAAAAAATTCCTACTGTGGAAATTACAGAAGGATCACCTTGCTGTCCACCACAGGAAAGATCATTGCAAGCACCCTCCTGAACTGTCTCTTTACATTTGCTAAAGAGCTCTCTCCTCCAGGGATCTCAGTGTGTGTTTAGGACATCAAGAGGCGCAATTTACATGATCTTTACTGATCACCAGCTGCAGAAACATCATAAAACTCTCTACATGGCTTTCTTTGACATCATGAAAGCCATTGATTTGGTCAAATGAGAAACGCTGTGGAGGACCCTTCTGATGTAAGGATACCCACCAAAATGTATCTCTTCTTCACCTGCTCCATCATGGTATGTGAGCAGTGGTTCTCAGTAACAGATCCATCACAGATCCTTTTGAGGTTAAGATGGGAGTTGAGCAAGCCTGAGTCATTATTCCAACACTCTTCTCAATATGGCTTACCATGATGTTATATCTGAGCACCAACAAGCTCCCAATTGGAGTGGAACTAAACTACAGAATGGATAATAAACTGCTTCATCTCACCTGACTCTGAGCCAAAACCAGGACCACCCTGACCTTAATCATTGAGCTCCAGTACACTGATGATGCTGTAGTCTGTGCTTACTTGGAAGCAGACTTACAGGCAAACATTAACATCTTTACCAAGACATACAAGAAAATGGGACGGATGCTTAACATTCAGAAGACTAAGGTTATCAACAAAGGTCTTAATGAGCAGTCCCTAGCTCTGGCAATTCAGATTTATGGTAAGACTCTGAAGAGCGTTGAACACATCCCATACCTCAGAAACCATTTCTCGCAGAAGGCTGACATCAGTGAAAAAATCCAACATTACTTCAAATGTGCAAGTGCAACCTTTGGATGCTTGAGGAAATGGGTGTTTGAAGATTGCAACATCAGATCTCAAACAAAGCTCATGGTTTATCAAGCAGTTCTAATCTCCACCTTACTGCACCGAGATGAAATGTGGACAATATACAGGAGACACCTCAAGTCATTGGAGAAGTACCATTAACGCAGCCTGGGGAAGATCCTTTGAATCCAGTGAAAAGACAGATGTACCAGCATTAACATCCTTTCTCAAGCAAACACTCTGAGCTTCAAGGTGATGAGCAACCAACATCAACTTTTTTGGGCCAGTCATATTGTCTGGATGTCCAACTTCAGACTCCCCAAACAAGTTTTATCCTAGCCCAGTCAAGGTGTCTGCTCAAGAGGGAAGAGAAAGCACTACAAGGATGTCCTCAAGGCCAACTTGAAGAATGCAACATCGACATAGAGTCATGGGTGACTATCATCCAGGACTGCCCCAAATGAAGGAAGAGTCTGCTGCAAGGATCTCAATAGTTTGAAACCTTATGATGACAATAGGAGATGAAAAAGTGAGAGCAGCAGAAACAGCATATCACAGACTGAACCAAGAATCTGGAGCCACCCACCCTGCATAGAAACATGCACCCAAGTTGAAGCACTGTCTGTCGATCCCAGATTGGTCTTGTCAGCCATATTTGGACCCACAGATAGGACAATCATGGAAAACAATCATCCTCAACTGAGAGGGATACCTGAAGAGAACACAGCCCACTCCAGTCTGTGGGTGGTTTTTTGTTTTTCAATTTCCAGTTCAAACTAGTTTTTTAAATGTTGCTGCCTGAGAACGGCAATCCTGAGGTCAGCAGTGAAGTGTCCAGGGAAGTTGAAGTGTTCTGACATAGGCCTTTGTGTCTTTCTGCAGCTGATGTCAGATTGGTGTTCATTCATTCTTGCACATGGAGATTGCCCTGAATTAGAGACAGAACAAAATATAAAGATGGATCAAGTTTCTTGTTCCCAAGGAAATCTAAGTTGATGTGATTTACAGCTTCCTCAACATGTGTAAATTGATCCTTGACCCATTTCTAAACTTCCGTATATGCTTGTTTCATGAATATACATGGGTTTTGCCTACTCTCCCCACATCAGGGTGAGTGTTGGTTTCCCTGGCATATTGTTTTAAACTCTATTGCCTTCACATTTCTCTTGGCACATTATTTTAAATTCTGTTGCCTTTAGTGTCTCACAGCTTCTCCCATCATATCTTTCGCTTCTTTGTACTTTGATTTCTTACTTTACTTATCCAGTGGAGGTTTTTCATCATCTCTGGTTCATAGATTTCTGCTCCTCTGCTTGGTCTTCGTGCACATAGTTAGTGATTGTCCCCTCATGGGTTAACTATGCCCATTTTAGCCTCTTTATCTACAACCTGTCTCTTTGACCTTTATTTTTTCCTTCTCCCCCTTCCTTCCTTCTACCCATTCATGTTGCTTTTGTTGGGTCATTTTCCTTCCCTTCCTGATTTGACTTCATCAGTTCTATTTTCTCTTGTCTTTTCTCTCTGCTTTTCCAGCCTCTTGCTGTTTTATTACTTTGGCAGCATGAGGTGTCTAATTCCCTTCCCATCCCTTCACTTTAATTCCATTGGCCAGCTTTGCCTTTCACTCTGTTCCCTGGCTTTGTTATGCCTCTTCCTTTCTCTTACTGCCTCCCACCTCCACTCCAATTATAAACACTGAATAGGGAAGCAGTTGGCAGTCTTGGCTTTGCTGTTGCTAATGTCGTTTGTATGAGTCAGAACCTATGGAGTAAATGAAATGCAGCCCAGTTTAATTTAGTCAAGCTGTCTCCTTTATTAGGCATTGGTTCACATTTTCCTTGCTCCCCTCCTTTGCAATGGACTGGTGGGTGGATGAGTCCCCTTAAACTGTTCCTTGGCACAGATACTGCCATCTGCACAGTATTCTGCTTGTTTTGGACCGCTCATCTTTTTTCTTTATCTTTTTTTTTTTAACTTCTCATCTGTCTCACCCCCCTCCCCCTTAATTTCTCTCTTTCTCCCCCCTCACCCCTTTTCTTAACTGGCCCTCTTATGGTTCCTTCCCCTCCCTTCTCTTCCCCTCCCCTTCCCCGCAAACATGCACGCTGTCTCTCCCTCTCTCTTTCTTCCCCTCCACCCCTATCAGCCTGAATGTTTTTCAGAGTGGGCCTAGACAAAGCTATTTATGACCCCATGCCACCCTTGTGATTGAACATAAGGAAAATTCTAGTCATTGCCTGAACTCACAGCCCCTCTGGATACAGTAACTTTTGCTAGAACTGACTATATTAGATGAAAGTAAGAGGATTTGAAGATGGCCTTTATGTCCAGATATAGGAGAAGGTATGGTGTATGGTAGGCCTGGGATCATGTTGCTTTTCTTACCCACACGGCTCCTATTTTTTATTCCCTTGTCATTTTATTAGTTCTGACCTTAAACACTCGCTTCCAACCACAGAAAAGCAATACAAACTCAGGGAAGACCATTTGTGACACTGGAAATGCCAAGAAGCCCAACAATGTTGGACTTATAATAAAATATGCCCAGTTTCTGAGCCATAATGTCAAATACACATCTGTGCTACATGTCTTCACTACAACTCTTTTTTTTCCATGCTGGTATTTTCCTGATGCAGTCAAAGGCAACTGCATTACTTCCCCAATGGCTTACTGTACTAGCAATTACATATATATGTTATTAGATTCTTGGCATCCTGTATTATGATGGTCATGATTGACTTACTGATGAATTCATTAATTCAGTCCAGAGGACAGAAGTTACAGTATTGACTTTTTAAGATGTTCACATATGGGACTGACAGGTTTAAAAAAAAAGTCTAATTTACAGTTCTTTGAAATCATCAGCTTTTCTAGAATTATTAGCTTCAACACTTATTAGGAAATAAAAGTCAATTAGCACTTCCCATACACACCATGAAAAGAAATTTCCCCAAGGTATAAATGTGTTACTTGGTAATATTGCTAGCCAGTTATATTCTGTCTGTACTTAGGATGTGAAATCTTTAAAAATGTCTAACTTATAATAAGAAAATCTGTTTACACTTCACATACTACAGCAAGTCAATAAACAATACTTCCTGGTGCCCTTTAGAAGGCTGAGAGGTGTGCCAGGTTGTCAAGAAGTTAGCCTGTAGTGGCTGTATAACTTAAAAAAATATTGCAGTTTCATAATGTGCACACTGGGAAGTGAAGACAAAGAAAGGAAAACCGTTCAGTGAATAGATTTGTTTTTTGTAGTTTCTTAAAAATGATATTTTTTCCAAATCTCTTCATCCTACAAAAGGGGAAAGGAGGAAAAAAAATGGTTTCATTCAGACTGCTAATTGGTCCAGTGAATGCCGTAGATGGTAAAATGTAGATGTTAATGGTGGTGAATAGCGTAAATGTTGCAAGTAATTAACCTTCCTATAAACTCTGGGATTCCCTCAGTAGTTCTGCCAACTCTCCCACATCTTACAGCAGATGCATATGTTTCGTCAACCTGTGTTCTGATCTCTTGCATTCTCCTTATGCTGAATTCTTCCTCTTTCTGGCCTTTTTTTACTTTCTTTTTATTTTTCCATGGTGGGCAGACTTCAGTTTAAGCTTTCCCTCTTTACTAATACTTCCTTGTTTTAATGCTTAGAAAAAAAGATGGTTGCTTTTTTGAGGTGGATCAGTCACTTAGGGTGAATTTCTCTCTGTTTGTCAAGGAGGGAATTCTCTCCATTCCAGTGAACGCCAGGCATGCATGGATTTTCATATCTTGGCAATGTTACTTGTTTAGCAATTCCTGTTCTTTCTGGCGTCATTTAAAGGACCTGCAGAAGGTAACAAGCTCTTAATTAATGCTGAGCTAACAACAGCAAAACAAACTTGCCTTGATTGGGCCAGAATCATGAAAGCCAGACTTTAGCTTCCATAGGGAGATGAGTCCTCTTCATGAACTGTTGGAAGTAGCAACTGTTGTCTTACCTGCCACAAATCAAAAGACATAAAGGGTAGGCATGGCAGGCAGTTTAAAAGGACATGTCTCCAACAGTGCATATAATAAGTAGAAAATCAATTGCAAAATGTTAAGTGGAAAGTTTGGAGGGTTTAGAGCCTTATCCATGCAATTGTATGCCAAAAGTTGTCTGCAATAGTTGAACATGTCTTTGGCTCTCTGCATGAACAAACAGGTTTCCTGAGTAAATGTAGTAACATAATATTGTTTTTGTTTGGCATTTGTTCATTTTGATTGAAAAATCTCACCCTTTCAAAAACCCATGTTCTTTAGAACTCCACAAACTCTACTCATGATATTTAAGGCTATCACATTGTCTTAAGTAAAGCTTTAGCTTTACTGACAGGAGAAGACAGAGAAGATGAACCAGAATTTTACCACTATAATAATTAATGAATTCAAAGCTTGTTATCTGTGCCAACCACAGAAGGGAGTATCTTCCCATAGAGAGGGCTCTAGCAGATCCATAAACAATTTAAGTCTTATGGCTTTGGGAAGGACTCAGTACAAAGCACTGAATTCTTACCCGTTGAGTATGATTGCATTGAAAGTAATGATTTAGCGTGGATTCCTCACTGCCTTCCAGGTCGACTAGCTATCTGGAAAGGGTGTATAAAATGGACAATGATAACAGTGACACCATACAATCTGCTCAGTTATTGATGGCTACACAGGAAATGAACTTCGGAGACCCAGGTCCTTAGTATTTTTCCCACCTTGCTCTAAGTGACTCACTGGCAGGCGGTTCAAAGTTTATATACTCTTGTTTTAAAATGCCTCAGCTTTACAGAATTTGAGGACTGTGGCTCTAGTTCTGGTTTCTTTTTTGCTAGCACAGACTGGCAATAGCACCATTTTGCTCAGTGGATATAATCCTGGTTAACTGCAACTGAAATACTGATCTGTCTCTCTACATCTGCACATATGTGCATATGTGAAATGTTATGGGAGTGAAGCACTTGCATAATAACAACATTGGTTCACTTTTGCTGCACATTATATTCACAAAGCATAAGAATAATTTGAATTTAACACCTAATAAACCCGAGATCAATAAATCCTGCAAAACTCTGTATGTGTAATTTTATTACATAGTTTTTAGCTAAGCTTCCCTGCATAGTATATTTGTCTCCCATAACCAAACACAGAACTTTCATTCCTTGTCCCCTCCTCAACCCACCCTTAACATGCTTGCAATAGTCATTGGAGATTTCCACCAAATTCCATTAAATTCTGGTACTCTGCACAGTAAATAGCCATAAAAACACCATGGTACTTAGCACAAATCCTCAATCCCCTGCTAACACCTTATATTACAACCATCTAATTACCGCATTCTGCAGTAACCTTGTGGGACTTCTATAGGTAATTAGAACTCCAGAGCTTTTCTGCAATAATCCAGTAAGGACCTCTTAACTAGAAAGGATTATGTGGTACTAATATTTTCTCACCCACGTGTTCTCCACAGTTAATTGTTTCAATTAATATTTGGCAGCAATGCAGAAATTCATGAAGGTTCATAAACTGAGACAATTCTCAGAGAAGCTTTGAGACAAATGAGTTGTAGTTACGGTCATTTAAAGATACAGTATATGTTAGAGAAGTGTAAGATGTTATAAATGCAGGTGTTTATTTTTTATGTAGGAAATATTCCCTGCCTTACTCCCACCTTTTCTATTTTAATAAATAAAACTTAGTGATGTCTCCCTCCTTTCACTAGTTAGTCATAGCCATTGGATCTACAGGCGAAAAGTGTTGTATAAGTACTAATCATAATTGTGATAAGAGTGTTGTGTTGTAATAATGGTGTTGTGTAGATCTTCAGTGACTCAGAACAGCAGGACAGTTTTATTGCCATTTTTCCTAGAGTTCAATTACTTTATTTTTCTGAAAGTTTACTGCCTCCTTCTGTTTTTGTTTCTTATTAGGAGATCTAGGGACATGTTTTACTCCTTGCACTAAGAATTTAGGTATGTGAGTCATTAGCATTAATGGGGGATTGCACAAGTTCACCTAAGCTTGGATAGGATGGTGGACTATTTACATCATTCTAGTATTAGGGATAAAGCAACACTCCTTTATACCAGTGTTGATACAGTTTCATTTCAATGGTGTTATGTATAAAAACTAGGTACTAGAGACTATGTACTGATATTCAGTTTCTCCAGGGAGAGTTCCTGCTCCCTCAGGAGAAACCGCAAATGTACAGCTGTTCATAATTGTTCTCCAAAAGTAAAAGTGGCCACTCTGGGAGAAAAAGAATTTGGGAACAGAAGACTCAGGCCCATAATCTCCCAAATGCTTGTAATCTACTCTGATCCTTGGAGTGAGGTTTTCAATTTATATTCCAAATTCAGGTTCCCTGATTGCATGTAATAACCAGCAATACTATCATTCTACTATACTGGCCTAGATATAACTAAATTGTATTGTTATTTAAGGATAATTTTTACTCTTAAATGGCCCAAGCCTTTGGCTTATTGTTGTTTTCTGCTTTTTTTGCATTGCTTGATTATAATTATTATTTAACTCTAATGATATCCCATAGAAAAGACTGGAAGAGCTCATTGGGCAGCTGGAAGCTGAAGGTTGCTCCTCTTTCTTGCATTAAAATAGCAAAACAACAAATCCAATATAAATTTATCATAATGTACAACCTTTGATTATGCAATTTTTACTATATTAGTGTGAGAGCCTTTTGGCTTCAGAGCATATTACTGAAATTAAGGATGTTAGCACAAAATAAGGAATCATTTGGTTATATGCTTATTAAATTAAAAGGGACAATCTGGAAGTTATTAGTTAATGTAAAATAGACTAAATTGAACTTTCATTCATTTTCAAAGAAAAGTGTGATATTTCCCTGAAATTTAAATGCATCATTATGAATTGCCATGGTGTGCCAGACAGATCAGCTACTTTGCATCCAAAATTAGGAGTTGGAATGGAAATTCAACGAGTTTCTAGAAATAGAAACCCCAATAAATACAGTCCCTGCTTGATAGCCTTCCACCTACCTTCCTTAATAGCCTTTCAAGATTTTGTATAATTTAATTTCCCTTTCTTGCATAGTTTCTAAGGAGGACATAAGATAAAGTGTGAATAGGTTATTGGGCTATTATGGGAAAACTATAATGGGAATCAGTTTATATTTGTATTATTTCATATTCTTTTGCTGGTCTTGAGGATGGGAAGGAAAATGCACATTTTTGCCATAAAAATTAACAGTTATTATATAGAATTCCAGTAGAATTTCAGGACTATGATATATAATCACAAGAAATTATAAACTTGGAAAAGCCATCGAGTATTGTCCATACACATGGTTCTTTTTTATAAAACGTGGCTCCGTTTTGGTTTTTTGACCAAAACATTCAGGAACTTCAGTGTAATGCAGCCCAAATTAAGATTCTGTGCAAGTGGGCGCTGCACTGGCAGAATTGATAGAATTTCATATGCTTCCAACAGGTTGAATTTTGACAAAATGTCTGTAGGGCTTTCTTGGAGGACAGGCAACTTTTTGTTTCTGTGTTTAAATGTGTTAAATTTTCTGGGGCTGGAGGAAGGAGGGATTGAACTCACCCTGTGCCACAGGCTGGGTAAAATCTTTGGGGGGGTGCAATGGTGTGGATGCACTCCCCTTTCAGTTGACAACACTGCAGGAGCAGCAGCTGGAAACTATTTTTAAGTCCCTGAATTGGGTAAGAATTCCCCTGATTCTTCTTCTCTATGCTCACTGCAATCTCACTTCCCCTCACCTTCCTTCTCCACCACTTCTGCCCACCACTGTCACTGTCCCTAGTGGCCTGGGGGTAGAAGAAGGCTTCAGAGCTACTCCAGCCTGGTTCTGCAGGAGCTGGACTCAGCCAAGGACAGTGGCAGGAGCAAGTACCTACTTGCCCTGGTCCCTGTGGGTGTTTCCTGCCTGCCTGGGAGAAGGTGCTGGGAAGGGGAACCTGATTGCTGCTACTACTATTGTCTCTAGCCTGGCTTCATGTGCAGCCCAGCTGAAGTGGAAAAGATTGGCTCTGGAGTATCCTCTGAACCCTGAGTCAGCTAGGGACAGCAGGGACAGTGGCAGTGGTGGGCAGGGAGGTGGGGAATCAAAAGGGAGAGCAGAGGATATGCTGCCAAATGCGGAGGGCAGGGAAGATTGTCATCTGATTGAGGGATTTTAAAAAGGTCCCTCGGTGCTGCTCCCATGCTACAGTCTGCCAGCCCAGGGAAGGGAATGAGGCTGGGAACAGGCGATGTAGCCACCCCTGTAATACCAGTGGCTGCTCCCACACCTCACTACATAAAATCCTGAATCTGCTTCTGGCCCCAGGCCGGATCTGGATCCCAGGGCTCATTGTGGGCCAGATCTATAGGGAAAGCAGTGGTTGTGGTTCCATAAGCATCAAGAATGGGGACAGCAGCTGCAATCATGGAACAAATGACAGCTACAGCAGGGCCAGTGGCAGAAGCAGCAGGGCAAGCAGCTGTGAGGTGAATGGGCTGTGTTGGACTAGCCCTCCCTTGCTCTTCTGCTGCTCACACCCATGTCCAATGGACTCCCAGGGCCCCAGATTCCATGACAGGTCCCACCCCCTGCTAGGGATGTCCCCAAATTCCCTGTTGTCCTCCCTCTCCCCCCCAGTCACTTGATGGGATCAGATATAATGGCTCTACAGGTTGATCCAGCCTATAGTTTGTATGATTGACACCCCTGGGTTAATGCAATAGTGACTTGTTGGTGTTCCCAATCAGTTATCCCATGTCCTCTTTCTTTACAATTTGGTTTCAGTATGGTTGTTAGAAGCCTAAACAAATTCATTAATAAACACCACAGTGTCTTTGGTGACCATGTTCTGTTTAAATGTTTTATAAGTTTTCCCCCTGAAAATGACATGACCCAAGACTCAGGATCCAGTAGGGTTGTCCAGCTGTAGCTGGTGACAGTTGTATTCTGCTCCATGTTTTACAGAGTAAATAGGACATTTAGGGGGCACAGTCTTGGAATACAGGAGATTTAATGTTTACACAACAAGCACAGGATTTCTTGACTGTAGCTAACAGAGGAAGGTATACATAGCTATAATCCTGGAAGTGCCCTGTCTGCCCACGTGTCCCATCTTTTCATCTCCAGTATTCTGTGATTGGACTGGGTGTATGTTTCATCTTTTCCTCACTGTTTATTTAAGCTATAAACAGAGACTGTGGGAATGGAATTTATTTTCTAAAAATTGTGGAGTGGAGCACATTGTTAGACCATGTAATGAATCCACCCCAATGATTATAATGAATGCATTGGTGTCTTTACTGTACAGAACCTACCCCAGTCCAGTCATAATGCTAAAACTGTAGCCTCCATAGCCATAAGATGAATAGACAAATGCCTGTTTTTCCCAGGGAAAGCAAACCTCCCTGGATGTATTGATGCTCTGCTAGGAAGAAAGACTGTAAAGTCTCAGTGTTGGAGAAGATCCAATGTTTTTGCAGGCACTAAATGAACTCTTCTCTAGGCCCAGCTTTGCGAAATTTGCTGAGCTCAATAAATTCTTTTCTTTTCTTCTCTCCTCCACACACTCCTTTGTTACTTTTAACAATATGTAGTAGAAGAATTGGCACTTACTCAATGAAATCAGTGTTAAGCTCACACCAAAAGGGGGAATTTGGGGGGATCTGTACTTCCAAGAAGATGTCATAGTTTTCAAACTAGCTGGTGAGAATCTGAGTTAATGCGCTTTGAATAGGCTAAATAAGTTTGTCCTCAAGTCTGTAAAACAGAAGCAATGAGGCACAATTCCTCCTGGAGCTCTTCCTGGGCAGTTTGCCTCTGCAGTACCCCTAGCTCTGGCCTTTGTTAGGCACAGTCTGGTGCAAAGTAGTCCATAAAACAGTTTAGCAATATCAATGAGCTGGAGGTTTTGATTAGGTTTATTCCTTTGTCCTTCTACATCAAAACAGTCCTGTCTTGCCATGTTTGTCTATTCTGTCACTGCTTTTCCTCCTAGTTTATTCGCTTAAGCATCAGGGGGAAATGTCACGTGCATCATCTCATTTTCTTTTGTTGTATTACAGCTGTACATCAATATTGTTTATAAGCATGCCCTTTTTGTCACAAATGCACTTGGCCACAGAAGCAAATGCTTTCCTTGGCTGTATTCTTTGTAGGAAGAGCCGCACAAAGTATAATTAATGGAGTTTGTTGCCACTCTTTTTTTAGTATTTTTTAAAATAATGAATGCAAATGCAAGTGGAAAGTAGAATATCAGAACCTACCCACAGATTAGCAAAACATGAAGAAATGTACTTTTCTTGCTGGAATGAATAGGATACATATTCCATGACTAAGATTACATTTACAATTACAGTACAATTACAACTGTAGTTGTATATGTAACATAAGTAGTTTTATATGTGGCAGCAGCAATATTGGAATTACCTCCTTTATTTTGCACCAAACCATATTATAATTGTGTCACTTAACTTTCCAAATCACCAGGCTGCCTGCCCTAGTTGATGCCAGTGAAAATGGCTACTTCTATACAAACACTATCAGCACTTCATTTTGTCAGCCAGGGCTTGACTATCACTCTGAAGTCCATTTTATGACTCCTACCTTGCCCCAGTTTTCATGAAACTGTTTGTAGCAGGCAGTCTTAGCAAACTTATGTTCCTTAAACAAAATCTGATATTTGAACTGCAGCCATGATGGAACTATTGGCACATCTGTTTACTCTTTGTGGGGCTTTTGATTTGTCTGCCAGAACAGAAAAGTAGTGTTTGTTTGTAAAAATAATTTACATAAGACTGTAACTGATTTAGTGTTTTATTGTTCCTTAACAGTATTGCTTTGTTTCCAAATACAGGGCAGGTTTTATTTGGTTAGTATGGACACCTTTTTTAAGACATTAAGTTAGTTGCAGATTAGGAAGTATTTTTATACAGATGACTATTTAGCTTCAGTTATTTTGTTTTTTGCATTAAAAGAGAATTGGATGTCTTATCTTCTTGAACAAGCTTATAAAACGAAAGTATAGAAGAAATAAATGAGAAAATTGATACACAGCCCCTCAGTTAAGCCACACATTTATATTTCTGGGAATAAAAAACCCCATCTTTGTTGGAAATGTACATGTGTTAAGTGTGCCCCATAGCATAGTGCATCTCAAATTTGATGAGTTGGTCTTGGTTCAGTTTCAGGTAAGCAGCTCACATCATCACAAGCATACCATCCTAAATGGTATTAAGTAGAACCTTTTCTGGGAACCTCAGCAGTTGATTCATTCTTCATACCTATTAAATCTTTGGCTAATCTTCTCATTGCTTGTGCAGGATTTCACTGTTGAAAAATATGTGAATAAAAAAATCCATTGTGAAGTTAGTGCTACTTTACCCCTTTGTTTCTAATTTAGTGTGGGGGATTATAGATGGAGCACAGTTGTCTAATGGTCAATTCCTAATGGCATTAAGCCTATTTATAATATAGGCATTATGAAGACAAGTGTCCACAGCTGTTAATTAAGCACCTTCCTGAGTTCCAAAGTCATACAGAAAAGAAGGGCAGTGGATTAGATGGAGGAATGTTAGAAGATGTTACTTAAATGAAAGAAGGGGGCAAATGTTCTGTATTTTCCACAGTTAAGATCTCAATGGTCACCTTGATTTAAGTTTGGATGTAAATTCCAGCTCTTGATGTTGGGAGCTGCAGTCAAACAGTGATAAATTCACAAGTACAAAGTGCAGTGGAGGACATGTATGCACCGTCTTATACAAACCTGAAGATAAAGCATATGATTTGTCCTCTGCACTTGTAGTGGGGGATTTTCATTTTCGGAGTTTGTAGTGCCTCAAAGGCTTGCTTGAGGGATACTTTGAAAATGAATCCAGTTCATCTCCTAGTCCTCCTGGCTGAGTTTCTTCCTCATTGCAGAGGCAGTTGTTTGTGGCTCTTCCAAGGCTATGTGCTGCCCAGGTGAATTTTACACCAGGGCTGTTCAGTTTCTATGTGGCTGGGGACCAGAGGCATCAGAGGGCCACGTAGCCCTGGGCTGCATGCTGAATAGCTGCATGCCATGCCATGTGAGCCTCCTGCCTCACCCTGATGCACTACACAAGTCCCTCTGCTCCCTGACATTGCACTTCATAAACCCCTGATGTGCCCTATGGATCGAGTGCCTGGACATGCTGCACTGCACATGCCCTGTGCTCATGGACAGAACTCAACACACAATCCCACCACATGGTTTCTTCCCCGCTCGTGTTGTACTATGTCAGTCCTGATGCAGAGGGGGGTCCCTGGGTCCCCCCAATGGCTGCAGCTGTAGGCTTCCTCAGCCCCATAGGCTGCATATCTCCACCCTACACCCAGGGATGGGAACAAGTAGCAGAAGCTAGAGGAAGGAGGGTGAGCCTAGAGACTCCAGTGGCAGCAGCAAGAGAGCAAAGTGGAGATAGTGCCTAGACCAGGAGTTCAGAGGCCATGGCTTAATCCACTGGAGACCACATGTGGCCTGTGGCTCACCAGTGGAACAGGGCTGTTTAACACTATCAGGAATATACAGTATAGGATCCACTGGAGTATTGTATCAGTCTCCAGTGTGTATAATTCCTAGCAGGCTCAATGTGGGACATTTAATATCACAGGGTTACACCTAGATCCATAAGAATGTTGACTCTGCAGTGCAATTTTGGGGCAGCATATGGACCCATCTTTGATCTTGGTGGCCATCCAAGCAGAAATTAGCTACCTGACTGGTGCTTTTCCGCAATGGTACAGGATAGCTCCAACCTCTTGATCATCATTCTCTGTTTCAGTGAAACAGGTACTAATAGCTAAGGCTCTGTACAGTACTAACAATACACATCTGAGTAACTTCAGTTCAAGCAGTATTTCTTGTATGGAAATGCTCCATATGAAGTCCCTTATGTTCTAACATGTGTAACATGCCTTTGTAGTATGTTTGGGTTTTTCTAATGGTTCTTCCTGGTGGCTTTATTGATTTTGTTTTCAACTTGTTTTTTCTGCCACCTGTTTTCCATACAATTCTGGTGTGGTAAAGTGAGAGAAAGGATCACCTTTCTGTGTTTACCTAAAAACTATATGCCACATGAATGCCTGAAATGAATTTTGAAGATCCATTTGTAAGGTCTCATAGTACTTTTATTTCCTTGCTTTATTGTGGGGAAAAAATGTTAATCTCTGTCTTCATGGTATGTTGTGCCATTGATTTTTTTCACAGCACTCCCCACTGAAATCAAATTGGAAGTGTTGCATATAAATCTGTGACTTACTATGGCTCTTTTATTTATATGTTTTACTTGAAAGGGAAGGACATTGGAAATCTTGGTACAACGCTACTATGGTCTTAGGAAATGGGTTGTTTTTCCCCCCAAAGTTCCTCCCCTTTTATGATGCCATCAAAATGGCAAAGCAAGATGTTTATCTAGTCATGTAAACTGGTAGAGGGAAGTAGATAAATTTAATAAACTGAGGAGCTTACAGCATCATTCAAGCGATTAAATGGATTTTGCAACACCTATTCCTTCCGTCTGTCCTCACTTCCAATCATTCTTATCTACAGGATTAGATTCTGTATTAGGTCTCCAGATAAGAGTTCTTCAGCTTTCTGAGTGTGTCACAATCCTCAGGACACAAGAGCAAAACAGTATACCTGTGTAACTGCACATAGGCTTGTATATTATATCACATATTAAATCATAGAAAAGGATTCGAGTTACAGTAATGTTTAAGAGCTTGGCTTAAATCAACTCTAAAAAGCAAACGATGTAATTCCATTCTCATTTCTCCATTTCATGTTTAGGGATTGACCTGCATACTATGTGGCATGCTACAAAACCTCAAGTACCAGCTGAAAGTCTGACTCCTATCTTTTAAAACAAAATGGAACATATTTTTTACTAAAATATACACACAGAAGAGCTGTTTGAGATTCCACATTCAGAGAAAGGTATTAGTGTAGGCTTACATATTAGAAGTACTTCTGAAATAAAAGATTTACAAGTAATATTTTCTTCATTTATGAGAAAAGCTTTAAGGAAACGTATTGGATTTCCCTGCTTTCTGTGGGTGAAGTCACATTCCAAACAAGTAAAATGGTGTAATGAAGATAGCTGCATACTTCAATTTGGTAATAGCAGTGTTGTATTGTCCAGGTATGCACAAAAGTTCAGCTCAAGTCTTGGCAGGTAAATGTACTTATTTTAATCTTTAACATCCTTATGGTGGTTTTGTGACTATCATGTTGTTGTTGCTACTACAAAACTAAAAAGAGCGGTAGGTATCTGCATTTTAGCACAGATTAACTCCACTGATATTACATCAAAAATTAATTTGTCCAACATGTTTTACTTGACTTTAAGAGGGTAATAAAATAACCACAATGGCAAATCAAACCGATGCAAGTTGGAACAAAAATGTTGACTCATGTCTTTTACATGTTATAGTTTGCAGGATTTGTTGTTATTTTTATGTTAGGAGAGACAACAAATATCTCAGACCACCCTCACCTCCTCTCCCTCACCCCCTTCCCAACCTACACGCATACATATAGAATCAGACACAAGACTTTTCTTCAAATACTGTAAAAGTATTTCTCCCAGGTTATATTCCAAGTTATGCCTGGAGATGTTTTTAATAAAGAGTTGCCAACAAAGATTTATCAAATGGCAGCCAGTCCATTTCTGAGATGTTCTCTCACATCCGTCCCGCATATTTTTCAAAACTGGCTTTAAATTCAACTTCATTTATATGTAAGCAGCAAAACTGTAGGTAGTGCATTACCTTGGAAACTTAGCAAAATGACAACCTTAGTCAACATTTGCCACACAGTGGTATATAAGTGAGCCATACAGCTTTTCTTCCATCATTTAAAATGAAAATAGAGATTTCTGTTCTGTAACTTTGTGGTAACTACCTCTTCATAACAGCGACCAGACTGTAGCATACCTGAAGAGGTGCTATCAGGCATAATGTGAAAGAACTGCAAGCAGAAAGGGCAATAATGGAAAAACTACAATGTATATCTATGAATACAGGAAATAGTAGCAATGATGACCCTCAGAAAAGGTGAAGATCTAATTTGGATAAACATCCAGGATATGTAGCCAGATTTATTTGAACTAGAAACAGTATTTCAGTCTCACTTTAGATTCAGCTGGGTTTCATGAATTTGATTATACTTCCACACCTGCTCTTCTAGCTCTGTCTAAATCTAAGACGTGCAGAAATGTTTGAAAATTGAAAATGGAAAGAATAAATACACAAATTAACTCATTTCTGCACTTCACACATTCATTTGCAGCAGGTTCATATTCTGGATGAAGATTCCAATCACTTATTTTAACTAACACAATTAAGTCACTATTGGAAACACTTATGGTCTTCAAGCCTTAATTCAGTCAGGTGTATTCCAGCTACTATGTTTTCCTCTTCAGAAACAAAGGAAACTCTCTCTTCATGGGAGACTGGCAGACAAGGTTCTTGGGTGATATTTTTTATTAAAGGAACTAAATATTTGGAAAATGTGTTCGTTGCAAGCTTTTGGGCATAAGCACCCTTCTTCAGGAATAGGCAGAGTCTGCTGTTGTTTTGTTTTCTCCTGGATGGAATAGAAGCCAATAGGCAAAATGCAGGTCTGTGAAAATGCAAATGTATAGTAGTGAGGATAAAAGGCTATGGGAGATGATAGGTGTGAGACAGGTAGGTGGCAAGGGATGGGGAGAATGTTGACCCGGTGATAATTGGTAGCTGGTATAAGGTAGAGAGTTACCTGGGGTTATTGGATGGCAGGCAGGTTATAATGTGCCATAAACCCAATGTCTGTAGTTGGTTCATGATTTTTTGTATCCAGTAGATTTATGAAGTGAAGTTCATAGGCTCATCTACAAAAGGTGTCTTGTAAATTTCCTTTGAGCATTAGAACTGAGAGATTGGAGAGAGTGGTTGTCTTTGCACCCACCAGTAATTGTGCATGCTTGTCTTTGATAGATTTTCAGTGTGCATTCATTCTGTTACACTGTTGTTGTTTGGTTTCTCCTACATATTTTCCATCAGGGCATTTAGTTCACTGGATGAGATGCAATACATTTTTGGAGGTACAGGTGTAAGATCCAGGAATGGTGATGGTTCTGTTGTGGGATATAGTTATTGTGAGAGTGGTGCAGCTATGTTGGCAGGTTTTATATTTCTTGCCCCAGCATGGTCTGGATGCATTCCGTGTGCTTTGGGCCATAGGAATTTTACTTTTGGTGATGAGATTGGTGAGGTCCAGTGCTTGTTTAAATGTTAGGATGGGTGGTTCTGGAAAGATCTTTTAAAGAAGATCTTTCCTCTAGTATGGGTTGCAATAGTTTGAGGATTTTTCGTATAGGTTCCAGGGAAGGATGGTATGCCTTAACTAAAGGTGTGCATTTCATGGAGATTTTCTTTTCATACTGCAGCATTTCTACACGTGGCATCTGGGTGGCTCTTTCAAAAGTGCAAAGATATAATATTTACCCAAAGAACCTTGTCTGCCTAGGTCTTTAGACCAATACTGCTACAACCAATGCCCCAATTCATGGGAGATGGGATTTTTGAACCTTGTCATTGCAGTCAACTACATTTATAGGGCATCCTCAACACAAGCCTGAAGTCACTGGAGAGCAAATCAGACCTTTTAGCTGTATCTGCAGTATTCAATCAGTGTCAGAATAACTCATAAATACTGGCAGTCAGGACTTCCTGGCAGGATGCACTAATGAAAAATGTACAAGAACTTAGAATGGAGGAGATCCAGGCCTAACTTCTGTACAAGGCTATGATGGATCATTTTCAAGAGGACTGCAGATTAATATGACTTCACCTTTTCTGCTTAGACTGATGAGATGTCTCATTATGCTTAGTCTGTCTTAATGCATGGCCCATACTAAAGGATTTAATTTATTTGTTCTGTATGCTATTTCCATTTCCCTTCACTTAGTCTCCTGACTAGGCAGCCTAATACACAGCAACCCCTGCTGCTAGAAATAGGCATACATGGGTGTATCCTACTTCATCCAGCCTCTAATTTATTCCATTCTGAGGAAGGAAATTTAGTGGCTGAATACCACTTCAGGATGCTGTTAGATAAGGGAATGCATAACGAGGCAAATACTGTTAAGGTTCAGTAGGATTCATCTAACTGGAACTTTGGATATGGCATACCTGTAAGAACAGGTTTTTCTGTAGTTTTTTAATTGCATTACTGCCATAACGTCCGTTTGTAAGGGTATTTCTGAATGACTGAACTGAAGATTTTGGATAGATCAGAGTTTTATGATTTTTCAGATGGTATTATAATATAGATTTCTTAAACTGCAATATGTTCTTTATTAATAACATAAGCAAAAGTTTTATTAAGAAAAGCTCCTTAGCAAAAATCAGTTCTTCCTTTTTTAATATATTAAAGAATCCCCCAGAATAACTCTTCATGGTAGGTCTTGTGTCTTGATTATTCGTGGTTTTTAATTTTTTTCCTCAAGATCAGAGTGAATGTAATTCTACATGCACCAAACATTTTATTTAAACAGAGAAGAGAATGAGCATACAGGAAAGAGACTTTCTTCATGAATTCATCAAAATAGGTTAATAATAGAAAAAACATAAGTCATATCACATTTCCTTTGTATTACATTTCTGGATTGGATAGCATTTAATAAGAATCTGACAAAGCAGCCCCAGTGCTCTGCCTTTATAGTCACATTATTTTGAAATGCTTAGATAAATAGGGATTTCAGACTGAAAATGAAACTGCTAGAAATATACTGCTTCAAGCAAAGGAATGGCCTCTAAGGATCAATCTCTTGTGTTTCATTTGCATGGCATGCTCTTTACTTTGAATTATCCTGTGTCTTATGCAAGGGTTAATGGTTCTTAGTAATGGCAAATCCCCAAAATGGGAATATTGGCTTAATATTTGCCAAATACAGATTACCACACTGTAGTATCTAAGGGCCAGAATCTGCCATTTTTATTCATAGTTGTAGTACCTTACTTTGTATAGCTGTAATGAAATCAGCGGCTATCAGGGGCTATTCAAGGAGAAAAAATACTTCAGCAGAAATTTAGTAAAGGCAGAACGGCTACTTTGTGCAATCTCTGAATTTTAATCATGGCCGGTTAAGGTAGAATACCATTTGTACAAGTGGCAGTTTTTCAGCTGCATAACTAGCTTTTTTGACATTTACCTACTGTTTGTGATCCTATTTCCGCTGCAGCATGAACACATGGTGGCACATACACAGCTTGGTATGCTGGCAGATGTCATGAAATCCTACCTGGCAAGAACCAGTGATGGGGGATGAACCCTCCCAATTGCTGAATGATTAGGGCATTTACCTATGATGCAGGAGACTTAAGTTCTAAGTCTCCTTCACTCAGAAGAAGTCAGAACCTGCATCTTTGACTTCCCAGAGGCATGGATCAGGCATTCCCCACTCCCTTCTCCAACCCTTCTTTTGAAGTTACCTCCCAGAGATGTCAAAAGAGGGACATATGTGGGCTCAAGATGGCATAAGCAAAGTAGAGGGTGTGTCACAGTGTGACTAGTGCTGCCCTGGAAGGGAACAGGCTCTGGGTTCTAACATAGACCCTTGTTTCCAATGGAGTAGGCACTTCCCTAGTACTCTCCATTCATTTTATCCAATAACTGTTAGATGCCAGGTACAGTGGCTTAAGTTTAAAAGGAGAGCTGGAGAGGGGTCTGTATAATACCTCAACTTTGATATGGTGGTTAAAGAATTATACTGTTAGGTTGTAGCTATGCAGGTTCAGATCTCCTCTGACTGGGGAGAGGCTTGGAACCTGGGTTTTTTTCATCCTTTGAGTGTCCTAGCCACTATACTTGTGGAGCTTAAACATGGGGAACCCCTCCTCCTGGCTTTTGCTGGTCCGTACTGTTTGGTCGTTTGCTCATATAGGCTTGTGTATAGCTGTCTGTGTGTTTGGCCAGGATCACAAACTGTGCGTAAGTGCCATAACTATGTTTATGTGGCTGGAAAACTTTCATTTCGGTGAGTAAAACTAAATAAGATTCTTCCCTCAATGCATGACAAGAAATGCTGTGATTTCCTTTGATCTAATTATTTTCAGTTCTGTAGCAACTGCCATGTTATGTTATCTTGTATAGTAACATATTTTGGTTGCTGCAAGTCCATGGAACAATGGATATGGTGTTTCTGATTGCACCACTGTATGTGCCAGCTGAGACAGCGAGCAACCAATCACCCAGTTCAATTTACTGCATTATTTTAATTTTAGCTTACTGATAAACTTACTTCATCTCAATGCATTGTAAAACCTTCCTTCAGTGTTGAATAACAATTTCTCAAAGGGTGTATGAGCTTTCCCCTCATCAAATATGAAAAATCATACTTTTCTTTGGCTACAAATACATAATTATGTATAAAATGGGATCATTATCTCTTTTAACGTTTCATTACATTAGTATTTTTCTTATCCCTGGTGGCATGCTTTCTCTCTTGATGATGCTAGTTATTCTCCATGTAATTAACAGAAATTTGTTCATCTCTTTAGAAATAGGAATAAAGATATCATAGAATCATAGAAGTAGGGTCAGAGGGGACCTTATAGATCTTCAAGTCTGACCCCCTGCTAGGGCAAGAGAAAAAAGACTGGGCGCAAATGATCCCAGCTAGGTAGGCATCAAGCTTCCTCTTAAAGACCCCCAGGGTAGGAGCCAGCACCACCTCCCTTGGAAGTTGGTTCCAGATCCTGGCCGCCCTGACTGTGAAGTAGTTCTTACGGATGTCTAATCTAAACCTCCTCTCCAACAACTTGTGGCCGTTATTCCTTGTCATGCCAGGGGGCGCTAGGGGAAACAAGCCCCCAAACCCTTCTGGTCCCCCCCTAGTGAGTTTATAGATGGTCACCAGGTCCCCCCCTCAGCCTTCGCTTGTGAAGTCTAAACAGGTTCAGGTCCCGCAGTCTCTCATTATAGGGTCTGCCCTGTTGTCCCTGGATCATGTGGGTGGCCCTCTGGACCCTCTCAACGTTGTCCACATCCCTCCTGAAGTGGGGCGCACAGAACTGGACGCAGTACTCCAACTGTGGTCTGACCGGTGTCGTGTAGAGGGGGAGGATCACCTCCTTGGCCCTGCCTGAGATACACTTGTGGATGCACGACAAGGTCTGGTTAGCCCTGCCAACCGTGACCTCGCATTGTCAGCCCATGGTCATCTTGGAGTCAATAATGACTCCAAGATCCCTTTCTGCCTCCGTGCTCTCAAGAAGGGAGTTTCCCATCTTATAAGTGTGCTGCTGGTTTCTACTGCCCAAGTGCAGCACCCTGCACTTGTCAGTGTTGAAGTGCATCCTGTTTTTGCTAGCCCACTCCTGTAACCTATCCAGGTCTTGCTGCAGTCTTTCCCTCCCTACTAGTGTGCTCACCTCACCCCAATATGCTGTACATATTATCTTTATGTCCAAAATAATTAATTATGGTAAGCTTCCAAGGGTTATAACATTTTAAAAGAAGATACTACATGATTCTCAAAGTTTACTTATTGAAGTTTTAGCTTGTTTTCCACTCTCTACATTTTGGGGGTTTTATTGTGGTTTGGTTTTGCTTTGCTTTTTGTTTCATGTAAATGGGGGTTTTGTCTGCTAAAGAGATTCTGAATTCATTAAGGCTGAAGGGGGCTTAAACTCATAGAGAAATGATAAATATACTAGTCCTAACAAAAGAGCATAAAACTAGATTAAATTAATAAACTTCTGAAAAGCTGCAAGACATTTTTGATGGAGTTTGTGCGTGTAATAGAATATAGATTTGCAGTGCTAGGAACTCTCGCAGCAGAAAGCAATTCCCTAAATTTACAATAATATTTGAATTCAATCAAACTTTAAGACTTTGCTAAGAGAAACTTTTAAAAACTATAATGGCTCAGACTGTTACAAAAAAGATCATATTTTCCCCCCTCTTCAACCTCTCTGGAAAAAGAGGAAGTTTTTCCTAGATGATGCATTATACCTTTTCATCCCCATAGTTTATGGAAGTGCTCCAGCTTCCCTAACTTTATACAAAAGCACCCAATACTATGTTTGTGCTTCTCTGAGGTGTTGGGATGAGAATGAACCCTAAAATGCAAAACCCCTCTCAAGTAGCATGTCCTGTTAGTCCTATATTGCACAAACATTTCATGTCCTTCTTGGGCATTCAGGTGCTAGGGAACTCCACATATGTCATCAGTAGACTGTAAAACTTCCTAAAATGCTTAAAATGACTTCTCAGGATCAGATGACATTCAGCTGAACTCTTGGAATTTGGATCCAGAAATACCCCCCTGGACTGTACCCCTTCTTAAAGTGAGAGCGATTTTTTTCCCCTCCCTTTTTCAGTCCTCTTTGTTTCCCTTGCTGACAGGAATTGTTAGAAGACAGTTGTTTTATGCACTTTGAATATGCTTTTCAGTACGCAAGTACACATTTCTAAGTGTCTTGTAATATCAGCTCCAGTGCAAGTGGAGTAGTTGATTCTACAAGACACCTGCCTTCATAGTCAAGATCAGGATCAAGGCCTCAGCTGATGGCTCAGGACAGAAACTCGCTGCTGATTCATAATGCTTTATCTTACTGTCAACAGGAACTAGAAATTTAGTCTTTTCAGTGCCATGGGCTATATACTATATGCTAACCCCCTCCCAGTGAACTACTGTTGTTGTCCAGTTCTGAATAAGCTGATATATGCAGTCTTAGCAAGATCATATTTTCAACAGATGTGAATGAATGATCCTTCACTATTTAGGCCTATACATATATGGTATAAATATCTTTTTTCCCCCCAAATGCTTTAGTGCAATACCGTCTTATGTCTACCATGCTTCATAAATCAGTGAAAAGTGATTGACTGTGACTGCGTACATACAAATCTGTGAATGACTTTTTCTGAAGTGAAGATGTTTGATCAGAAGAGCCAAAAATACATAATCAAGGGAAGGCCTATTTTCAACAGCTTTTGCATCTTAAAGTATGTATTTTCTACAATTAACATTTGTTGGAATGGAATGACTAGGATATTTTTAACTGTGGGTAAGAAAATCCTTCACTCTCTTAGTTCCCCCTACTGGCCACCAGTAAGAAATCCAAAGTGAAGAAAACTAAGCAATGAGCAATTTGTGTTCTCATACCATTTTCTGCACACATTAAACAGTGTCACGAATTGAGAGCACATAGTTAGACGCTGTTATCCATCCCCCAGGTAACTTGGAATATACAGGACTCTTTAGCCTGAATAACTTTTTTACTCCAGAAAGAAATCAAATAGTCTTTAAAATCCTTGAAAGAGGAGGACTTAGAATGTTGGAAAGTAAAGTATTTTAGACAGAATCTATATGCACTGTATCTCATAAGTCATCTGCATAGAAAATTCATTTTTTCAGCCCCATCCATTCATTCTTCACCCATTCAACTTCTTCAAAAAGCAAAAGGCAATTCATATTTCCAGTTTGTGTCATTTTTAGAGATGCAGTGCATTATATTGTTGGGGGGGGGGGTTTAATTTTTGGAAAGAAGCAAGTGGAAAGAAGTAAGACCTGTCTCTCTTGGTGAATTAATAGGTGATTAATAGCTGTGGCAAAAAGAAAATAATCTCTTCCTGTGAAGAACTTGGAACGTATGTCTCTCTGCATCTTTCCAGATAATAAACTGTAAAAATTTGCAGAAGAAGAAAAATATCCACTGCTTTGGTCATACGCATTGTAGACTGATTTCTCTCAGCTATGGAGAATGTATAGAGGTTTCAATATCTCCTGTTTACAAGTCAGTGGGTGTAAAAGCACAAAGGCCACGATGGACCATAATTTTGTTTCAGACAGAAATGAAATGATTTAACCTGGTGGCCCACAGTAAAAAGTATCTAACTTACTGTACACACACAACAAGAAAACACTGAAAATAAAGAAGAATCATATTCTGAAGTTCTTACTTATGAAGCATTTTCCTCAGTGGAAGTTTTCACTGACTTCAAAATACTGAGTAGGACTTACAGTTTTGCCCTTGAATTTTGAGACATTTAGGTAATGAAGGAAATAAGTTAGTTATTCATTTGTCCATAATGAGTATCTTAAATACTTCTTTGTCCTGTCCCTGAACATACTGTCCCCGTATTCTGAAAGCCTGCTTCCCCCCAGTGTTGTATATAAGGTATAAGGTTTAATGGTTTGATACATTCTTCATTTAGAACAAAGGTCAGGAGCCACATCTCACATTATCATCATCAGTACTCCCTTTCCCATTTTTCGAAAGAGAAAGCAGTTCTTAGTGCTGGAGATTAAATGTGCTGAGGCAACATGTTCGACTGTTAAGATCTGGGGGGGGGGGGTCTCTCCCCCTTTTCACCTTCTTTTCTTTGAGAACAGAAAATAGGCCACCAATTTAGTGAGAACTAGCTTGGCTGCACTGCCAGCTTTGTGTGCTGCATGGCTATACGCCATTTCCCAGACCATCTACAACTCTGTCTTACTGATTTCCCTGGCTGCATAAAGAGAACATTGTGTCTCTTGTAAGCACTGGCTCATACCCTGCACTCTGTGTAAGAAAAGGAAATGTTCTCTCCGTTCATGGCTTAGCAACGGTTGGCAAAAATGATGTCATATCCATGGTAGCAGCAAGACAAAAGGGGGGGGGAAGAGAGTGTGATTTTTAGACAGATTTTACATGCCACACTGTTCTGTGGAGAACTGAACAAAGAGTAAGAATTGTAAAGCTCCATTTAAAACAGAATATTAGCCTATTTTTTTCCAGCTGGAAAGAAATGAGGATTATTCGGGGCTGTGTGTATGAGTTCCACTTAGTCTCCCATATATTCCACATTGTAGCACTATTTTTTCCTTCTTTCTATCCTTACATGCCCTCCTCAGTCTTTCTCATCCCAGTGCACAAAATTTCTCTCTCTTTCTTTATTGTAGCAATGTATAGCATCATTGTAATACCATTTGTGTTCTCTGAGGGCTTCATCCTATGCTGTTGGCATCACTTGGGAGTTTTGGTGTCGACTCTAATGGGATCATGGTTTAGGCTTACGCTTCTTTAGCCAGGGAATTTGCAGTAGGTATGGCATACAGTATTGGTGCTACACAAATGAATAATAATGTTTAGATATGGCCTTGAGTCCAATTTATATGTGGTTTGAAATTTTCCCAAAGTCTAGGAAGCTTTCAGTTCCTGTGTGTTGCCATGCTAAAGACAGGGCTCATTCATAATGCTCTGATAAGTTTGCAGCTATTGTGGAACTTGTTTTGTTTCAGACTCCTGTCTTTACTGTAGTTAATGTTTAACATCTTTCATTAGTCAGATGTTAAAACCTGGATGGAGTTATAATAAGAGTATGCAAGTTTTGATACTCCCCCTCCATCACCAGTATGAAGGCTTTCTCTTTTAAGAGCCAGAGATGTGCTTTTTGCTCAGCACTAGAGTCTGAAAGCTCATAAAGGCCTGGGATCTGCATAATGCCAAACCCTCTGGTGATGTTCTTCTCCTGTGCTGTGCCCAGCAATTCTGCCCTGAAGCATGCCTGCCTCACTTGTTCCTGTGCTGTGCATGCATCAACTCCAAAAAATGAGGTAATGCCGCCAGCTTAGAGCCACCTGTTTGTCCAGAGCTGCTTTGTTTCAGGCATGCTCACTGGGGTACCACTACAGTGGCTATGCTGCCTTACTTCCAGGATGAGGCATGCTTGAAATGGAAGCGAGTGGCAGAGTGTACTTTTCAGTGATATGGAGCCAGTATAGACAAGCCCTGATGAAGGCCTGCCTTGGGAAGAGTTGGCAAATCAAGAAGCTATAAGCATTGCCCTGACTACCCTCCCCAATGCCAATACTATGCTTTGACCAGTGAAAACTGGATGCAGATCATTTTAAATCTTCTGGAAGCTATTGGCAACATGACTGCCATGACATCAGTGATATAGTTTTCATTGCAGATGTGGAATATTTACATTCTGTATAGTTGATAATTGATATATTTTTAAAGGACAGTAGAATTTGGCAGTTTCTGCCTTGACCTTTTCAGGAGGCTTTCTCATCCTCTGCTTTGTGCCATTACAATGGAAGTAGAGAGAAGATAAACAGGAGAAGTGATAGTTCTGAGCCACACAAGTCCATTCTTGACAAACTACTATTTTTTATGAAAATAAAATTTTGAATTAAAGTGAGAATTTTAACTGGTACAAAGTAGATGCAAAGTGCTACCAAAGCAGGTGTTTTTAATATATAAAATTGATACATATAGACCTTCAGTGTTTATCTATCCTATTCTCCCCATTCTGGTTAAGATAAACAGGTATTCTCAAAAAGCAGGATCTTGGAAGATACTGCCTCAACACTTCTCCAAGTTGTCTTTACATAGACATCAAAGGAAGTCTAACAGGTTGGGTGGGAATGCATAAATGATGGCTTCTGGGGTTGTGGAACCATCTCCATTCTGGGTCAAGTTGGAGGGGAGTATGTTAGTACTAGAACTGTGTTATCTATACAACTGTGCCATAAGTACATAGGCTGTTAGTATCCTGAACATATTCAAAGGTTGAATAGTGTGATCATTGAAATGTGGCTACTATCTGTTATTATAGGGATGACAGCCTTGTAGAGCCATATCAGTTATACTGTCCCCTGCCCTGAGGCCTGTTGCAAACTCCCAGGATATTGACTGATATCACATACTTTGTCTAATACTTTGCCTAAGAATCAGAAGTGCTTGAAGAGATTGTGCTTGTGCCTAGTGACATCTTTTGAGGATCAAAGGAAACAATAAGGCGGCGGCTTGTAGTTTTTCTCTGAAGGAGGCAGTAGGTAATCTCTGTTTAAAAAATGGTTGCAGTTGATTCAACCTGTTTTTCAGCAGCTTAGAGAAACATAGCTCTCAACTGCAGGCTGCAGGTCATTCAAATTTCAGTGACGCCAGATCAGAGCTCTGGGCCTAGTCAATCCCAATCAGGGAATCAAAGCAATTCATCCCCCGAGGCTGCAGAGAAACCAGGGCTGGCCTTAGGGAAAATGGCACCCTGGGTGAACTTGTATTTTGGTGCTCCCCTAGCCCCCAAAGTTGGCAGTGCTGCTGCAGGCAGAGGCAGGCAGGCAGGGGCATGGAGCACAGTCTGGCAGGGATGTGGAGTGGCACGGTGCAGTGAGAAGTGGGTGGGTAGGCACTGCTGCTGCGCTACAAGGCAGGTGGACTGGAGCAGGCATCACTCCACCCATACATGTCCAGCCCAGCTCCTCTTGAGCAGGGGCTGTAGGCAGGGGACGAGCTGGGCACCGCTCCTCCTGCCTGGGGCAGGGCAAGGCAGGGTAGGGGGAAAGTGCTGCTGTGAATGCAAGCTGCTCACATGTGTGTGCATGTGTATGTGTATGTATGTGTTTGGCTCCCCCCTGACCAATGCACCCTGGGTGGAGGCGACATGGGTGACCACCCAGGGTGCACTGGTCAGGGGGGAGCCACCAGCAGTAAGCCTGGATCAGTGTCCCCTGGGCCCAGCTGGTCATAATAGGTCAATTGGAGTAGACAATCCCCTGAGGCTGCTGACATTAGGCTCCACTCACTGCAACCTTAAATACAAGGCCCATCCTACAGCACTCCATCTGGGAAAAGACTTAGGCACTTGCTCGTGATGCCTGTGTGCTTCTTAGCTTCCCCTATTGGATACCTGGTCTGACTCCTGACATAGTCTGGCTTCACTTTGGCTTCTGGTTCTGGTTCTGACTTTTGGCAAATCCTGACCCTGGCTTTGGCTTCTGGTTCTGGTTATCACTTCTGGCAAATGTTGACCCGGAATCTGGCGTACCCTGATGCTGGCTTTTGCTCTTGATTTTCAGTCTTGACTCCTGGCATATCCTGAATCCAGCTTGATTCCTGATTCTTGTTCTGACACCTAGCACCTATGGGCCTTCAACTCCTCAAGAACCCAGCCCTGCACTTTGCCTGGGTGTCAGGAGATCATCCCCAACTGTCTTTCCCCCAGTCCCTAACACAAATAGTTATTGGAGTTGCTCCTTTGGGATAAATCCCATCAAGGACAGTGGAATAGTTAATGCCAACCACTTCCTGTCACAATTTGTGTATTTCTCTCTACAAAGTAGGATGGACCTTGTTAGGTCCTTTGCCAGCTTTGTTTTGACTAAGATTTAATGTGATTTGCATTGCTTCTGTAAATTCATTTGGAATACAAATTTGTGTCAGTTTTCTACCAGTTTCTGATGCCTTTAATCTTCTCTTACTGGAAACACCATCACAGTGCGGCAATATTGCATGAAGAAAGAGACATTTCTCTTAGTTAGAAAAGTCACCCAGAACACCATCCAGACACCCACAGGCAGAATATACAGATCAAGCACCCTAGTTTCCTGTTTGCTCCACTTAAAAACAGGCTCTGGCATTCAGTACTAGCTTTTACCTCTGAATGGATTTAACCCCAAGTACTGCACATTTCAATAATCCAGTCCTAAGATGCTCGAGACAAACGGCAGTGGTAAAATCTGCATTTGAAAGAAGCAACCCCAACTTTCTAGAGAATTGAAGATGACAGGTTTTTCTGGGATTGTGTGTCAAGGGGAAGGGTTGTGTTGATTTTTTTTCCCTCCCCCTTGCAGGGAGAAAATTTATTAGAAGTGGTGATGATTTGTCAATGTGTATAACTGCTGCTGTGGCTATTAAAATATTTTTGAGCTGCTCCTAATGACTTACAGTAGGAACACTATGATTTGAGACAAATAAACAAAATAAATGGCTTCAAAATATGTTCAGTCTGTTAATTAGTTGTATCATTGGCAGATGGACACTTCTCCCTGTCCATGTGTCTTTATATGCCAGGGGCTCATTTATCTATCTGCAAAATTCAGTATCAGCCAGAAACTGGTGAGAGGATGTCTTACTATTCCAGCATGGATATCTTCTGGACTCATCTACTTCTGTTGGCAAGGAAAACCCAGTTATTTCTCTAAGCTGCTATGTATCCCCTTAATCATCTCTGACTCTCCAGGAAGGAGGAACTTTTGTTGGAACATTCACTAAATTTACCAAAAAAATAGCAGAGGCATAAACTATAGCATCTCCTTTATTAAAAAGAATCATCCTACTTTAGAAGAATGAAAATCACACTATTGTTGCTTTCAAGTGGTCCCTAGTACTGAGCTAGCAGTCCATTGGCAGTAACAGCACCCCTACTATACAACATCTGTAGGAAGGTAAGAATCAAAATAGCATTGGAGCAGCTCCAGAGGTAGAAATGGCATAGCTGTTGTTGTGAAGCTCTGGATCCACTTGTGTTTCAGAATCCCGGCATACTTTCATAGATTCACTCAAGTCAAGAAAGAAGAGGCCATTTCTGACAATCAGGTCTGCCCCCATGCATAAAACAGAGAACCTCACCATGTAGCTTCCACATCAAGCCCATAATTTATGCTTGAGCTAGACATCCAGTTTTGTTTTTAAAGAATCAGAAACCTGGATAATCCACCACTATGCAATATTTAAATGGCTACAGAAAAATGTGCCTTATTTTTAGCTTTAAATTCCAAGCATTGGATACCATTGTACTTTTTTTCTGCTTGATAAAAGAATCCATTATTCTATATTGATTTTTAAAACAAGTAAAAAATAGTGAATCCATAAGAAGTGAAAGGTTAATATGTGACAGGAAATATAGATCTGTCAGAAGGTTCTCATAGTCAAAATACCCCATCTCTTTGCTTTCTTAGAATACCCCATCTCTTTGCTTTCATTATTTATTTGGGGGAGGGAAGCTAGACCCCAAAGTAATTTCCTTAGGGATTTAAAGCGGGTAGTCAAGGAAGACGCACCTAATTTCCAAAATAATATGTTGTAGCTGTCTTTCAGGCCTGTGAGAGAGTACTTATGCTAAGCAAGGCCTAGCATTAAAAAAAATGCACTAAAACTCCCAGAATTCTTCAAGGAGGTTGAGGAGTCAGCGATTGACATTCTGGTAATCACTTTCTGACCCTTAGATGAAAAT
>NW_017728943.1:110816919-110849325 GCF_001723895.1 Crocodylus porosus
CCGCACCTAGCCTCCGGGTTAGAGAGCAAGGGCTTGATTTGGGAACCTCGTGAACCAACAGACCTCCTTTAGTTTATGACTTTGTGAAACAATAAAAGTTTTAAATTGAACAGGTCTGAGCCTGTGCTTAATTCAGTCCTATATAATTCAGCATCGAGCTCACACAAGGCCCTGCAAATTAGTTGTCTCATAGCAGCAGACTGTCTTGGGGTATGCCTCCACTGTGTTCCTGGCACTACCACAGAGGGATTTCTTACAAGCATGCCTTGCCTCCCTACTCTTGCTAGCATACAACAGGCACGTCTAGATGGTCATTAATGCGCTGTAATTACAGTGTATTACATTTAGTACTTGTAATAACCATAATTGGTGCTACTGTGCATTAATGCATATGAGCACTTTTTTGTGATGTTAATCCTCGTTAGACTAAGTTTATCATACACTAGCACATTAGCACGGTTTTTGCTAGCTGTGTTAATGCACGCTAGAATTGGTCTGCTGCACATTCTCATGTGTAGACATGCCCACTAAAACCAGAAATGAGGGACTGAAGCTATGCTAGGGACATTTCTTCCACAACTGGTCTGAATGTCTTTATCTTCAGCAGCAGTGGTAGATGCCTTTTGCTCAGTTTCTCTACCTCATTTCCAGGTTTTTCACATCTGAGCAGGAGCAGGTGGGTAGGCCATGCTAAGGAACAGCCCATTCTGGAAATTCATGACAAGTCTGGCATTTTTTTGTATGAGATTTTGAAAATTAGTAGCATCTGTCATGTTTGCTTCCCTGGAACTCCTCTAAGTCCTAGGATGTCAACACCCATGCAGATATTGTCTACTTTCATTAAGGAAGCTCGAATGTAGAGACACTTCTACCACAGGAGCCTACTTCTGCACTGGGGAGAATCTATACTATCTGTCACACTGGAGGACAAAGGAGGGATAAAAATATTTCCTAGATCTTAAACTTATTTTCTGTAGTGCAAATTTTTAAACATAAAGGGTCTCTCTGTAATCTTTCATTTTAATGAGACCATGTGAAAAATGGAGACCAGTATATTTACTAATTGATTTACTTTTTTTTCATTTCAACACACAGACATAAGAGTACCTATTTCTAGTCTCTGTGCACCCTACCAAATAATACAGAACTCAGCAGTAGCAAACTATCAGACTAGTTCTTCACAAAACCCCTCTTCTGTAAAAATGAACCACCATTTCTTCACTTGCTGCAAAATCTAATCTTCCAGTAGGTTCTTGCAGTACAATATCCTGAAGGATAGTCAACATGGCTTTGTTGTGGGTAGGTCTTGCCTGACAAACCTCATTTCCTTCTACGACCAGGTGACACATCACCTGGACAAAGGAGTGGAGGTAGGCATCATCTACTTGGGCTTCAAAAAAGCCTTTGACTTGGTGTCCCATTAAGTCCTCATGGTTAAACTGGGGAACTGCAGCCTAGACAACTTCATAGTCTGATAGCTTAAGAACTGGCTCCTTGGTCGGACCCAGAGAGTGATAGTCGATTGATTCATGTCAACATGGTGCGTGGAGACCAGGGCTCCATACTCGGACCAGTACTTTTTAACATATGTATAAAATATCTGGACTCAGGTATCAGAAGTGGACTGGCTAAATTCGCTGATGACACCAAACTATGGGGAAGTGTGGTCACACTGAAGGATAAGCTGGTGATTCAGGCCAACCTGGACGGGCTTACAAGGTGGGTGGACCAAAACCTGATGGCATTCAACACCTGAGAAATGCAAGGTGCTTCACCCAGGGGGCGGGGAGGCACATCACACCTATAGGTAGTACCACACACTTGCTAGTACCATGACTGAAAGGGGCTGGGGTGTCATGTTTGACCACAAGATGAATATGAGCCACAAAAACACAATGCCACAGCTGGCAAAGCAAACAAAAACCTGGATTGCATCTATTGATCCATCTCAGGCAAGACCCAGGAAGTCATCCTCCCACTATACTCAGCTTGGTGAGGCCGCAGTTAGAGTACTGCATCCAGTTTGGGCTCTGCATTTTAGGAAGGATGTGGAGAAGCTTGAGAGAGTCCAGAGGAGAGCCACGTGCATGATCAGAGGGCAAGAGAACAAGTCTTAGGAGGAAAGGCTGAGAGAAATGGGACTCTTCAGCCTGGAAAAGCGAAGACTCAGGGGGGATTTAGCGGCAGCTTATAAATGTATTAGGGGTGTGTCCAGGTACTAGGAGAACATCTGTTCACCAGGGTATCCCAAGGGAAGACAAGGTCTAAGGGTCACAAACTCCAGGAAGACCGTTTTAGACTGGACATAAGGAAAAACTTCTTTACCATCTGAGTTCCCAAAGCCTAGAACAGACTCCCTCCAGAAGTGGTGCAAGCACCTACTCTGGACACCCATAAGGCAAGTTTGGATACTTATCTTGCTGGGATTATTTGACCCCAGAAGACTTCCTGCCCCTTGGGCAGGGGGCTGGACCCAATGATCTTGTGAGGTCCCTTCTTGTGAGCCCTAATGTCTATAAAATCTATGAAATGTCTCCTGTTCTAGACTGTAGCAGTCATTGTATGGCTCTGTTTTCTAGTGGGCCAGATAGTTGAACCTGCGTATGTAAAGAGAGGAAAATTAGTTGGTGCCCTGTGAACAACCTTGATGCTTTGTGAAAATTCTCTGGTTGATCAGGACAGAAAGTTCAAAGCTTATTTGTCCTTGTGGTCCACCTGTTGGTGATGACTCTGCTCTAAATCAGCTGAATGGTACATGGGCAGTAATGAAAAAATAGGAAATTAAGGTTAAAATCAAATTGAAAAGAGCAAGTCTGGTAAAGAAGCTGAGTGAAATTTTTAAAAAACAGAGGTTATGGATAATCTTTAGTCATATCACTCCCCAAGGATTCCCCACCACTGCAAGAAAATAACTATAGCAAAATCCTGTTTCTTTTCCCTTTCTCCATTACTGTTTCCAAAATCACTATTTTCTCCTGTATAAAATACGGTGTAACTTTCAGTTTCTTTTTTTCTCTTTGCTCCTTGCTCTTCTCCCCCACTTCTTAGCTCTGCCTCTGCCATTCATCCCTTTTTCCCTATGTACTTGTTGGGCCTTTTGAACCAGGTTCTTGGGTGCTTCCTATTTGCATAGGCATAGCTCAGGGTAGAGTGAAGGAGTGGCTGGAAGTCACTCTCTGCCTACTCTGGGACTACAGATTGCTCTCCATCATGCTAACTATCCGCAGCCCCAGAAGAATACAGGCAGGTTGGGGGCTGTTGGGAATTTACCTCTTTCTATCTGCCATGATCTCTAAAATGCCTTTTATGATGGGCTTTAAATCTGGAGTCCAAAGCAAGACCAAAGAACTGTCCATTTCTCTTCTCCCCCTGGAGTCCCACTGTCATGCTTTGTGCCAAGTGTCCCCATCCTCTTCCTCTGCCCCTCCCCCCCCATCAAATCCAAGCTCAGGTTTCATACTCTGTACTTTGCTGCTCTCTTTGTTGCCCTCCACCACCAAGCCAGGTCAAACTGACATGACTCCTCTTCTGGACACATGCTGTGCTTGGCATGGGGGTGTGCCAAGCTGAAAATAAAGTACCATGTTTTATTTTTTTGGCCACATCTGTTAGCAGACTGTGAAGTGTTTCAAGGATTTAGGATTATTTAAAAATATTTATTAATAATGTAATAATTGTCAGTTCTTTGGAAACTGATCTACCTTTGCTGTCCTTCTAAAAAATGCCCAGCATGGTTTGACAATTTCAGATTTATATGGTAATCAACTCTAGCAGGAGTGATTGCAAGCTTAGGTCTCTTGCTGAGAAATGATCTCATAGTACTAGCTAAAGGGAATGTGTAAAACATAGGGAACCCCTCTGACTTGAGTGTTAAACATGAACTAGAAATTATTTTGTGCCACTGTTGTGATTGGCTAACACCCACAAAATATCCTTGCCTCTTGCATGTTTCCTGGACTGTCATGGCTACATCATCCCAACACTAAATTCAAATAGGTCTTTTTCAAGTTATGCTTTCTGTGAATCACTAAAAGACATTTAATCAAATAAAATAAGAATCCTGGAATGCAACTCATCACAGCAAAAGGTGTGACATCCTGGTCATCAGGATAATGCAGTCACATACTTACAGAGCCATGAGAGTTAATGTTCCAGTTTTATAGAGAAACAGTAGTTTCTTATGATTTGTGAGTCAGTGAAACATGGCGTGTAAAATTAGCATGGCACATCAGGCCAGCCTAGAACAAAACATGTGACACCTCATATGTATGTGGCTAAACAGCTTTATTTATAGCTGTCTTCATGCCGTCTTTGTGTTCAGAAGGTTATTGTACTTGGCACCCTTTTCTGTCTCATACTTTGTGATCAGGATTCCACACCACTAGTGATTTAAGGGAGCAACTATGCTGTAAGCATGTCTGAATCCTACCATCTTGTCTGGCACACTTGCCAGAAATCTCAGCGGAGATTCTAGAGATTGAATGGAAGAGAAAAATGAATTCAAGGCTGTAGTCAAGAGGGTGGGGGCATTGTGAGTAAAACAGTGCACCTGCTGCTCATGCTATAGCACCCTGGTAAATAGAATTGCATCTTGATAGGACTTTCAGTCCTGTACTTAAACACAACAGTCACTTATTTTCCCCAAAGGAAGTAGTATTCTTTCTCAGAGTTATCAATAATTATTTCAGGGGTACCTACACTATTAAGTTGACTCAGTAATGGTGGAATCACATTGGCTTCACTATTTTTCTTCAGTGGCTCCATTGCTCTGGCTGTTGCCAGACATAAAGGCTTTGTTACGTGTACTCAGGATATCTACTGTGATCTAATGCTACTCTAAAGTTGTGTGCTTGTCATAAATGATCTTGATATGCTTGTGTGGGGTAATATGTTAGCTACCTTCTAAGCCTATCAGCAACTTCTTAGCAAGTTTTTTCCAGAAAAATAATTGAAATCCTTGCTTAAAGAACAAATTAGGACCTACTAGTTAGCCAAATGTAAACACTGAATTTGGATTAATTTTATCTCTAAATTTTGGATCGGTGCTAGCATGTCACAGCTTTTTCTGAATAAAGTCAGGCTTTCAAAATCGAGCAGGCCAGAATTTTTGGCACCATGTTCTGCTGGCACCCAATGTCTATATTGCTAAGTGCTTGATACCTTGGCTGCACTTTCAGCATTCATCAAATATCTGGACTAGGAAGACCAAAGCAACAAATTACTGCTTGGTGGCACTTATTTCAGGAAGCAGAATCATAGCATTTTATCAAATTGCCTAATTGCAAATATTGTTAAAACAGCTGTGCTTCCTGCTGTTGAAATGAGCTAGAGAGTCTAGGTGTAGTAACTACATTATACAGCAAATTGCAACAGCACAAAACCTCAGATCATTTGTGAGGTTTGAAATTCAACATCATGGGGACTTAAATAAAGGGCCGTGAAATAACAGTTTCTTTGTTTTGTTTTAATGATAGTTCCTGTGATGTTAAAGAGAGCAGATGTATAACTGCTCATAAAAGCAGCACTAGTATCTGCCTAGATTCAATTATTAGATGACTTCTCAAAAGTACAGAAATTGCTGTGGGAGATGGGAGACACGATTTTTATAGTATATATGGGTGTCAGGTGTGCATTCAGAGGCTGAGTTCTGAGGGAAGTAGGAAATCTCTAGCATGAACAGGAAATCCAATAGATGGAGTAGGAGGTAAATTTCAGGCTCTTTGCCAGGAGTGTGCAGTTGGCATGGACTTCAAAGTCTCTGTGTGTATTTCATAGCAGGAGAGCATTCGTTCTGTTTTACCAGTCATATGTATTGTATCCAAAGCGATGAGAAACACTTAGAGAAAAACATTCTTGTTGAAATTCCCATTCAGCACTGTGAAGTTTTCATACTATTTTAAAATCATTTTATCTTGTATGATATAGAGTCAAAATGATTTTGTAATGGATATAATATGCGATGTTCTTTCCTTAGATGCCTAAAGTGGTGCTATTTAGATCAATAAAAATTACTAAGAAGCATTTGATCAAGTTTTAAAAAATGGTTTTAAGCAATCACCTGATAGAAATGTGTGATTTTTTTGTCATTATTGTGGCACTGTTGGATGAGGTCCTTTAAAATAAGTTTTTTCCCCTTTTTTCTTACAATTTCCTTTATTTCTTTTAAATGAAGGTGGGTGCATTAGACAGAAAAATATCTTGAATGCCTTCTTTGGTTCTCCATTTGGACAGGAAATATTGTTGCTTCTGGCCATTCATTTGGTGGAAATCAGGTTTATTTGTTTCTGTTGGCACCAGTTCCCTTGCTTACTGCTCTAATACCTTCACTTCACCAGTTATTAGGTTCCTGGCTTATGTGGATTTTGTGTGTGTCTGTGTGTATTTGTTTTCTCCATGTGACCAATAGTGATTTGACCTTACTCTGACTTGACTACTCTGCAATGCAATATTCTGCTATCAGCTCTTAACACATGTTGGTTGATAATGATTTTTTCCTGGGATGGGAGCAGCAATATGTGTAACACTTATATACACACTTCACAGTGACCTGTAGATTTCAGCTATGTGGAATCATGCCTATATTAAGTGAGAAGGGCTACCTTTCGGTGGCATAAAGCTTTGATCTTTTTTTTCCTCCAGCACTTCTTAACACATTCCATTATCTCCTTGCCACAGTGTATGCAGAATTACTTATTTGAATATGTTTTCTTGTGACTCTATTTGTTGGATGAGGGCAAAAAGAGAAGTTCAGGGAATGAAATGCTCAGTTGTAAAGGGAGGCTCATTTTATGTACAGTGAAATTCAAGCACCTCAGTTTGCATCTATTATACTAAGATACCTTTGCCTTCCATTATGATCTTTATGAAAGCAATCTCATCCATAAGTTGTGGCAACAATGAAAATATACTAAGTGGTAGCTAGAAAGTTGATGATCAATATGAGGGTAATAGTCTAATATTAAAGTAAAATATGATTAGGTTTAAAATCAGTTCAATACTGGATATATCTGACTTCCCCCAGCAGGAGAGGATACTTGACAATTTAATGGATCTACTGCAGTGATTCTACATTTTTGTTAGTTAGATCCATTATCAGATAATAAGTTCATCTATGTAGAAAAGAAGCTTCACTTGCATCATCCAAGTTCTGAGGACTCTAACTTTATTCATTCATATATTTAATTATTTATTTTATTTAGGATAAAATATAAGCACAATCATTTATTTTGTTTTTTTAGTCCATGCTATTTGTCACATTCCAAGTAGCCAAAAAAAATTAAGGCCAAATTCTGACAATTTCTTCTGATGGGCTCACTTCAGAAGATAAGTCTTTGCTATAAGTCTCACTGTTAAATGCTGCTGTGGGATATTAAGGTATCCAAATGGTGATGACAGTTCACTTCCATGGGGTTGGGCAAATATTAGGGGAAGAGAGAGCTGAAATGGTTGTATGGAGGGCTGAAGATAGTAACTTCCAGTCAACCAGAGCCTGCAGAAAAAGCAGTGAAAAATCAAAGAACATCTCAAGCTCTTTATTCAGACAGGTGTTGAAATGGCCTCTGGCAACAGGGAGAAATAATTGCAAAGGGAACCCTGCAGCTTCCCTGTAACCTAGCTGCATGCCTAAATAATCCAGTGGAGATGCATGCTGCTTTTGCAGGACTCAAACACAAATTTGATGTGTGTGACACTTTGCAGTGTGCTCCAAAGACCCACCATAAAAAGAGAAACAACTGATATTTACACTTCTTTCTATTGTAGGTCTTGATATGTCCCCGTTGCTATAGGGTCTGTATGCCTTCAAATCTTGAGTGTATTTATACTCAAAATTCCAATTAATACAGTTGTATATGTTACTGTGTACTTTCAGCGCACGTGCATGTGTGTGTGTGTGTGTGTGTGTGTGTGTGTGTGTGTGGGGTTAAGTCTGTGTAACACATATAATCTCTCTTAGAAAACAGATTATTAAAATGCTAGAATGAAAGCAGCCTGTTCCATATGGCTAAACTGATGAAGCCATGTAGGGAGGTGGAAGGAAGATCACATTCTGGCTGACACATATCATATATGACACATATAGACCAACAGAAATGAAAATGTCTGAGGGTATCATTTGATATTGATATAGGCTGTTGTGATGTAATTGCAACTTCTGCGTGTTCTACAGTGATAAAAGTTACATTTCCTGTGTCTTTTAGGGTTAACATGACAGAATTTAGCTAACAGGTATCACTATAGGATTATGAAGATGAAACATTTGCCTCATAGCTGCTGATACGTTTCTCAAAAGCAGTAGTTCTGTCTCCTCTTTTAAAGCAGTTAAAGTGCACAAACTCCAGATCACCAGGGTTCAGGAATGAAAATACTTATTCATCTTTAAATGCATTGTACAATATCATGCTGCATTAAACTTTGAGAATCTTTAGATAAAATTAGAAGTCTGACTACTATGTGAAATTCCTTGATCTTTCTGGACAAAGTATCCTTATACTTGCATGAATACATGCACCGTTATATGTGGTAATCTACTTTTAAATATCCTTTCTTCTCCTGTATCATTTTTTTTTATTATGAACATAGCTTGAAGTTACATTATGGAGCTCATTATTATGTCCCATACTTTTTTTTCCCCATTTACAAACCATTAAATGCTTTGAAAATCCAAACCCATGGGATAATAACATTATGTAACAAATGTAATGCACAGTTTTCTTGATAACTTCGTCCATCAATACAAGGAGAAATGATAAACTCCTACATGTATAATTATGCTTATACACTATACTCCTGAAGATGCCCTATACTAGCAAAATAAAGAGGAGGTTCACTTCAGTGCAGACTAGTACATGAAAGGAATAAAATTAAAGAAAATTCCTGACTGTATAACAAGCTATTAACATTTCAGGTTTGAAAATAAATATAGTGATAAAGTCTTTGACCAAAAGGAGGGAGTGTGTGTACTTGCATATATGGAACAGAAAGAAATATAAAAAAAAACCCAAGAAAAAACCTTCTATAGATATGATATATACCCAAAGCATATCACAGATAAAATCTCTCTTCAGCACTAATATTTGAGTAATACTACTGTGAACAATGAATTTGTTATGTTAATGGAATTGCTGCTGTTCAAAGTATGACATTTAAAAACACCTGTTTAGTGTATTTGTTGCACTGAAAATGCAAAAATAACAATGTAATGTCTATCATTTAGGAACCATCCATATGTCTATATGCCCATATGGTATCATAAATTTAAAAAAGCATTTCCTCCTGCTCAGTTAATTTTTTTTTCATTAACCCCTAGGAGAACACTTAGTTTCAGTTCTATGATTCACCCAGTATACAGGTGTTGGCTTTTTCTCAATGCGCTATTGTACACTGTTAACTATAACAGCAATCGGCCATTCAGAATCAATTATGGTTGTATATATAATGGCCCACGAATTTTTTTCAACTACCTTTAGTTGTACAGCCAAAATGAAAAATTGTTGTTGGTAGCTGATAACCATTTTATTGAAAATAATTGTTTCACTTTGTGACGTAGTCTATTGTAAGTTGAAATTTAATGAAAACTTAGAAAAATTATCGAAAATTTTGAAAATGTAAATGCTTCCTATTGATTTTGCCCAGTATAGTAAAACACGTGCAGTAGTACAGATTAAGGAAAGGTTATGGACAGTACTAAAGTTAAGAAACCCATGGAACATTCAGCAATTCCAAAATTTAGGTTAATAACACATATTCAAACTGATCAAGTGCAGGGAAGAGATGCTTAAGATAATCAGGGGAAAGGAAAAATATGAAAATGAACATGGTTCATTTAATCTAGAAGACTCAAGGCTGAGAGGTGATATAATTGCTCTCTTTAAATATATCATAGAGGTAATCACTAAAGAAGAGTTCCTTGAACCAGGGGCACTGTTGGTGCAAGCACAAATACCAGTAGGTATCAGCTGGCCATGAATCAGTGTAGGCTGGAAATTAAAATGTTTCTAACCATCAGAGGGGTATGGTGCTACAATAGCCTCCATCAGAATTAGCATTGATAAGGCAATGGAACTAGTCTTATGGTGGAGCTTGAAAAGGTTATGTTGGAGGTGATAAAGGTAGCCCTTAAAAGAGGAGATTGAATTTGATAAATCAAGAAGTCGCTTTCTGTATTATATTCCAACCATTTTCTTTCCTTACTGCTTTTCTTTTCTACTTTTTATATTTTACTTTTAAATTATGAAACCATAAAAGGAATAATAGAAATGACATGAGAGTATTTGGGGAATCTTGATTGAACTTTTGAGGGAAACATTTTCTCTTAAATTTGTGTGCGTGTGTTATTCTTGTAGAAAAGCCCTCTTCCTTTCTGAATGATCTTATTCTTTTATATAATTAGGTTATGAAGTTTAGTTGTTTTGCAGCTAATTCTGTTAACTTCTCTTAACATTTCCAAAGCCCTCTTTCACTTTTAAAAGCACTATATGCATTTATGCCTAGAGTAAACTAGAGCCATTGTTTTATCTGGTCTTTAGCTCAGGATGGCTCTGCTTCTCTCCCAGATCTCAGGAAAGACACTTAGAAATACCTTTCCTAAAGTCTCTCACAAATATACAGTTGCTCCAGTAAAAGATACCACCCCAAAAAAGCTTCCTGGACCATAACAGCTACAACGACACTCCAACCCTTCTTATCCTTGCAGCTTAGCTGTTTTAAAAAAGTACACACACAATACAGTCGTTTTTCTAGTTTAAAATGTCAAATGGGAACATTTGACTTTCATTTCTCTGTCTTCAGTGAAGCTAAGTTAGTTTACATCAGTGGTGAATCTAGTCCACATAAATTTTTACTCCATACTATAAAACTAGTAGGGCCAAATTCTGCTTTCATTTATGCCCATGAAACTCTATTGATCTAGAAGCTAAGTGAAAAAGTATTTAGAGAGGTGCTCAGGGACTTTGCTGCATAAATCCTATTAATGTTAATTCTTATGCACCATGCTGAAAAGGTACCCTTAAGTGTCTGAAAGACCAGCAATTCTTATAAAACCTTATAAGCCAATTTCCTTTTTAAGTAACAGTGTAGCATACCATAAATGCAGAATTATTTAATATTAATGCTTTAAGAAATCAGTCTCATACTTTCCATTTAAAAAAATTGTTGCAGATAGACCTCTGATATCATTGTTTTATTGAGACTCTCTTCCTATTAGTCCAGGAAGAATAATAGTTTCATCTAGCATTTCTTTGGATGTTTTCTTTCTTTTTTGTCTCATTACTTTAAAAAAAACAGAGAAAATCCTTATGGATAAAACACACAAAATTAGGCATTTATTTTTCTCCATCTACTCAAAGTGAATGCAGTAATATTTTGAATTTTCTGACAACCAGCTGAGGAAAACTGTTGTGAAAGACTGAACTCCATGACTTACCAAGTAAACAAGTAAACACAATTTTTAGAAAAGCGAGGGTATATCATTAAGTAACCTTTGTTCAGCTTTTAACAAAATAGCTTGAATTTAGCTATATATTATAGTTCTTAGTAGGATAGCCTCATAAATATTTGATAGTAAATAAATAAAAGCCTCGGAAATGAGACTTTGCAAAGGCACTCAGTTACCAAATTTGAAAAGCATGGACTTCTGTATGTAGATTAGCAGAGGGTAAAAAATTGAGCAAAGTGTAACGTTAGCAACAGTGCACAACATTTCATTTACCCTGGGAGCATCTACCAGAGATACTTTACTGATCAGTAGATTAATTACTGTGCAGTAAAGCATTACCATCTACATGTGCATGGCATTTGCTGCACAGTAAATTAGTCTACTGCACAGTTAGTGATTAACTGCACAGCAGTTACTGTAGACGCAGATGCTGACCAAATTTGCTCTGTTTAGCCATACCAGTTTTCTGTCTCTGGTCCTGGAGTTGCACAGCTCCCAGCTCCCCCCAGGAGCTGGGTGCTGATCAGTACCAGGATGGGATCATTCTTTGCCTCCCTGTCCCAGTGTTACTTGACTCCCAGCTCCCCACAGGAGCCGGGAGCCAAGCAGCGCTGGAACTGGGGTGCGCTCTCCTTCCCTTCTCAGCCAGGGGCTTGCTGGCAACTTTATTGCTTGTGGGGCAGCAGCTGGCGAGCCCTTTGCCAGGTAGGGATTCCCTGCCCAGCCAGGAGCTGGCTGGGACCTGTCCTACTCTTTGGGCAGCTGCCAGCGAACCTACACCCGGGCAGGGATTTTCTTCCCAGAAGGGTCTGGGACCTATCTTGCTCCTGGGGCAGCTGCCAGTGAGGGTTGGGGATTCCCTGATGTACGCTGTTATTAGTAGGTTTTGTTCAGAGCAGAGCATGTTTAGTCAGGCACCCCAAGCTGACCACTTTTACTTTTGCTGCTGGCTTTAGCTAAGGACCCAATATTCATGGTCCTCACCTCTGCTGCAGCTGTGTGAAGTACATAGCACCAGCACCCGGGGCTTGCAAGAGATGCAAAAGAAACAGAGTGAAACAAATAAATTGCCACTTAGCTTTCCCCTGGTTTCATGCCTCTGACTTGCTAGGCTTCTCCCAGGCTTCACTTGCCCTGTAGTCTCTTATCTGCCAGAGATTTTGAGGGCCTGCAGGGTTTGTGCAAACAAATGAGAAGTCTTGCTCACAGCCCCTTACTGTGGCTGCTAGACCTTGGCTCACCCCAGGCTCCAGGGACAGCCCCCAGAGGCTGCTTTCAACATCCTTTTATTCCCCCACTGATGGTGTGGCTCTCCCTCATTTCTCACACCTGAATTAACTCCCTTGCTGGAAGGCTTGCTGCATCCTGGGACGTGGGTCCTCAGCCTCTAGTGAGTCCCTCCAGCTCTGGGGTGCATGTAAGGGAATACTTTCAGGGTGTGGGGCCATTCAGACTCCTCCACACCCACAGTGACAGGGCCTGACTCTGTTACATCTGCTCAGCCAGGGGCTCATGGGCAGCTGCCCCAGGAGTGGGACAGTTCCTGGTCAGCACTCTGCTGGGTTGGGATTCCCCACTGGGCATGGGGCTCACTGGCAGCTGTGTGTCCCAACGTGCACAGGGCAAGAAGAGCTCAGCCGACTGTGGCGGCATCTGTCTCACAGCCCCAGGCACAACAGGATCCCTCCCAATTTGCACAGGGCCAGGAGAAAGCTACCACTGCAGCTGACAGAGCTGTCCTAGCCCCGTGTAAATTGGGACCAGTCCCTGTGCCCACTGCCAGCCCCCATGTTCGCACCCCAAGGGAGTCTGCAGCTCTCCCTGGCTCCTGCAGAGGGGCAGAGCCAGACAAGAGTAGCCCTGGGCTGCTCCCAACAGGGTGTATATATATAGACTCGCTTCCAGGAAAGGCTTACTGCATAGTATGTTAATGTGCAGTAAGCCTATATCGCATTAATAGCATGTGTAGATGTGCCCCCTGAGATCTATAATTCCATTTTTGTCAGTTGGACTATACAGACATAACTGATGCATTCGGTTTAGATTTAAATAACAACAAAATAGTACAGGTGATTATGTTGTTATAAGTCATCATAAACCTGAAGCATAAGTAGGAAGCATACTTGGTAGTAACAGACATTACCTTAAAAGCAGTATCAGTCTAATTTTGCAGCTCTTAAATTCTGAATTTTGTGCATGCTAGTTTTGCTGTGTGGCACAACTGAATTTCTTAAATTCTCTGGAGGTCAGACAACCTAAGAGTCTTGGGAAGGAAAAAAAGGAAAGATACAGGCTCATAACTCTGCCTAACCCACACTACTCTTGAGCTGCGGTGTGGCCGGATACATACTGGGTGTATGCAGTTTTTAAGAACAGGTTACTCAAGTGGTGCCCAACCTTTTTATGCTGCAGACTGGATGAGCAGTGCCACGTTGGTCTGTGGCCCAGATCTGGTCCATGGGCCCAATCCAAAGCACAGTGCAGGTCAAGCCAAGGCACACTAGGGTTTGAAATTTGGCAATGGGCGAGTTATGGGAGCATTCATTTCTGGACCCTTGGGGAGCTTCACAGGCCATTTAACATGGCTCTGTGGACTTGATCTGGCCCATGAGCCAGATGTTGAACACCTTGGGGTTGGACAGATGCTTATTGAAAATTGCTTAGATGGGGTGATCCTGTCTTGCAGCACATTGACCTGGAGGACCTTCTTAGGTCTCTTCTAGCCCTGTTTTTCTATGATTTCCATATCTAAGCAGTCTGAGAGAATTCTGCTCTCCTTGGCTTGTCTCTAGTTTCTCAACACACGACTGTAGTATTTTTGAGCCATAGATGAATACTGGCTTTTCTTTGCTCCCTTTTCTATTAGGCTTCTACAATTATAAACATTCAGGAACTCTTAATAGTCAGCAAGACAGCCTTTCTCTACACCGTGTATTAAAACCATACAGAAAGCAAGCATTAGGGAGTTGCCTCTGGAGTCTCATAGCTAGGGTATTCACCTGCAAAGGGGAAAGTCCTGCATACCTGAAATGAAATAAGAAATGCATAGACCAGGTATAGACATTACACTTTGACTGGTATAAATGATTAGCAACTGGTCTATACCTATAACAGAACAGAAGTTTGGTGCACAGAGACTGATTTAAAGATGGTGGAGCCCAGTCTAAGATTTGCTGCCCTTGCCTCCACTAAAGTGTGTTCTGTTCACTACTGATCTAAACTATACTGCTTAAAGAAAACCAAGTAAGTTAGATTGATTCTGCCTTGGGCTTTTTGAATGTCTGTACCTAGCCATAAAGGAAAGATTTCAAGTGTGTTTCTAAATGGGAAATCATTGCTGAGTAGCTATGTTCTAGTGAGACCTCAAAAAGTGTTATTAAATTTTTTCTGTCAATGAATCGGGGGTCACTGGAGGTTGGGAGCAGTCTTGAAGTCACTACTGAGAAAAATGTGTGGATGACAGATTGGGGCTTGGTAAGTAATTGAAAGGAGAGAGGGTGCAGTTACAGGGCAGTCTGGATTGCCCGGCAGAGGCAAACAATGTGCACTGAAGTATTTTCATACATCTATATACATAGAATGTGAGTCATACATACAGAATGGAGGAGCTCAATGACAGTAAGAAGCTGATCTGAAAAAAAAACTTCAGGGTAGTGGTGGATAATCAGATAAACATAACTCTCATTGCAGTGCTGTGACCAAAAGGGCTAATGTGAGCTTTGGATGTATAAGTAGGGGAACATCACCTAGGTGTAAAAGGTGTTATTATCTCTGTATTTGGCATAAGCATTAGAGTTTCTGCAATACTATGTTCAGTCTGGTATCCATTCTTCAAGGATATTGAAAAATGGGAGATTGTTCAGAGAAAAGCCACAAGATATGTAGAACATGATTTGCAGTTAAAAGGCAGAGTGAAGAAGCTCACTCTGTATAGTTTAGCAAAGAGAAAGCTAAGGGCCCCTGTACACATTAAGGTAAAAGTGCAATGGGATCTAATGCACTATCCACACATTAGTGCCTCCTGCCGTGCTACATGGTCATGTCAGGAGGCATAATTGTGGCATTTTCTATTAGATCCCATTCTGCCTTTCACTGCTGCAAGAGGACCTGGGATCATGATCCCAGGCTCCTCTTACCCTGGCTCCCACAGCTGCAAGCCTCACAGCTAACAGGGCTTGCAGTGAGGCCAACATCCCCTGTGATGCCCCCACTGGCAGCACCAGAAATTCACTTGGGTGCTGATCAGAATTACCCAACGGTGCTGATGAATTCACCATCATCAGCAACTTGTATATCAAGACAGGATGTTTTCTCCTAAAGGATATGATTTAGTTTAATTAAAGTTATCAGACTTGAAGTAGGAATTGATTCCAGGAAGTCCTGTGGCCTATGTTATACAGGTGGCCAGTCTAGGTGGTTCCAGGGTTCCCTTCTAGCCTCAGAAACTGTGAATCTATGTATCTTGTGCATCTCAGATCCCATATCTCCATGTAACCAGTATGGCAAAACACCTTAGGCTTTCTAACAAGCATCTTTATATCCACTGATTTGGAAAAAGAATTTCATTTTTTCTTTGTCTCCTGCATACTCCTCCTTCAGGCTAATAATATGGTGGTATGTAAAGGTATCTGTTAAACAATCTCAACTTTTATTTCTAAAACAGAGAGTCCCTACAAATATTTTAATAGTTTTTATATGTATTGATTTATGCTAGGGTTTTCTTATGTTTTTAACAATATACAGCCTTTCCTATCTTTTTTGGTATAATGTCATGATTTCATTAAATTACTCTAGGGCAGGCATCAGAAATATATGACCTGTGGGCAACTCAAAGAGTAATTTCAGATTTTTTTTGGATAAAGGTGTGCCCTTAGTATTTGTGCTCCTCCCTTACACCTTACCCCTCCCCCCCCAAAAGAAGGTTTAAACCAATGGTGAGGTTTAAACCATAACACTCTCAGCTTCATTGTTTTTTTCCTTTTTCTTTTCTCCATTAAAATAAAGCAGAAGATATAAATAGGTAACTATATTTATGGGCTGTTCTCAAAGAATCAACTGCAAGAAATCAGTGTAAATGATGGAAACTATGGGAACAAATGCTTCTAAATTGGTCAAGACATTCATCCCTGCACGATACTGAATTGTGTACTAGTTTAGCTTGTGGGAATAAATTTCCTTCAGTGTAAAATGAAAATTGCATGGGTAGTCACTGTCTCTATTATAGTAATGCTTTTAGACATTGTCACATTTATTTTTGGTTTGATGAGTCCTGCTCCCATCACTTTATTAGCTTGTCTGAGATCTTCATGTTACTGCTAGGGCAGTAGGTTTGTGGCACTGTTCAGATAATCCTTCAGTTTTTCACGTGGGAGTGTGTGGGATTCCTGAATATTCTTCATCGTGTCTTTATTCTCCAAAACTGCTCCATTACTGGAAACAATATCAATTCCAGGTATTCCTTATTAACCCTGCTCATTGTTCATTACCTACAACACAAATAGGAGTCATACAAGCTAAAATGGATAGGATTTTGAACCATTTTCTTTTATTCCTTATTACTAAGAAATCAGTACTTGGACAAAAACAAGGATGGTAATCATTTTTTTCCTTCACATGGCTCTAGCCTGATATCATAATCTTCCCCTGTGGCACTGTGCATCTTGCAAAAAATCTCTCCCAAGAATTTTTTGTGAGTAATGTTCATACAGGCAGCTCAGAGTTTGCTATATATTACCTATGTGAGAGGAAGTTTCTCAACAATCACGAAACGTTTGAAGTAGGAATTCAGTCTCATTCTTGCACTAATTTTTAAATTCCTTGGTTACATATTTCAGCTAAACTGAGTTGAGGATGATCTAGAGAAATAGTAGTGTAACTAAGTTGAGGCAGTGACCAAGGTAGCTGCCCAGATGCTGTCTTTTAGGGGTACCGAAATAGCCTTCACTGCAGCTGATGGCTGTTGACATGCTGGCACTGCTCAGGCCTGGTTAACACCTCTGTAGAGAAAACTCAGTTGAGCCTCCTTGGAAATGTTCAAAGAAATATTCTTGAGGAACTGTTGGATAGAAATCTCTAACTTACAGGAGGATTGTGTTTGCACAGTTTATGCCCTGAGGTCCTCTGTTCCTGACATTCTTTGCAACCACTAACAGGCTATATTTGCTTGTTGCCATGTCTCAGACATAATATTCTCCTGCCACTTCTCAACTGACAAATTCTGTTCCTCTGTTTGTTGGCATCTCAGAGCATAAGACACATTTCTGTGGATAGGTGGCCATGTCTACACATGTGGCAGACTGTGCAGTTGTTACTGTGCAATCATTTGGTCCTTGCATAGCCAAGTACTAAATAACTGTGTGGTAACTAGTGTTACTGCCCAGTAGCTTCCCTGATCAGTTTTTTCTGATGCTACTGTGCAGTAGCATCACATCACATTGGCCCCCAACACTACTGCACAGTATCATCTTGTGTAGACACGGCCAGTGAGATGCACTCTCTCTCCCTCTCTATATTTCCCTTGTGTTTCAACTAATGCTTTTGTCTGCTGTTGACAAGGTTCTCCTTAGCACCATTATACCCATTAGATTGTCTTTTCTATTAGCACATAGACATTTTTTCTTTGCTATTTTAGCACCTCTTGGACTATAAACAGATGTCACCAAATAAAGCAGATCAGCTGTACTAGGATGTGTTCCTGCACAGCTGATCCACTTCATTGTTCAAACATATCTTTTGCTTTCTGTTTCTCTTTTTGACAAATCTATTCCTCTTCTGTTCCTCCTACAGGGGCATTCCTGGGGCATGCAGGATCAGGCTCTTGTAGCCCTGGGAGAGCCTTCTTGGGGCAGCTGGAGAGCACAGGCTGCCCACACTCTCCTGAATTAAAACAGATGTCTGTTCCAAAACAACAGCACAAATTTATACCATCTTTTGGCCTTGCTCCAAATTTGGCCATTTATGGAGCAACAAAGGGCATGGATGTCTTTTTGCTTTTGCTTTGTGCTGCCATAAAAATGTTATGGTGGTAGAAAGGTGACATCTATTTGTAGCCTTGGATAAATATGTTTAGCTTATTCCTTTCTCGTCTAAGTCTATCAATGTATTATATCACATCAAGTATTAAGCATAAGCTTATAAATTTTAATTACCTCTTACCAAATGCATAGTATAATGGAGGAAGATTTTGAACCTGACAGGCGTCGTACACACACAGCCTTTTTGCACAAACCTTGGTTTGAGAGTTTTCATCTAGATGTTGGTGTTCTGCTCCCTGTTTTATTTTTGTTTTCCTGAAGTGGATGCTTAGCTAATATATAATATTTGGTTATCACAATAGAACATTAACAATTTTAATTACAGTTTGTATAGGTCTGGCTTCTTTTGGATGATAGCTGCTCAAGTAGATGCAAATATTGTGCTCTATAAACAAATGGAAAAGGATTGTCCAGTTTGTATAATAATTGAAGAAATTATAACTTTCATTTCTGTCTTCAGCCCCTAGACCATTGATTATATAGTGTTATATACCAGTTACATACTAAAGGAATAACGGCCGCAAGTTGTTGGAGAGTAGGTTTAGATTAGACATCCATAAGAACTACTTCACAGTTAGGGCGGCTAGGATCTGGAACCAACTTCCAAGGGAAGTGGTGCTGGCTTCTACCCTGGGGGTCTTTAAGAGGAGGCTTGATGCCTACCTAGCTGGGAACATTTGAGCCCAGTTTTTTTTCTCCTGCCCTGGCAGGGGGTCGGACTTGAAGATCTACAAGGTCCCTTCCAACCCTACTTCTATAATTCTATGATAAAGAAATTATTAGGGTAAATTAAGTTTTCAGTCTCCAGTTTGTATACTCTAGCACCATGAGTAGAAGTGGAATTCATTCATCTGGCTGAGGTATTTAAGCATGTAGCATGGCATGTGCTGGAATATATTTAAGAATTTTACTTGCCCTTATAAATAAAGGTATAGTTAACACTTTTAAAATATGGGGCAAAGGAGAGCAAACAGTGCATGCAGGTAGACCCTACAATGGAAAATTGTTTTTCAATTAGAAAATGGTAGGCATCGATTTACAGTAATTGTTCCTACTTGGTGTTTAATTAAACAACATACTCAATTTAAATTAAAGAGTAGACTCAATTTAAAGGTCATGGTGAATTGAGTTTTTCTAGATAATGGGCTCTTGGAATGTGTTTGGAAACAGCTATTGATAGTGTGACTTAGAAGATTAGAGAAGAAAAAGAGTATAGACTGTGGAGTTTACCATTTGAGCTTTATGTTATACTTATAAGAGATTTGATAAAGATGTAAGTTATCCAAGCTAGAGAATGAATGCTGTTAACTATCAAATATGGTTCTCGCCCCAAAATAAAAGAATAAACACATTAAATACAGGCCTCTACCCTTATAATTAAATAAATTATATAAGGCCACATTAAATAAAGACCTCTAGCTTCAAATTATATTTAAATGCCAGTTCAACATATAAAGAAAAATTAAGGTCAGTTTGGTGTCTGGCACAAACTCTGGGTAGTAAACTACAGTGGTGTGAAGCTTCGGATGCTGATTCGATTCAGAGGAGATTCAGCCCGACGCAGTGGCTGAATCTCCAAATCTGATTCAAATCAGGGGACCAATTAAAAAGTCTGAATCAATTCAAAGCTCTCTGAATCAATTTGAAAAAGATTCCGGGAGCTTCAGCAATTTCCAGCAGTCTCCACTGGCTGCAGCAGGGAGCTGGACCTAGACTCCATGCCAGTAAGTAGGGGGCAGGGGAGGGGGAATTGGAGGAAAGGGGAGGAGACCATGGGAGGGACCCCTGCCAGGCCCCATCCCCTGCCTGCTCCCTCAGCCCCCCTGAGCACCCCCCGACCGCCACCCCTCTCCCACCTGCCCCCATGGCTGCCCCACCCGGCCCCAGCTTCCGGTTGTTTAAAAAAAGGCCCCTATTCACTAGGTGCTGCTAGGCAGGAGGGCAATCCCCACTGTCCTCCACTGCCCCACACTGTGTGGAGGGTTCTGTCACAAGCCCTTCTACCTCTGCCTGCTCTTCCAGCCCCCTCCATGGCTGCCCCACCTGTCCCAGCTCCTGGCCCTTTAAAAAACAAACAAACCCACACTCACTGGCTGCTGCAGCAGCCTTGGGGCTTCGGGGGGGGCTTGCGGCAGAACCCCCATGCAATGGGGGGCAGCGGTGAAATCTCCCCTGCTGAGCAGGAGCTGGTAAGTTCAGGGGGCTTTTAGTTTTGGGGGTTTTTTAAAGGATGGGAGCTGGGGTGGTGGGTGGAGCAGCCATGGTGGGAGCTGGGAAAGCAGGCAGGGGTCAGGGGTCTCATAACAGAGCCCCCCATGTGGCACGGGGCAGTGGGGGGCAGCAGGGATTGCCCCCCCGCCACTCAACCAGTGAGTGGGGGCTTTTTTTTTCCAAAGAGCTGGGAGCTGGGGTGGGCAGAGCAGCCATTGAGAGTGGGCAGGAGATGGGACCTGTGTGATTTGGAGATTCGGCTGACTTGGCAGCAGCCGAATCTCCAAATTAGATTCAGCTCAGTCAATTTGGGACAGTGATTGGAATCACTTAATTGAATCACTGTCCCCCAAATCGGCCAAATCCAAAGCGAATACTAGCTGCGTTGCACAGGCCGGTAGTCCACCAATCTTTGATCCTTTGGTCCTTGGATTTATTGGTTCCTTCTTCACCAAGTAGAAAGGACATAGCATCAGTGAAGTCACAGATCCCACCCAATCTACCCTTTGTAAGAGTAAATACGGCTACCTGAGTGAGATTCTCATTTTTTGTTTTGAATAGGAATGCCACCACCTCACCACTTCTCCATTTTAATTTTCCACATGGGGGCAGATCATGAATACTGGACTGTCCTATGATCCCAGCTAGCAAAGGAACATTTACCAATAGAAGAATTATTAATTTTAGTTGACCTCCTAGCTACTACTTACTTCTCCTAATTTCTATATGGGACTCTAAAAAATATTTAGGAATGAGGTAAGCAGTTTCCAGTGAGTACACACTGTGAACATTAGATTATAGACAGAAGTTACAATTATATTGGTATTGAATGGTACTGGTACAAACTGTTATGATGTTATGCATGTTTCTGAGGCAACAGAAGTGTAGCAAAATTGTAGCAAATTTAAGCTTGCTTCTTTCAGCATTTTCAGTGATTTAGCTAGCTTGTCTTAGTACAAAAGCATGCAAATGTAAATTACATTGCGCTACCTGATGTTTCATAGATTTCATAGACATTAGGGCTGGAGGGGACCTCGGAAAATCATCAAGTCCAGCCTCTGTCCCAGGGGTAGGAAGTCAGTAGGGTTAAATGATCCAAGCAAGATAGGCATCCAAGTGTTTCTTAAAAGAGTCCAGAGTAGATGTTTGTACCACCTCTGGAGGGAGTCTATTCTAGGCCTTGGGGGATCAGACAGTAAAGAAGTTTTCCTTATGTTCAGCCTAAAATAGTCTTGGAGGAGTTTGTGACCGTTTGACCTTGTCATCCCTTGAGGTGCTCTGGCATTCCCCCAGATTTTGATGTACATCCCTTATATGTGTGCTCTTGAGAAGTTCCCCTTCCCCTTTTAAAATGGCTGAAAAGGTATGTTTGCCCATAAACTGGGTCCCTGAGGTTACTTTTACAAATCCTATCCTAAAACTGACCTAAAGAGGTACTTCTGCCATTGCACTAACAAGGTGACACACCCCATTCCCTGACCCACCTAAGGGAAGTCTGTCCAGGAAAAAGATTCTTTTACTTCTGGCCAAATCTGTAATCAGATGTAGCAGGGGATTAAGACTCCTTCCAACTCCTGGCTACTAGCTGTTGAAGCATTGCGCTAAAAGGGAAGGGCTGGAGTCAGGAGAACAAACTGCTTATGAATTTGAAAAATATTCCTCCCATGCAGTGCCTAACTTTTAAGGGACTCCCTCCCACCATGGGCTTTTCTCTCTGTTATACAGCTCAGTGACTTATTTCTGAAAGGTTCATTTGAATATTGGGCTTAAGTCTGATCTTGCCTCAGTCTAGAGCAATGATAGTTCCACTTAAGTTAGTACAGCTTTGGTTAAAACCGGAGGCCAATAGCTTTAGTGTTGATTTTTATGGATTTACTAATAACCAGGACCAAACTCTTAAACAGACCCAAGTAGTAAGGCAGAAATTCAGTCAAACGTGTTGTAGATCACTTAGATTTTTTTATGGCTCAAATACGAAACCAGTGATTTTCAGTGGTTTCTTTGCAAAGTTGTGTATTGGCCAGACTTCAACCAAAAGGTTGTCAGAACTTAGGGGACCTTTTATTGAACTTGATTTTTAGTGATAAAGACAGAATCAAATGAGTTCACTTTCTGTTGAGGTTTCCTTGGAAACATTTGCTCAGCGCTGTAGAAAAGAACATCTTGTACAGTTCTACAGAAAGGTAGCAACTTCTCAGGACCTCCTCTAGAATCTCAGGACTTTATGGACTGCAGTTGTAAAACTAGTATAGTTGTGAACAGAAATAGAATAGAGAAATGGTCCTAATTGTTCAGTCTGGAAGGAGATACCCAGAATTCATTGCAGTAGTATTTTTATGATCTTCAAGATGTCCTTAATCGTGACATTTTTATTTTGGTCATAAAGATATAATCCTTGGGGCCTGGCGTGGAATGGACAGTGCAGACTTACTGAGTTTCTTAGTTTAGTCAGGCCTCTCTAAAGCATTCTTATTTCCTAGACATTGTGTTAGACAAAGTCCTTAGAAAAACAATTTGCTCTTTGCTGCTGCTAAAACTAAAAGTGCAAGAATTTTAATAGATGTACTCTGTGACATCGCTAGTTCTCCATCTGTCCAAAGAGCTATAGTCTGTACACAATTTGCCTATTAGCTCACCACTGCATAATGAGGTAAGCTTCCAGAATCACAAAATGTCCTATTCCTTCAATATTCCGGTCATGTGTTGCACCAGGTGCAGAATTACTGATATAGTCACCTAATTTCAAAGTTCATGTTATGATTTATTTGTATTAAAACACAAAGGAATTTGTAGCCTATGTGATGAAAAACCACTTACAAATAGTATGGAGTTTGTGCAGCATCCCTCTAAAATTTTGCACACTGCACAGCCCCAAATATCATACACACCTTATTTTTGAAAGGCATAATGAAGAAAAAATATGTTTTATGACTTAGCAGGGACAAAGCTTAATCTTCAGTTCGCTTTTACTCCCTTTCCTGCAAAATAAAAATAGAATCTCTAGCTGTTGTTGAAGATTGGTGCCCATGAGTAGATCTGTGATTTTAAGAGCTAGAGTCTATGCTAAAGATCTAAAGAGGCTGTGGAATAGAGAAACCAGGATCAGTTCTCAGGCAGCAAAATTGCCTTTAGATAGGTTAGCTTGATTAGTGAAACATCAAGACCATTAAAAAGGAGAGGTGATCATTAACACCTGTAGAGTGGAGAACTGTACAATAAACAGGACAAGGAGCCATTAAGCCAAACAAGTCCTTCAGCTGTCTAAACAGTAATACTACAGCTGCTGCACTGTAGACCAAGAATCGAGCCAGGGCACTTCCAACACCAAGCAGAAAATCAGCTTCTCTGTTTACTACACACACTCCAATTTTGGAGGGCTGATTATAAGGTAAAAGATGCATGTTGTATTAAAAAATATATGGTATTAAATATATTCAGTGTGCCAGTTGATCTTTCTTTTTTTGACAACCCTGCAAGTTCAGTCTGGAACTGAAAGTCAAGCTGGATTCTCTCCTTGTTTGTCAGTACCACCAATAAAGGTTCTCTGGACAAAATTATGTCCCTAGTTACATCTGTTAATTTATATCTATGGTGACACCTCTGCAGCATGGGTATAGATGACTGGGCCTGTAATTTGATTTTAGTAAGCAATTTTGTTTATGAGGGTAAGAAAAAGAATTGAATTCAGCTCATACCCTCTCTAATTTGTGTTTTACTAATAAAAGTAAAAAGAAGTAAAATGTTATGTAAGAGATGGAAAGAAATAAGATTCTGAATACCCATAAAGCAAGTTGGTTGTGAAAGAAAGTAAAGGTTTTATGTAGACAAGTTTCTATGGGTAAATCCAATGTCTTTTATTAGACTAACTAAAATACTTGGAAACATTCTTCTTTGCAAACTTTCAGGTACAATGACCCTTCTTTAGGGAGAGGAGCACCTGCAGTTGTTTTGTGCTCTTCCTGGATGGGATAGAATCCAGAGGCCAGTATGTAAGTCGGCAAATCAGTGAAAATGCAGAAGACAATGGGTGAGAAACAAGTGGTGGAGGGAAGGGGAGAAGGGAGGGAAATGATAACCCGATGAAAAAGTGTAACTGGTACATTTTAGAAAGGTTACCTGGGTATCATGTGTTAGGCAGGCTATAATATGCCATAAATCCAATGTCTATATTTAGTCCATGATGTATGTATCCAGTAAATTGATTAAGTGAAGTTCATAGGTTCGTCTGCAAAAGGTGTTTTGTAAATTCCCTTTGAGGATTAGAACTGAGAGATTGGAGAGAGAGTGGCTTTCTTGTGAGAAATGTGCCTCCACACGTAATTGGGTATTTTTGTCTTTGATAGATTTCCAATATGCATTCATTCTGGTATGCAGCTGTTGTTTGATTTCTCCTATGTATTTTCCACCAGGATGTTTGGTACACTGGATGAAATATATACATTTCTGGAGGTGCAGGTGAAAGATCCAGGAATGGTGATGGTTCTGTTGTGGGATGTAGTTGTTGTGACAGTGATGGAGGGATTTTGGCAGTTTTTACATTTCATATCCCAGTATGGTCTGGATCCATTCGGTGTGCTTTGGGCCATAGGAAGTTTACTTCTGGTGATGAGATTGCTGAGGTTTGGTGCTTGTTTAAAGGCTAGGATGGGTGGTTCTGGAAATATCTCTTTAAGAATTGGGTCTTATTGTAGTATGGTTTGCAATTGTTTGAGGATTTTCCATATAGGTTCCAGGGAGGGATGGTATGTCATAACTAATGGTGTATAATTAATGGGAATTTTCTTTTTATACTGCAGCAATTCTTCACATGGTAGTTGGGTGGCTTTTTGAAAAGTATGGTCTATCTTTCTGGAGGACTGTCCTTGTTGAGTGAAAGCCCCTTTGAGATTTGTGAGGTGATGGTCACAGGGACCAACATATATATCTGTAGAGAATCAGCAATCACCCTAAGCCCACCAAGAAAGCTGTGACATACAGCCAAGCCCTCTGATACTACTGAATTTGCATTGAGAAGAACACCTGCGATTGTCATCTCACAAATCTCAAAAGGGCTTTCCTTCAACACTTCCCTAGAGTGATAGATCACTCTTTTGAAAGAGTCATGCAGATACCATGTGAAGAATTGCTGCAGTACAAAACAAAATCCCCGTGAATCACACACCATTAATTATGACTTTCCGTCCCTCCCTGGAACCTCTACAGAAAATCCTCAAACAATTGCAGCCCATTGCAACCAATCACATTTCATCACCAGGTCCCCATTTCCCTTCCTCCCCCACAACCTATTTCTCACCCATTGTTTGCCACACATTTGCATTTTCACTAACTGGCATTCTTGCATACTGGTTTCTGACTTCTATCCCATCCAGGAAAAGCACAAAACAACTGCAGACACTCCTCTGCCTGAAGAACGGTGTTTGTACCTGAAACCTTGCAGAGAAGAATTTTCCCAACTATTTTAGTTGGTCTAATAAAAGATATAGGATTTACCCAAAGAACCTTGTCTGCGTATGTCCTTAGACCAACACGGCTACAGCCAACACCCCTGAAAGGTTTTATGTAGTCACTTTCAGAGTAGGATTACACTCTAAAAGTTGTTTAAATGCTCTTGATGTGCCTGTTGAAATCCCAGATTCAATTTAATAGACACCTGGTAAAATTAGACTATTTGAATGCATAAACCGGATTTGTACAATGTAATAGGCAGAGGAACCATTACAATTAAAACAGTATAAGGTTTATGTGTGCAATATAACCCTTGATTTTGTATGTTTTCTCCCTACAATGTATTAGAGAATCAGCCAATTAGATGTTTTTGTATGAAGTACACTGAGCATGGAGATATTATTTATTTTACAATGCAATAACAGATAGATAGCACATTTACATGCATACTGTTAATTGGTTATATTAACCACATTCACAGGTGCACATTTTATCTTTGCTGCATTCTTTACAGTACTGTAAAAATGTATGGCACTATTCAAAGAATTGTATCACAGTGGTTTACAATACATCAATAAAATTCTTGGACTATTTTAAAAATAGCTTCATAGCCAACAGCTTCCACCCAGGCATCCAAATAAGTAGACGGATTTTCAAAAGTGCTCAGTGCCCAAGAGCTCCCACTGGGAACAGTAAGAGTTTAACAATCTTTGAAATTTTTGAAATTCTAGACTTTTGTTCTTATAAAGTACATTTAAGCTATATTTGCCAACTCCCTTTCCCCTCCTCACTCCCCGCCCCCCAAAAAACCCCCTCTTTTGCAACTGTTTTGGACAGATCCTTTTCTTTCTTAGGTAGAATGTACTATGTTTTAATTTTAAACAGGCATATGGATTTTGTTTTCTGGTTATAGTAATCACTAGCTGGTACAGAGTAAAGGAGCTACAGGACAATTAAATGTGGTATGTTAAAAAAGAAAAAGCCTACTCATATTTTCAACTTCTGGTTCCTATGTCTTTTGGAGGCGTGTCTCCACCTCTGGTTTTAAATGAAAATTTAATTGTGCAAGCTGCCTTCATTCTAAAGTAATTTTAATTAATTTTATTACATATATATGTAATTAGCACAGTGTGTACGATCATGCAAATACAAGGTGCCATATAATTACAGAGTATAATGATGCAACTTTTTGAGTATGTTATACTCTGTAAAATTACTATCACACATTCTGTGTGTATCTTAGCACAATAGAAACTTACTGAAATATAGTGTCTGTGAACCACATTTTTTAAATATTGAAAGCAATAATCATTATTGACAATGATTCTCCATGACTGGGTTTAAGTATAAATCCAGAGAAACTGCAGTGACCTGCTGTTTTGAAGCCACGATCAAAATGTATGAAGAAATAATCCTCCAGCGAACCTGGAATGGGAGGTGACTATGGAAAAAACATTTTGGTCAATTTGGGGTCTCTTATACTAAAGAGAAAGGTACAAACATTAAGTCATGGTTATTTAGGGAGAAAACATGCATTTGCTGCACCTGGTTTAGGTTTAGGTAGCTTGCTTTAAGCTGCCTAAACCTACACTGGGAGTGGAATGTGCAGTTGTTCACTGGTGTTGGGAGTGGCATGTACAGCCATTTACCAGTGCCAGGAGCTGTGTGGGCAGCGCAAGGCAAGTACCTCAGGGTGAAGCAGGTCAGGGGAGTGGGATCACCCATTCAGGGGAGAAGAGGTCAGGGGGCTAAAAATAAGCCAATCAGGGTTGGGAGGGTGAGTGGGAATAGCACCCCCCCCAGCATTGGGGTGTGTGGTTGTGCTTTTCTGGCCCCTGGGCTGGGCTGTGAATACGTGCAGGCTTTCACAAGACTGGGTTAACACTTTCTCAATCTAACTAGCTTAGTTCAGGCACACCAGTTTTTTGGCCAAAATAAACCCTGCAATTGCTTGCACAAGCAGGCAGTTAGGCTGACCGAGTCCTGGTTAGATCAATCTAAATATGTCCCCTTAGCACACAGGGGGGTGCACAATAAAAGGAAATCAGTTATAGTTTCTTAGGTAAATCTAATACTAGAGAAAGTTGCCAGATTAACATTTGGAGCATGAACACTTGTGCCCATCTAGAAAACAGATAACAATATGACCAGTGACATTGCATTTTTCTTCCATGCCTGTCAGCCAATGTGTTTCACCACTGAACAAGGGGAACTGCCTCTGCAATGATAGAACAGATTGGGTGGATCATGGTCAATACCTGCTTTTTACACAGTCTGAACAGTGGAAGTAGAGATGGGATGAGGAGGTAGTGTTCAGGCCACCAGTAAGAAAGATTCAAACTGAGGGAGTGCTTCTGGAGCATTTATTATGAGATGTTGCCATGCACATTTGAGATACTGGCTTGAAATGGCTCTGTGATCTCAGATAGATAGACTTTGGCAGCAGCTAAGCGATAAAACACAAGTTTATTGTTTTCTGAATTCTCCAAGGCACCCCCATTTCTTATAGGAGGGTTGGCTCATGGGACAGAAATCTGAACCTTCAGCTTCTTCTTCCACATGCTAAGATTTGGTAGCATAAAAAGGGAGGAAGCTTCCCACAGTCACTGTCCACCCGAAGCCCCATTTTATAAAACATGTTAGTTATTTTTTGTCTTCATAACTCTGAAACTGGAGCTGAAGTCATTGAGAAAGTAGTGGAAGGGATTTTAAAGATAAAGTATTAATAGTGCGGACTGATAAAGGCAACAGTGATTCAAGGGTGATATGACAAATAATGCATACAAAAACCAGTTATGAAATGAGGGTTTAAACAGAAGTGAAATAGACTTCTGCCCCTTAAAATCCCATGCCTAGCCTTAGAAACAGTGTGAAAAAAATCATTTTTTTCTCAGGCAAGCCAGCTGGGTTTGTTTGATGTAATCCTATTGAGCTGCAAGAAAACTCCATTTTCAAATAATTGCTCTGTTTCTTTAACGCTATTCACTGCAATCCATTTTCCATTGAAAAGCTTCTGTCAGTTTCAATGGGAGTTGCATCAGACACCACAAAAAAGGTTTGCTTTATGCAAAGGATTACATCACATTCTATTAAAAAACATGGCTCCCCTTCAAATAAATGAAGGATGAGTAATTTATAAAGTTGACTTGCTTGCATTTTAACCATCAAAGTTTAAATGGGAGATACAAGGTGTTTTGGCATTTTGTGTTCTACTGATTCATATTCTTATACCTTGATGTTTTTTAAATATGTGGCAGTGTATAAAAAAAAATACTGAGTGAATTTGAATGATTCGAAGTACAGAAAATTAAACTTGGGAAAGCAGAAACAGCTTGTATGCAAAATTTTTAAAAGCCACGGGGCATTTTAACTGTCAAAAAAGAAGCAGCAGCAAAAAAAAGTTCAAGACTTCCAAAATTATTTAAACATTAAAACAAGATTATTTCAGGATGATGATTTCAGTGTGATTCATAAACTCATACTGGTTGTTCACAGGTATCTGAACAACTTCCATATGTCCATGAGAAACCTTTACAAAGTTTCACAAATTTTAGTACATGTGTTTATTCATCTGAAAATACATACCAGAAATGGATTAGTCATTTGCTTTTGTTCAAAACAAGCAGAAACAATACAACGTAATGTAGATTATCAGCTGTACCACATGAAGAGTGAGTAGTCAAATCAAACAGTTGGAAGCAACCGACAGTCTGGGAAGTTGTACATCCAAATCATTTAGCAAACAAAACCAAATTTGCAGTGAATGCATTGAAGAAATTGGGATTAGTTGATGAACCAAAAAGCCTTTAAAATCATATTTATTGTGAATAATGTTATTTATAGAATAGCGGCTCAAGGAAGATTTTGTTGTTGTGCTCTCTTTCTTATTTATCTCAGCTTAATGTGTGTTTTTTTTCCCTGATCTTACATAGTAGCTGTGAGAGAACCAGGAAAGTAGCTTGCTTTTCTCAGAAGGCAAAATAACCACTACAGTATTTAAAATAAGACTATAGGGTTCACAATACTTGACCAGAAGGTACAGCTATTTTTTTCTCTGTCTTATAGGGATGAAAACCAAATGGTCTGGTCTGAATGTGCCCCTATAGTTTGTCTAAGTTGTATACAAGTCATTTTACATGTCTTAAATCCTAAAGAGAGAGACATGCGGAAGCTTGCAAGTGTCTGAATTGGGATGTGGGCTTGATGATTATTAAATGCTATTTTATTTCAGTGTTGTATGGTTAGGTGTAATTTATTCATCACACATCCTGTCAGGCATGACCCTGGCTACCATGTAATCTACAGGAGAGGGCTTTTATTTATTAACAGCCTATTCCAGAGCTATTAACTGTCATTTAGAATGAAGAATTCAGTAAACTAAACAGATGAGAAGCTCTTTATATCCTTTATTGCTTTTTTCCGATAGAAAGGAACATTTCGTGTTTCAAGCAGCAAATATTCTGACACGGTTCTGATCCTAAGTACTGTGTTTTATAGGATGCTCAAGGTAACACTACTCGATTCTTTTTTTCTTACTGTCTATTGAGGATGTCCTTCACAGAAATGCAAGGACTTCTAAAGTGATTTCCAGGCTTTCAACCCTCCTCTATCAGCTGCTTAGTGCCTCAGGCTAATCTAACTGTGATATATGGTAAATATTTTCCCTTGCAGGAAAAGTGCTTAAAGCTATTTCTATGCATTGATTGAGCATATTAGGCTAATATTTATCCATTTGAAACCTAGAGATTTAGCAGTACATCACTTAATAGCTATGCACCGATTATAAGTAGTAATTATACATAAGAATATCAAAGAATATTAAGTCTCTAGTGGAGGAACCATCATAAATGGTTTAATGGTGATTAAATGTAGAAAAGCTGGAGTTGTTCATAATGCTTCTTATTAATTTTGAAAGGTGCCTGGTTCTTGGAGCATTACAAATAAATACGAGCTCTAATCCATACAATGACATTTTGAACCCTGAGGATATGGCCATCAGGTTTTGTACATCATGAGACTTTCTTTGTTTCTTTGTTGCAGGGGGCAGTGATTTTGTGTGCATCAGACTCTCTGCTTAACCTGTGCAAGTTTTAAAAATATAAGTTTGGTAGTTTCTTTGGGAGTGGTTAAACTTGTTCTTTTTAACTGAGGCTGAAGAGCTCTTCAGCCAGTACTAGTCTGATTTTACCAGATGTTCAAAATAGCTCTTCCACCTGAAATAGTAAATTAACAGTATCTCAGAGTCTTCTTCCTTCCCAAACTGAAGACTTATTGTAAACTTACTGCACATCACCAGGCCTTTCTATATACTTCCCTAAAAAAAAAAATTGGGAAAGAGAAGAAAAGTCCATCACTTTGGGACTATGAGCAAAGCCAGTGCTTTTATGTTCAGTTCAAAGGGCCACATTACTGTGAACAAAAACATCACTTTCATTATGGGAAACTTTACTTGGTAAAGGATGACTGAATTTGGCCCAAGTTTGAAATAGGATAGTGAGGATTTTTCATTTGCAAACTCAAATAACACTGCTACGGTAATATGTTTCAAACACATGGACCCAAAATGTACTGGAGGTTTTGCTGAAATTCTCTTTTATGGTCTGTAGCTGTTGTTAAAATTACAAACACAGTGAGCCAAATGAAGGCATTGTGCAATTTTGTTGGCTTCTAAAGTTTGCTTGCACTAAACTTAAATACGGCCTGTTTCCTCTGTTTGTGCTTGGTAGACCAAATGTTTGCTGGTTTCAATTCAGCAAAGTTTCACCTGTTATACATAGGCTAAATGTATCCCAATTGTTTGCCCCTTTCATTCCCCCTCTGAAATGGAAGGCATGTATTACTTATTACTGGCAGTGATGTTAGGCAATAACTTAATTATTTTGCTCTTTTATCTTGTTAGCCTTAAATGTAGACTGAATGCTAAGTTGCAATTACAGACCTTGGATAGTGTATGATAGAGTGATCTATATTTCCACAATTGATTTTTATTACTCTTTACTGTCTAGACACTCTTTACATTATTGTTTAAAGTGCAGTACTACTTTCAGAAGTAACTCCATAAAAATGGCAGTGAAGCTTGCCTGTTTAATTTTGCTGAATTATGCACAGATTCAATTAGTTTATTTTATACATATAGTTTTCTTTTTTTCCCAAGTCTCCTGTGGTAGGGTCAGAGTATTCTTTTGTCATCCGGCTAACTACAGGCCCATTAGCCTGACTTCTATCCTGGGGAAGATCTTAGAAAAGTTTATTAAGGAGGCCATCCTTGAGGGACTGGCCCAG
>NW_017728943.1:110849336-110853314 GCF_001723895.1 Crocodylus porosus
CTATGACCCCAGCTGACTTCCTGCCCTTTGGGCAGGGGGCTGGACTCGATGATCTCCCGAGGTCCCTTCCAGCCCTAATGTCTATGAAATCTCCCTACCCTTTCTTGGCAGGTAAATAGAGGGTCTGCCACAAGGTGTCTTTTCTGCAGTGGGGACAAATAGTCCATCCACTGAATTTTGAGAAGACTGATGATATGAGGCTCATGTCTCTACTCTGGCTATAGTTGAGAGGAAGTTCAGAAGCCTGGGGTAAGAACCTCACTTCTGCTCTGGCCTCTGTGCTCAAGGTGAAAGGTTGGAGAGTTGATTTAAAGAAGCCTCAAAAGACCCAGTTTCATCCAAGAGATTTCATAGTGCAGATATTTTGAAAGTCCTACCATGAAGTGTTCTTCTGAGGATCCCCTCAGAAGCTCTGGTGCAAGAAGGGTGTGTGGGAACAAGGCTATTACACATACGCTAAGTACAGACAGTCAAAAAGCCCAAGGCTGAATCAGTTCAGTCTTTGCAAATTAGTCTAGCTGCAGAGATTAAATTGAAACTGAAGTGAACACACATTTACCTTTGATTCAGGTAGCGCAGCCACATGCCTGCAGTGTCTCTGGCCAGAAGCCAGGGGGCACTAGAGCAGGCTCTCTGGCTGTGTTCATTTCCTCTTCCTGCTGCCCCCAAGGTTTCTGGGATTTGAAGTCCAGAATTACAACAACAGGACTCTTCCTCCTTCCAAGTGCCTTTGGAATTTGTAGTCCACATTTGCAGCCATCAGTAAGTTTAAGCAGGGGGAAAGGGTGTTTAGCTTCCCTCCCTGACCTCAGTCCCCAGCCAGGGTTTGCCTAGCATGGGGCAGTCACCCTCTCCCCACCTGTAAATTGGGCTAGATCCCCCAGCTGAGCTTACCACCCCCCTGCACACAAATTCCCTTGTCAGCTAGCCCTCACTGCTCCAGCTAGGGAGCAGAGGGGCAGGGCCAGCCCTGCTTTCTGGAGCAGACTGCACAGCCCAGTCCAGTGCTGCAATGTATCCTGGGATGCTGGGGGACTGATTTAACTTGAACCAGGAAGAGGTCTGGGACAGAAGTTTCATAAACTAGTTTGACTCAGATCAGTTAAGTCTGATACTACATTCAAACAGGTTTATCTTAAACCAATTTCAGCCATTTTGAAACTAGTTTATGTGCATTGGCCTTCTGTTTTGCTACAGGCTTAAACCAGTTTCTGATTACTTAAACCAATTTAGATGTAGCTTCTGTCCCTAGCCACAGTACCATGGAGACTCTAGACAACTAATAGGCTGCCAAAACTTAGATAAAGCCCCCAGGATGTTGGATTTATACTCTAAGTCTATGATCAGGAGGCTGCAAAAGCAGTTTCAAGCCACTGCTGTGTCCTCTCACTCAGGGGTGACTGTTCTCCATGAGGCTATCCATTTTCCTCAGTATCCAGCAGTACATTCAGGCAACATCACAGGAAGTAGATTGTCATACGGAGGAATAACTGGAATGATTAAAGTCTGACATCCTTTGTCAGAGCACATTTGTTCTTTTTTTTTTTTGCCCACTCATAACTCAATCTGTAAAAAATGGGAAACATTAAGGCTAGGTACAGATCTTACACTTAATGCATGTTAAGTCGGGGGTGGGGGCTGGGCTGGGTCCACATGGCAGGGAGGTCCATTCCCTCTTCTCCCCCCAGCTGCTGCTGACAGTCCCCAGCTGGTGGGGGGCAGGAGTGGGGTGGTCACTCCAACAGCCTCCTGGGAGGCTGGTCTTGGTCAGTGCAGGCAGGCACCAAGGCCTCCCCCCCCGACAAACAGTGCACGGCTGTTCAGTTGGGATAAGCTATAAGTTACAGCACTTTAAGTAAAGTGTGATAGAGCACTTTGTGCCACAGGCCTTTTGAATGTCTGCACTTAGCCTAAGACTTCAGTTGCTCAAAATAAAAAACAGTTAAATAACTCAATGAAACAACTCAATGAAAAATGATTTTAAAAAAAAGTTTGCCGAGTAAAGTCGGTAGATGAGAAGTTGTATGTCACAAAAAAAATAACAAGATGCGGGATGGTAAATATAAGGTTTATAATGAAATTGTTTATAAATTTTAACAGCAAAAATCACTATTATGGTTCCATAATATTGATTTGTTCTAATGCTCTTCTTCAGCTTTGCCTTTGCTATATAAAACAGGAAGGAGCAGTCATGCTGAATGCGTGTGATGTAACATTTCTATGTACCCTTATTTGTTGTTGGAACAAATCAGTATGTGTAGAACCCCTGGTTAATGTGGAATATTTTGATGCAATGTGACCTTGAGTTTTGATACTTTAAGCTCCAGCTGGGAGACATTTGCAATTGATATCTCTTCTTTTTCACTTTGATTTGGGAAAGATGCAAAATCCTGTCTACTAGAGGTTAATGTGCCTCTGGGTTTGGAAAAAAAGGATGTAACCATTTTTGTTGTTGACTCCACTTTTCTTACAGAACTGGTGTAACAGTGCTCTTGCTGTTAATGATCTGGAAATGAATGGAGGACCTGGCATTTGGCCTAGAACTAGAATCTGCATTTTTGTGTTTATCTGTATTAATACAAGACTGATAAGTGTGTCTCTTGAACAGTTGTTTATCAGTATTAATAGATATGTTCTGATGGAGTGCCACTTTTCATCTGATCATCTTCAGTGTTGGGCTTTGGTTAAACAGCAGATTTTTGATACTTTCTTTCTGTACCTAAAAGCAGAGATGCTGAAATGACAGGCATGTAGGAATCACTCTTGGGCTTATAACTTGTCTTCCTCCTCTCCAGTATTCTTTTGCAATATACCCCTTGGTTATACCCTTCTTTGAAGTACCCAGTCCCTTAAAAGTCTGACGACAAGAAGTACTTGATCTGCAGATGTCATACAGAGCTGAATCTTCCCTACAGTATAGGAGTATTTAGAACTGTAGGTTTGCTTCATTGCATTATGGCAGTAGCCATAATGTTTGGGTATGGCTATCTCAAGGGTCTGTGATTCTTTAATTATCTCAAGGGTCTGAGATTCTTTAATTATTTGGTTATTTGTATCCAGGGTTTTGATTTGGCCCATCCCTAGCTAAACTGGCTCTGTGATTGCTTGTAAAAATACATAATGTATTGCAAACTGACAATAGGTGCCAATAAAATCATAGCATTTGTTTCACTCTCTTAACTAACGTGCTGTTTCTTAGTTGTATCCTTCTACTTACTTATTCTGGTTTTTCAGTACATGTTGTTTTAAAGATTTCTGTTGGTATTTTTTGCTATTTGCTATGTTTACCACGTTAGGGAGCAGGGAAGTGAGTGCTTGTCCTGGTTTTGCCATTAGTGTATTTTTGCCTCTCCCTGCTTTGTACACCTGCAGAAATATAAGTTTAATTATGTTTTGGTGCTTCCAGCAAGGGCTGCACATATCATTCTGAAAGACTAAACCAGATTTATAGGAAAGCTCCATCCACAGTATTTTTACTTAGCCCAGCAGTCTGAAAATTCATAAAGGAAGAAGTGTTTCCCACCATGAATAAAATGCAAACTGTATTTGGAACTAACATTTTAATTACACTTGTCATTTCACAGCAAGAAAGCTGTCACCAGCCAAAGGCTTGAAAATGACATCATATGAAAGTGACAGGTAGCAAACTTATTGTAAGAGACTGTAAACAGATTTCAAGTCTGCATAATACTGATTTAGCAATTGGAAGAAAAACTTCATGTTAAATATTTAAGCAATATGATAAATATTTAAAGAGTGGGTGTGATTGATCAGCTGATATTAAATCAGGGTGGAGGCTTTTTAAAGTAAGTCATGTTTTGCAACTATATAGCCACTGTCACAAATTATATCCTTTTCAGGCAGATGGAGGCCACCAGAGAATGGTTCAGATATCCCCTCAGTAATTACCTTTATTTTCAAATACATTTCACAATTTATTCATGTTATTAGAGTGTGCTTTAGCTCTTCTGATTTTCA
>NW_017728943.1:110856545-110915536 GCF_001723895.1 Crocodylus porosus
TTTGAACAAATCGGATGCCATTTTCATTTAATCAGTGAAAGCAACAGTTGCAGTGAGACCTAGCAAATAAAAAACATTTTATTTCATTTTAAATCAGTTAAGTCTTATACTGCATCCAGCCAGCTTCTGATTACTTATACCAGTTTACATGTAATTTCTGTCCCTAGGCTAGATCACCAGCCCTTCCTGCTCACCAGTTTCCTATACAGCAGCACAAAAGGGTCCTCCAAAAGGTAGCCTTACAATACTCTTCCACAGAGCCTGTACCGGGGAATCTTTCTGGCCCAACAAAGGGATGCTAAGACTCCTTTATGTCTGTATGATGAAAGGGGATGCCAGTATAGGGATAGGATACCACCCCTTACTTTCAGGAAAAATTATAGTTTGCAGAACGAGAGCCAATCAAGCCTACCCTGATTTGCAATCAGTTTGGCTTCTCTGGATGTCCCTGAAGATTCTTGATAATGAGAAGTACTGAAGTTTCTTTATGATATAGTATAATATGGTGGCATTTTGGTTCTAGATGAGTTTTGGGGGAGCTCTGGAGTCCACTGAGGACAGATGTGGAACTCATCCTCTGGTACTACATTCTGAATAACTTCAGAAGTCTGCTGACCTCCAACCAGGGGAAAATGTGAGATACAAGAAACACAATTTGCCCTTTGTGCAAAAGTTTATCCTAATGAATCTTTTGAATTGCTTTTAGAAATGAAATGAAGCAGCCAGTCAGCTGTTTTAGATTCTGTGTTACTGTCAGTTTAGCACACACTGAATGTTTCCAATTCCCAGAGCATTCTGATTTCCAGTGATGAATTTTATGTTGTATGATTGCTTCTAACTCACTTGTTAATCATCTGAATGCAGATACTGTATAAGTGACGGATGGCCCTTCTGCTCGGAAAAAGAATTCATTTTTCACTGTTTAATTGTAAAAGGCTGACATGCTGGGGTGTTTTGGGGGGTATGAAATCTGTTATGTTCTAGACAACTGCAGCTTAGATTGCTCAGAAAAGTATTTTTGTGACCTAACATAAAGCTGTACAATGTGATTAAATGTTTGTGTCAATTTTATTTAGTCAGCAGCTTAGATAAATTAAAAGCCAAGAGAAGGAAGGAAAGGTCACAGCATGTTGGTGTGCCATAGCTTGTGACACGTTCCATGTGGCAGCAGTGTCCAGACTACTCTATTATACTCAAGTATACACTTACTTTAACATGCCGTGTTTACTAAGTTAGTGCAATAGTAAATTGCAAAACAAAGAACTCGACTTCTCTGTGGAAAATGGAATGCTGGGTGTCTGAATATCGCATCAGAGAAATGTTTCGAGAGTCCAAACAGTTGTTCTATTTACTTTTCTCTCGCCGTTGGTCCTCCTGGCACGTGAGGGACTGCCTGTATCTGAATGCTGTCTTCACACCTAGGAAGAGTCACTTGGTGCATTTATCTCTTTGTCAAAATCCAGTAATGGCTTTGAGCTTGCTACATTTATTGATTGTATAAAGGCTTAAAGCAGTTTTTCCTCCCATATATTTATTAAAAGGTTCACAACCCCAGCTGTTTTCTCATAGTTGCTTAGTATGGCCTTGAAAGACATTTAGATGTGCTTTGCAACAAAAGCTCCAAACCTTTCATGCAAAGGGTCCGATCCTTTTGTCTAGTTATTGGAGGTTTTGGCATTCACTTTATTAAGAATAGCAATGGGCCCAAGGAAAAGGAGCAAAAATTAATTACTGTAAATGAAAGAGAACTAGTTCCACTTCTTTTTTTACTTCAGTAAATAGTGGTGGTGAGATCTGCATAATATATATATATTTATTGTGTTTTCATTCATAGCAAATTTGCCAAAGGAATGATTTGTAGTTCTAACAGCAGAATGAATACTATTGACTACCCTGGCACACCTAATTCTCTATGAACTAACGTACTGTTGAACTCATTTTTCTTAAAAATTAGATGCAGGTTTTTTTGGCTTTAGCAATAAATCTGTTTTCAATGCAGCGCTGAAGCTTTTAAGATTCTACCAACCAACCACATAACACTAAAGCAAATACCCTGACACTTCAAACTACTAAAGCCAAGCTGCTTTTTAAACATCTTTAACATAGCTAGTAAAGAATACCTTATTGCAAAACATTTTACAAGTGCCTCTTTATTTAACTTGCTGTAATTTTCTGCCACTACATTCATATTTAATTTTCAAAAAGAGGGAGATGTACATTTTGTGGTCCATAATTTTTATTTAACATAGCATCCAGCAGTGCTATGTAAAGAGCAAAGCAAGCCTTTTAAAAACAATCTCCTTCAACCAAGTGAATTGTCAAAAAGCCCCACAGATACACACCATGCAAAGGCCTATCTATAATCGACTGAAATCAGTAGAAAGGCTCCCATTGACTTCACTAGGCACTGAATTAAGTGCTGTGTTGATTGAAAAGGGAATGAGGTAAGAGTCAATGGGGGAAAAGGGTGAGAATCCTGATCAGAAATTTTTATGGTTGGTCTAAATCATAATTATATTAAACTATTATATTAAATTTTATGTTAAGCTTGATGTCAAATTCCCAATTGCTGCACAGGGAACATTGTGTTAAGTGCTTCATGCACTTAACACAATGGACTAGAACTAATCCATTTTTTTCACGTAGGATATGCATTTAAAGCAAACTAGCTACCTCATACTGTCTTTTTGTGTGGACGTTTTTAGCATACACAAAGACCAGCTTCCTACAGCATGGCAAACAACACTTTTATTACATACTTCCATCCACATAGGAAATTAGTACACATTAGCTTTTGTGCTATAAATTCACATTCTAATTTACTGTATACTAACTTCCTCATGTAGATAGAGCCAAAAGCTTTATCAATACTGAGTACTAGGCTGCTCATTTTATTTTGCTAGCCTATTCCCAGCTCTATATACTGGAAACTAGTAAAAAGAACAAACAAGGTAAATACTATAAAAATAGGATAAATGAGTTTAAAGAAACCCACACTTGGGAAGCTATGGGTGTAAATTCAGAGTAACCACTGGAAATAGGTTAGAAATGCACATGGCATGAAATCATGTGCATGAGGAGAACATCACTATGCATTTAATTCAACCATGTTATTTTTTGTTAGATCAGAGCTAATAGAGCTGGTATGGTGGTGAATAGGGCAGATAGCATGTGACAGAATGAGATATGAATTTTGGGTACAACTGTAACACAGTCCATGTACAAAAGTATTTCTGGAAGTACATACATGTGACTATAAAAATACCAGCATGATGACCAAGATCAAGATCATGTTATATATACTTATACAAAGTCCTCTATATCTTTCAGAAATAACCTTCTATGACTTAAATGTTCTTGTTCATTCTGTGGCCATTAAATCCTGCAAGAAAGTTCGGACTAATGTATAAAGTTTATAATATTTTTTAAACTGTAGAATTCTAAGAGGAAATCAAACAAGGTTGTGATAGTATTATGTGAATATTGGAGTAGGAGCCTGGGAGTTGAAACATGGATTCTGTACCTGATTCTTTGTCTCATCTTGGTCAACTTTGCTCTAAGTTTGAATTTGTGAAGAAGTCCACTCATTTTGGCCTATTTTGGGATGCTCAAATTATACATTGATTTTATTTGGAGTTGTAGATGCTAAAGTTGCATGAAAATCAGGTTCTCTAAGCCCCATATGTATACATTTAAGGTATTCAAATTATTGGACACATTTGAGAATACAGCTATTCATTCTGTGCTCAGTTTTAGAGCTGATATAACTCACATGAACAAGATTTTGCAGGCTCTATTCCCAGAACTAAGTGGGACAAATGGTCCATTACTAGGTATGGGTTCTTCAGGTGCCTCTACTTAGGCTATGTCCCTCCAACTTGGTTTGATGTACCACCAGGTGCAGTAGAAGTAAAAGTTTCTTCATATTCTTAGTGCAGGGAAGACCAGGGAAATCTCTTCTTCTCTTTTTGGATGACAGTACAGTACTTATTTAGAGGTTCTCCTTCATTTGGGTGAGTTCTGGACTTATCCTTTCAGTAATATTGAATTCCTGGATGCATTGAAAAGCATAATTAATTTGGGCCTAATCTGAGCCGTAGGCATAACAGCATGGTTAAAGCATAGAACCAGACATGCCAACAAGTACATCCTTGCCAAGAGCTGGCATAAGAAAGGAAGTATATTGGAACTGTTGTTGCGTTTTATAGTAGAACAGTTTACATCCAGTAACAGGCATGTGGCATGTACAATGAATGAGAGGTATATAGCAGCTATGTTTCAGTCCCTCTGAAATTTGTCTTCAGTAAGCTGCATTGATTATGTGCAGCAGTTGGAGCTGTAGTAAGATTCTTCTTTCCCAGATTATTGTGCACTGCATTTGCATCCATTTACTCTTTCCCTTTACACAATTGCCTACTCACAGGCAACATAAAGGGCATGATAGAGAAGTGCACTGACTTTGTTCAACTTTAGATCATGCTCATAATGCTTATTACAGTTCTGAGATCCTCAAAGAAAATGTGTGCTGTGATTATATTTGTATTTATTCTCCTTGATGTAATGCCAGCTTTCTTTATTTTTTTAAATGTGTAAGCATTTACAGTCTGGATAACACAAAATGATCCAAATTTCAGTCTATTTTTTTCAGCAAGCGGGAGAAGTACCACATTTTAAGTACATTTTGGTATTCTAATACCTTTTTATATTAGCTTTACAAATCATAGTAATCCAGCTTATTGTAAACCTTCAGATGTATACAGAGCTGTAACTTCGTGCTTTGTTTTCCCTTGACAGAATATTCTTCCAAAAGACAGTGTGACTCCCCTCTATACTGTCTAACAACATTGAGACTCTAAATTAGCACATGCCATTTTAATACTTACTGTTGCACTCTGCAACATGTTCATTGTGTTAATCAAAATGTCACCTTATTCTCATCAGTGAAGGGCATTGCCTCATTTAGGCAGCTATTGGAATGGCCTCTTGAGGACAGTATCTAAGCTTGTCTATGCAATGAATGCCTCATTCAAATGTTTGACCAGTGTTTTGAGAAACTGCAAGAGTTCTATATTACAGCTCATAGGGAGCTATTTGTTAAAGCTTTGTTGACCTTTCCTATCATTTGAAACTAGAAGAGCAAAGCAGTCTTATTTTCTGTAGTTTCCTATGTCAAACCAAGCCATCACAAGTTCCAGTCATTAAAATGAAATGGAGATAACAGTTTTGATTCCATCTTTTGGAAATCATTGTGGCATCTTCACTTAGAGTGAGGGAGTCAGCAGAGAACAAATGACTGGGGTTGTCTTACCAGATAGCATACTTAGGAGTGTACTTCTCTGGCCCATGACACCATTTCCCTTCTCTGGACCATACGGAAAGTGCTGTATGAATCTGTCGCCTGCACTGTGGGAAGGACAGGGGCTAGATAGGATGCAAGCTGGAGAGTGGGCACAAGAAAGGAAAGGAACATAAGCTGTCTGTGCAGAGTATAAAAAAAAGGATCATACAAATTAAAACAATTCACCTTATTCAACTCCCATTTAAATAGGCATATACTTTATTGTGGACTTCACTGGGAATGTCGTTAGGCCAAGTAATAAGCACTTCTGAAAGGTGCACCTATCATCTTTCCAGCCAATGCCTTACTGCAGAAGAGGGAAACTAAATTCGGTCTCCGTTGATGCATCTACACAACACATTTACTATGCAGTTGACTAATTAACCATAGTAAAAGAAATGTCTTGGTGTCTACACATGCACCCCTATTAGGGCACATGAAACTAATAAACTCTACAGCAAAGTAGTACTTGTAAAATACAAGTACTGCCTTGCTGTGGAGCTTTTTTGTGAGCAGCAGTGCACGTGTAGATGCTGACCTGGCTGGCTGGGGAACAGGGTATTTAAATACAGGGCTAGCCAGCAGGCAGTCCCCACACAGAAGCACCCTCATGCCTTAGCCAGCCTCTCTACAGCTGTCTGGAGCAGCCCTGGGCTGGCAGGCTGACCCCTGAGTCCCCTGCCAGCCTGAGCTGCTCTGACTAGGCTCACACATATGCCCAGTAAAATATGCCCTGCTTCTAGCTTGGTGGTTTGGTTTTCTCTCTGTTAGCCTTCTTGGCTCTCTTCCTCAGTGTGCATGTTTTCTTTCCTTCTCTTTCCCTTGCATGTTCTTTCCTGCACCTTAATTTAACTAGAGTGATCATACATCCTGTTTTCATTGGGACAGTGTTTAAACACCTATCTTGGGCATCCTACTGGTTTCTGTAAACAAACACTATTGTCCCATTTTCAGAAACCTCTGCTCTTTAGCCAAGGGACACAGTAGTGGGGAACCAGTCCTCGATTATCCTGCAGCAATATGCTTCTGTCCCACCAACTTCTTGCTGTCTGGCATGCTCAACTGAAACTGGAGATGAGATGCTGAGAGAAGCCAGAGGACCTTAGGTAACCCACCCACCATTAATTTTCAGGCTGTCACATTTTGACACTAGGGAAATATGATCACACTACAATTAAGTCTTTTTCAGGGACACTTCCTACTATTGGACTGTTTTACAATGGTCTTTCAAAAATGTTAGGGTTAAAAGTAAAGCTAGGGTTTCAGTGTTCCCACTCTGAATTTAACCTCATCTTCAAGAGCACAAAAAGTCAACCCAAGTTATTGCATTTATTCCTCACATTGCACTCAGAATTTTTTTTTTAAAGTCAAATTGTTTTTGACTTAACACATGAAATAAGCACTGTCATGGATGACTATAAACTGTTCAGGAAGGACAGACAGGGGAGAAGAGGAGGCAAAGGAAACTTATTATAAGTGGAAACTTGGACAAACAACTAGGGAGGCGTATAAGAATATTGCTCAGGCATTCAGGGATGAAGTCAGGAAGGCCAAAGTGAAATTGGAATTGCAGCTAGCAAGGGTAACAAGATGGGTTTCTACAAGTATGTCAGCAACAAAAGGAATATCAGTGAAAGTGTGGGTCCCCTACTGAATGGGGGAGGCAACCTGGCGACAGAGGGTACACCAGAGGTAGGCAACGTTTTTTGGCTGGAGTGCTGAAAAACACCACAATGCTTACCTCAGAAGGTGCTGAAGTACTGGCATGGCAGAAAAACAAAATGAGGGCAAGGGGTAAATGGCAGGATGTCCTGCTTGTGCCCCTTGTCCCCCACCCAAAGCCCCTGCTCCCCAGCTATGCTACCCCATGCCCCCAACCCAAAGCCCCAGTCCTACTGCCCCTTGCCCCCCATCCAAAGCCCCTGCCCCACAGCCCAGGCTCTGTGGCTGCCAACAGCTACCCCGGCTTTGGGTAGCTGCTGGAGTCTGGGCTGCTCCCAGCAAGGCTTGCTGCGTCCCAGCTGCCTACTGGAAGCAGCCCAGGGTCCTGGCTGGCAGCAGCTCCCCAGAGCCAGGGCCAGCTGAAGCCAGGAGGCTCCAAACAGCTGTGCCGGGCTCCAGCATCAGCTCCACACCAGCGTGTGCAGAAGCACCTTAGAGCAGGCGATGGGGGAGGAGCCTGAGGCAGCACAGCCCTGGTCTCTTCCCCTTCTCCTGGTGCAGAGGGTGATGAGCCTGGTGCAGCTGTTGGTAGCCAGCCTGGGCTCTGGGTAGCTGCAGTAAGCAGTGGGCAGAGTGCAAACAGCTCCATGGGGCTGCACAGTTCCGGCATCAGCTCCGTGCTGGCAGCAACTGTGTGTGCACCTTGGGGCAGGCAGCAGGGCATGCAACCCTTACTGTGAAGAAGTTCTTTCTAATGTCCAACCTAAATCTCTCCATCAATTTGTGGCCATTGTTCCTATTTACTTCAGGGGGTGCCCTTGTAAATAGAGCATCTCCTGTTCCATGCTGCCCTCTCCTGATGAAATTATAGGCAGCCACAAGATCACCTCTCAGCCTTCTCCTGTGAAGGCTGAAGAAATCTAGGTGTCTCAGTCTCTCCTCATAGGGCCTTGCCTGTAGGCCTCTGACCATACAAGTGGACCTCCTTTGAACCCTGTCAAGATTCTCTGCATCCCACTTGAAGTGCGGCATCCAAAACTGGATGCAGTATTCCAACTGCAGTCAGTCTGCATAGAGGGGAAGCATCATCATGCCTGTTCATCATGCATCTGCTAATGCATGTTAAAGTGTGGTTAGCCTTGTTGATCACTTCGTCACATCAACTATGACTCCAAGATCCTTTTCCACTTCTGTGCTACTAAGGTCATCCACCAGCCTGTAAGTGTGTTGGTGGTTCTTTTTGCCCAGGTGCAGCACTTTGCAATTGTCTTTGTTGAACGGCATCCTATTTCATTCTGCCCATTTTTCTGACCTGTCCAGATCCATCCTGGATCCATTCCCTACCCTCTGGTATGTTAACTTTGCCCCATAATTTGGTATCATCTGCGAACTTGGACAGGATGCTCTCCACACCCTCGTCCAAGTCACTAATGAAGATATTGAATAGCATCGGTCCAAGGACTGAGCCTTACGGAGCTCCACTGCCCACATCATTCCAGGTTGATATTGAGCCATCCACCACCACGGTCTGAGTGTGACCCCCTAAGCCAATTTGCCACCCACTTGACTGTGTAATCATCTACATCACAGCCTGTCAGTTTATTTACAAGAAGAGAATGATTATGAACAGTCAGCATGGGTTCACCAGGAGCAAGTCATGCCTGACCAACGTGATTGCCTTCTACAATGAGATGACTGATTCTATGGATGTGGGAAGTCTAGTGGATATAGCGTGCCTTGATTTTGGCAAGGCTTTTGATACCATCTCCCACAGCATTCTTGCCGACAAGCTAATGAAGTATGGGCTGGATGTAAGGACCGTAAGATGGATGGAAAACTGGCTGGAACATCAGATGGTAATAATCAATGACTCAATGTGTAGTTGGCAGCCAGTATCAAGTGGAGTGCCCCACGGTCAGTCTTGGGACCAGTTTTGTTTAATATCTTCATCAGTAAACTGGAAGATGGCATAGAGTGCGCCCTCAGTACATTTGCAGATGTCACCAAGCTGAGCTGGTGGTAGTAGATATGCTGAAGGGTAGGGCTAGGATTCAGAGTAACCTAGACAAACTGGAGGACTGGACCAAAAGGAATCTCATAAAGTTCTACGAGGACAAATGCAAAGTCCTGCATTTAGGATGGAACAATCCCTTGCACCAGTATAGGCTGGGGGCTGACTGGCTGGGCAGCAGCTCTGCAGAAAAGACCTGGGAGTTACAGTGGACAATAAGCTGAATATAAGCCAACAGTGTGCCCTTGTTGCCAAGAAGGCTAATGACATACTGGGCTGCATTGGTAGGAGTGTTGCCAGCCTGTCAGAGAAAGTGATTATTTCTTTCTATTCAGCACTGGTGAGGACACATCTGCAGTACTATGTTCAGTTTTGAGCTCCCAACTGCAAAAAGGATGTGGACAAGTTGGAGACTCCAGCAAAGGGCAACAAAAATGGTGAGGGGGCTGGGGCACATGACTTCTGAGGAGAGGCTGAGGAAACTGGACTTATTTAGTCTAGAGAAGAGAAGACTAAGAAGGGATTTAACAACAGCCTTCAACTAACTGACAGGGAGGTTCAAAAGAGGATGGAGCTAGACTGTTCTCAGTGGTGGCAAATAACAGAACAAGCAACAATGGTCTCAAGGTGCAGGAGGGGAGTTTAGATATAAGGAAGAAGTTTCTCATGAGGAAGGTAGTAAAATACTGGAACAGGTTACCCAGAGTGGTTGTGGACTCTCCATCCTTGGAGGTTTTTAAAACTCGGCTAGATGAAGTCTTAGCTGGGATGATCTAATTGGGGATAGTCCTGCTTTGAGCAGGGGGTTGGACTAGATGACCTCCAACCCTAATTTTCTATGATTCTGTGATTCAAAATAACTTGTGTAAGAGTGAGTCTGTATGTGCCAGGGTGTAATACAGAATATTATCTTTTATGTGGTCCTGTGATAGAAAAGTGTATAAATGCTGTTCTTTGGTATAAATGCCCCTCCTGAGAATACTGTTCTACATTAAATTATTGACTACTTCCATGCTGTTTACATATTTTAACTAAAAATATTGTTTATTCTATTAGATGCATATATGGCTATCTTGAGCAACTGTTCAATCATTTCTATAAACCGTATCCTTTTTACCTTACCTTTTCCTAGTGTATGTTATAACTTCACATGCCTATCATTTACATTCTCCTTGTAGCACCTAACAAAACATAGTAATAATAATAACTTGTTCAGAATAAAATAACTACTACAAATTTCTAATAATATAATTCCTAAAACTTCATAGTTTATATTCTAGGATTCTGGACAAAAATCATTGCCAGTGTTTGTGCCCAACAGTTAGAACTTAATTGGTTTTCTTGAACTTAAACGTTATTTTTATGCATGTACTGCATCAAACAAAAGAAAAACTGAAAGGATTTTGGGTCAAGTTCTTGCTGAGTTTGCTTTTTCTGTAGGGAACTATTTAGTTATTCAGTATCATGGCACTCTAATCACTATTAAGATAAAAATGAATCTTTTTTATAAACCCATACTACAAAACAGCTTGAAACAGGAAATGAATGCACTACCTGGTGGGAATTGCAGAGGGAATATGGGCATGTGGAGTACAATTACTTGGTTTGGAATTTACCTGTGAGATTTTCTTCTTATGTACTTTTATCATATATGTATATCAGCATCATTTCTGTAGTCATTTACTTGCAGTACTAGTTAATGTCAACCACTGTGTATAGCAAAACTAATATAAATCTTAGGATCCTACTGTGAAGGCTGAACTAGTCTATCTTCAGGACATTTTCCTGCAAAGTGCTTTTGTCATCCTAGCTCCATCTCCTTTTTCCCCAGATCCATTAGGTTCCTAATTTGGTGTGGAAGCAGGATACAGAAGAAATAATGGGAGAGGCGCCAAGAGGAGTAGTTTGTAATAAAAAAGAAAAACTGGAATTACTGAAAAGGTAGAATCAGGCTGGTAAATAGTGAAAAAATATAATGAGAGAGAGAAAGAGAAGTATGCTGGTAGGGATTCAGATGCCAGATATATATGTTGTCTGAGTAGTACTGGGACTCATTATTCTCATGAACCTAGGCTTGTTTGTTTATGTTTTGTTCAAAGGCCTGCCCTTCCTTTAGTAGCCACCCTTTCATTTTGTTCTCCCATTTGATGGAACATGAAAAATTCCCAAGAGGTGAGTTAGTTCTTCCCTTGAATATTGTAGAAAACTCTAACAAATTCGTTGTTAAAGGGAAACACATAATTCATTTAAATGCTCTCATTTCTGCAGTTATGGCATTCCATTCCTACACTGTTGCCATTCTGTGTGCCTTTCATCTATGAAATCAATTACATCTATCTAAGCAATTAGTAAGAACAGAGTATTTGTCACCCCATTATATTATAATCTATGGAATGGTCTGCAAGTACGAAGATGCATCATTTTGGTACATACAAAGGGCTGGATGCTTATTTGTAGAGAAACATTACATAGAGAAGTAAAGCTGGAAGGGACCATAAGAGGTCATCTAGTCCAATCAGGAACTGAACCTCTGAGCTTAGTGTTATTAGCACCATGCTCTAACTAACTAAACTGAATAGCTATCTTCAAACCTCTTATATCTACATGATAAGTGTGGAAGTCTTGCAAGAAAGGCTTTGAAGGAGATCTGTTAATTAGTCTTGTGGAAGCAAAACTATATATGTATTCCACAATTCCAAATGGCCTTTCTTATGGTCTTTCATCACTTCTGGTTCTGTTTCTGGCTGGGCACTAGATGTGGAAAAATGTTGCCAAACATTCCCAAAGCTCAGAAAGGGTCCAGGTCAAGCTTTGTTCTTGAAATTGAGAAAGCTGTGGAGAATGAGGCAGCATAAAGTCTTTACTGTAGTCTTCTAACAACTTTCACAGCCTTTAGTCCTGTCAGTTTTAGGCTCCATCTCGTAAGGCTGGTCATTAATTACCTTGTTCTGAAAGGTTCTGAAATGAAGGCAGAATGAAGAAATATGCATTAGGCCTGTACAAATAGGGAAGTATTTGATTCGGATTTGGATTTGGCCGATTTGGAGGACAGTGATTCAATTCAGAGATTCAAACCACTGTCCTGAATCAACTCGGCTGAATCGGCTTCAGAAAATTCAGCACCGACTTGGAGAGATTGGGAGATTTGTCTAGCTAATGATGAGAGGTGTCTGTGTAAGGCAGACAGGACAAAGGCAAACAGGACAGTGTCCACTTAGGGCTTTTTGGATCTAATCAACAGGTCAGATGGTAATGTCCCTCCATTCCTTCCTTGGAAAACGTTGTTTAAGAAGAGCTTGAACTACTGTGAGAAGCTTTTGTTTTCTTGATGGGATGGTAAATGCTGTGTGATCAACTCCCTGCTGGCTCCCTCGCTGGTCTGGAGCAGCGAGGGCAGGAGACCCCTCTGTAATCAAAGCACCCTGCCAGAGCCTGGCCACACCTCTCCCTCCAGCTCAGCACAGAAGGGAAGGGAGGGCTGCTCTAGCACTCCCTGTTTTCTAGCTGGATTTTCTTAGTCCAGAGGGAATGTCTGTGCACTTGCAAACTGATTGAGCTGAGCCAGGTTAGACTAACCTGCAAAGATTGAATCCATTCAGGCTCAGGCTTTTTCAATGTCTTTCCCTAGCCCTGATGGAAGGGGAAGAAGAGAGGAGGGGCAAATCTTAGACCGGGGTCTGCCATTTTTAAATGAGTCTATGTGTACTGAGCTTCTGTTCTGTTATGGATATAGACCACTTTTGTGTGCTGAATTTGTGTTCTGTTGTGGATGTAAACCATTTTCTGATTACATATACCGATAAAAGTGTAATGTCTGTAACTAGCCATGGGAAGCTACATGGCCTGGATGACATGGTGACAAGGACCAGATCACACCCACAGGTTGAGCACCCCTGGTTTATACTGCACATCTTTCCCTGCAGTGATTTAGACCTAGATTTTGTTCTATGCAAGTTATCGCTTCTTATTTCTTGACACACATTTTAAAAGTATAATGTTGTCCCACCACCTTTACTTTTATTTCTATCTTGCCTATTGTTGCCTGGGTTGTTGCGTAAGAATACTTCAGTTGTTTTTCACTGACCACATCCAATTCCCTAGCCAGATTAGGTACTCTTCCAGTTTTCATGCTTCCTCTCATAGATATTTCTTTTTAAATACACATGCAGCACACACTTTACAAAAATGGTTTCTGTAGCAATTGTAAAATATTTTATAACTTTCTATAAAATGCTTTTGTAGTTCCTCTAGGATATTTTTGTAAGGCAGTACAGGATGTAGAAGGTCATATGACAGTAGTGGGAAAAATAAACAGAATAATGTGGTAGGATGCATGAGCAGGAAAATGTAAAATGAAGGGAGAATGAGAGAATAGCATAGTAAGCAGCATGAGATCATATAACTGAGCGACTAGCACAAGAGGAAGATTCATTATTGCTGCTCTGCACCATTGCTTTTTAACCACACTCACCACCACAGTACAACAAATTATATGGTACCCTTGTCTTTGTCTTTTTACCACTTACCGTTAGTTAAATTATAATTTTTATAACATTTGTTACTCTTCTTGCAAATATTATAACTTTTTATTATCCTACAGACTCTATTTGTTATTCCAGTATGAAGGTTGATGGTGCAGTAGTTTTATACTTTGTTTCCTTTATGATGGGACCCTGTTGTTCAATTATGCTACAGAATATGGACTTACCTACAATATGAGTAACTTGTATGTAACATGTGACTAATGTAAATATAATCTGTCTGCTCCCAGAACAGTGATGTTATCGACTTTTATAGTGACAACTTTTGTAATTAACTGAATATACACTGGAAGCTTACTAATGATGCATATTAGCACCTTGCCTTTGGAAGGTTGATAGCAAGACAGCATATTTGATGATAACATCAATAATCATAGCAGCTACTGTTTGGAAATTTTCAGTGAAAAAATTAGAAATCAAATCATATTAGTGATCTCCATTTTGTATTAGCCTCTTTCATTAGCAAGTTGATAAAGCAACATGCATTGTGCTAACAGGGTAATAATGTTATAGCTCCATTGTATAATTAAGTTGGAAGCTTGCTAGTGATTACTTGGAAATAAATCCATAAACTATTCAGATTTTATAATCGCAGTTTTGTTTACATTTTATTTTTAATCTTTTTAGTTTATAATATACTCTTAACAGCTCTGTAGTAGGCAGATGGCTGATCATTCCTTCCCCCCCACCAATACCATTACACCATTTTAAACAGTATTTTCTGTCACCGGCTCTTACTAATATTTAGTCAGTAGCAGAACACTGAAACTTATTTGGTTGGGCTGTTAATAATCATAGAAAATTACCCTCTGTGTTTGAGAAAACCATTAGTATAGTCCCTCAGTGCCTAAATGTCATGAAAAAAATGAAAATGACTGCATTGTGCTGAATTAGTAGAGTGTTAGGAACAACATTGTGTGATATGCGTTAAGTAAGATTGGGAGTTGTTTTATTGCTGCACTTCCCAAAACTGTGGGATGCACTTAAAAAAATCATGAGTTTACAGTAAAGATTCTATTCAGCCTGAAGTTTACTTTAATTTCATTTGAAAGCTAAAGCAAAGAGCATTTGAAGAAATATAGAGCAGCCTAAACTAAAAACATACATAAGTGGCATAAAATATATTTGGTTTAGTGATATCACACTTTGCTTCACTAGTCTATTCACTTTTATGATTACTTGAGTTGCAGGGGGAAATATTATTTTTTATAGTGAGATATCAAAATTTTAATACCTAATATATTCTGTGAAAGACTGTAGTATGTTTTACTACTTTGATCTTTTCAGTATTCTGTATTTTGATTGGCTGGCCATTCCACTTCTTCCCCACAGGTTATTGAGACTGTAAACAGGGGAAAACCTAGAGTAGCCAGTCAATCAAATTATGGAATACTGAAAAGGTCAGAGCCGTACAGAACTGTACTTAACTTATGGAATATATGAAGCATTAAAATTCTGATAGCTCATTTTTGTGACATAGATTATAATAAGAACAAAAATGCTAGAATATGAATCTATTCTTATGACAGTAATTGTAATGAGAATGGGAAATGATACAAACTTAACCCATTCTCATTATGACTGTCTTACAGACTGTAATCCTTTCACCCTTTCCAAATAGTTTTACTTATAGTTTTTTGATATGTTTGTAACTAACTTGAAATTGAAATGTCACGTGAATCTTAGATATAACTTTACCTCTTCAGTGAGTTGCTGCACAGTGAAACTGGAAATGAGATTGATTGTAAAATAAACAATATCTAAAACAATACAGAATTCTTAATAATGTAAAAGACAAAGACATTATTATTTCATGATACCTTCAAAACAAGGCTTCTGGAATGAAGAAAATCAGAAAATGTACCAGAACAGAACTTGTCCATGTAGTCTAGCATCCTCCCTGGAGCAGAAACTGATGTTTTTAGAGATAGGTAAGAGATGCCTACCATTTTGTACCTACCCAATTCATACATCTTTGTCTAGACAATTACATGTGTGAGTCTCGGCAAGTCAGATCCTGATGGATTCAGGTGAGCAGCTTGCGCCATGAGATTGAAATTTCATTATTCTCAGCCTGAATAGCTACAAATCTGTTGCTTGTTAAAAATTAACAGAACCATTTTAAAATTCAGTCACATCAGTGTTCTCCAAGCTTCCCTGCAGGAGGGCATATTATAAATTGACTTGACTTCTACAGGTGTGTCTAAGCTGCAGAAGGAAAATCCTGCTCACACAGGATGGGGCTTCCTACATTAAAACCCCTTAAATGCAATAGGGTGGGTTTTTAAAATTACTATTTACTTAACATTTTCAGTGCTTTCTTCCTAATAATAGGCCAAACAAATTGTGGGTGCTAATTTTGGCAGGGAAAAGGCCAAGTTATTTACACGGTGCTTAGATTCCCAGGTATGAACTGTAATAATGGCTCTATGCAGATTTGGGTAGCACACAGATAAAATCAAAACAAGAATGGACATCCAAGTCAGGAGAGAAGAGTGTGGGATGAAGCCAAAGAGTCGGGACAGAAAAGGAGCAAGTGGATTTATATTTCCACCTTTCATTGAGGCCTCCTTAGCTGACCAGTTCTAAGTCGTTGTCCAGATGGTCTCCGTTTCTTCCTGGTCTTTGCTCTCTATTAGACTCCATACGTTCCTTCAGCATCAAAGCTTCCAGTACATTAGACAAGTCTTTGTGTCTTGTGGAGAATTTTACTTTTCTAATGTAGCAAAATGAAGGGATTGAAAGAAACTGGCTCTTGGTGTAGGAGACATCTGCAAAATCCATCACCTTCTGCCAGCTACCTAAAGGGGCAAAGAATTTTTTTTCTCCACATGAATGCTTTATTGTGTTCTGAGATTGCTTGCATTTCTCTAAAACAGTGTTGTCCAACTTCAGTGCACCCAAGAGCTACACTCAGCCCACCCAAGAGCTACACTCAGCACCAATGGATGGCACACAGGCCACACACCATGCAGACCGTATGCTGTGAGGGCAGGCTCCCTTCCCCTCCTCCCCCGGTTTTGCTGTATGGCAATGGGAGAGGCAGGTGCAGAGGCATACAGCTCTTATGTTAACCCTCACTGGCTGCATGAAGCCCACAGGCCACCATTTGCTGTAAAATACTGGATTGTAGCTGGCATGCCCTGGTTCTCTTAATAGTACTTGGAACCTTCTAAAGTGCCTAACTGTAGGGTCTAACTCAGTTGCTTGGTGGTCTGGTAGTTGGGGGTTCCAGTCATCTTTCAAAATTTGACATCTTATATCTCACAACCAGTAAACCTGTATGTAGCCTTCCCTTTTAGTATGGTGACTGCTTCCACTTGTGAAGTGAATAACTCACTATATAACATGCCTCCAGAATCATGTTAACTGTGCTTTTCAATAACATCCTAGAAGTTTTAAAACAGGGATGTCAAATATATGTCCTGTAGTCCTGGGGTCATCCAGCTCACAGCCTTAAGGATGGGGACCTTCCCATGGCTATAGAAAAGTGCCTGGGTAAAATTCACAGCACTGGAGCCCCAACATTGTGGTCCCCACCAGTACCACACTCGCATGTAGACATTTACCCAACACCACACCACACTAAAAAAAAAAAATTCAAACTGATGAGCAAGGGGTAGTCTCCTGGCAGCCCATGGCTGAGCTCAGAAGCGCCAGCGCTGCAATCAGAAGTGCCAGCGGTGAAACTGAAAGTGCCGTCAGGGGAACGAGTACCCCCTGGAGGGCCCAGCCAGTGACCCTCACAGGCCAGCAGTAGGGGGCATAGACCCCTGACCCCCACTATCGGTACATCACTGGGTTCAGCATCCCAGCTTCTTCATGCTCAGGCCTCAACTTCCTCAGCTGCCCCAAACTTCAAAAAGAGGGAAAAAAGCCATTTTGGCCTTACCACTTTCCCCTTCCTCAGAGACAATCTGAGTGCTCCGATTGGGCATTTACCTAAATCTAGGCATCGGAGTGGCATGACAAGGCCTTTGCCTTTCCAACTGGAGTCTTGCCATTTGTCCAATCAGTTCTTGGGCACATGGTAACTTCCATGTGTTGTGGTGGGAAAAAAATTAGGCCTGCACCTTTCAAAAAATTCACAAAAAAAGAGGAAAAAACCCATTTTGGCTTCACCTTCTTCCCCTTCTTCAGGGGAAACATTCTGAGTCCTTATATTAAAGCAGGGGCCTAAATCTGGGCCACGCTGAGGCCTGAAACTTTCCACCCCAGAGCCTTGCCACTTGTCTGATTGGCTCTGGGGCCCATGGCAGTTTCCATGTGTCATGGTGAAAAAAAGAAAATTCCTGCACACAGGGGGGCCCCACTGGGCCCAAACCCATACTTGAAGTTCCCACCTTCAGGCTTAAGTACCTAGCACACAAATTCCAAAGCCACAGCCCCAGGGCACCAACACAGCCATTCCATAGTCCCTACCTACACCAGGACCACACTCAAATGCAGACGTTAGGTGTAGGTAGGGACTATGGACATTCTGTTAGTGTCCTGGTGCTATGGCTTTGGGGTTTGGGTGCTGGGTACGTGAGCCTGAATCCTGTCAGTTCAAGCATGGGGTTGGGCCCTATGGTCCCCTGTGCAAGAATTTTTTTTTTTTTTTACCACGACCCCTGGAAACTGCCACAGGCCCCAGAGCCAATTGGACAAGTAGCAACATTCCAGGGTGGAAAGATGCAGGCCTCAGCAGGGCATACCAAACCCCTTTTGAAGAAGGGGAACATGGAGGAGCCAAAATAGCCTTTTTCCTTTTTATGAATTCTGGTGCAGCTGAGACAGTTGAGGGTCAAACACAAAGATACCAGCAGCCCTGGAGGCTTTTGTTGCATCTCCAGGGCTATGCATGCTGTCAGCAGGAAAAACAGGGGTGTTGGTGACTGCTTCTGGCCTCTTCTTGCAGGGTTCATCAAGGGTTTAATTTTTTTTTTTTTTCAGTGTGGGGTAGGGTTGAGCAAATGTCTGTATTTGGGTGTGGTCCTGGTATAGGTAAGGACTATGCAAAGCCTGTATAGGTCCCCTGGTGGTGTGGGGTTTGTGTGCTGGATATTTGAGGCAAAGGCTATAAATTTAAGCCTGGGCTTGGGCCCACTGGCCTCTCTTGGGCAGGGCTGTGGAAGAATTTTTTTTTTCCATCACAGTACATGGAAGCTGCCACGTGCCCCAGAGCCAATTGGACAAGTGGCAAGGCTGTGGGGTGGAAAGATGCAGGCCTAAGTGTGGCATGCTGAACACCCTTTGGGGTTTGCCATGCCATGCCGAGGTCCAGATTTAGAACCCTGCTTCAATCTGAGCACTCGTAGTGTTTCTGAAGAAGTGGAAGATGGTGGGGCCAAAGTGGCTTTTTTCCTCTTTTTTGAATTCTGGGGCAGCCAAGATAGTTGTGGCCTGAACACAAAGATGCCAGCAGTCCTAGAGGCTTTTGCTTCATCTCTGGGGATGTGCATCATGATGCCGGCAGGGAAAAGGGGGTGTTGGTGACTGCCTCTAGCCTCTTCTTGCAGGGCACAGGGCTGTCTATCAAGGGTTTGAATTTTTTTTTCCATTGTGGTCTGGGGTTGGGGAAATGTCTGCATGTGAATGTGATCCTGGTGTGGGCAGGGACTATGGAAACCTGGTGCAGGTGCCCTGGCGCTGCTGGTGGCTGCCTCTGGCCTATCCTCACAGGGCACACAGGCTGCCCCTCAAGAGTTTAATTTTTTAAGTTTTTTTTAGTGCAGGGTGGGGTTGGGCAAATGTCTGCATGTAAGTGTGGACCAGGTGTAGGTAGGGACTATGGAAACCCGATGCAAGTGCCCTAGCACTGTTGGTGGCTGCCTCTGGCCACTTCTTGCAGGGTGCAGGGCTGTCCATTAAGGCTTTGATTTTTTTATTGTTTTTATTGTAGTGTGGGGGGTAAGAAAGGGCAGATGGTGGTGCCAAAATGGCTTTTTTCCTCATTTTGATCTCTGGGGCAGCTGAGATAGTTGAGGCCCGAAAACAAAGATGCCAGCAGCCCTGGAGGCTTTTGCTGCATCTCTGTGGCTGTGCATGATGCCAGCAGGGAACAGGGAGGTGTTGGTGGGTATCTCTGGTCTCTTTTTGCAGGGAGCAAGGCTGTCCATCAAGGGTTTGAATTTTTGTGGGGGTTTTTTGTTTGTTTTTTTAGTGTGGGGTGCGGTTGGGCAAACAGCTGCATATGGATATGGTCCTGTGTAAGTAGTGAGTTTGGAAAGCCAGTGCAGGTGCCCTGGTGCTGTTGGTGGCTGCCTCTGGTCTCTTCTTGCAGGGCACATGGCTGTCTGTCAAGGGTTTGAATTTTTTTTTTTAGTGTGGGCTGGGTTTGGGCAAACATCTGAATATGGGTGTGGTCCTGGTATAAGTAGGCACTATGGAAAGCCTGTGCTGTTGCCCTGGCACTGTTTGTGGCTGCCTCTGGCAAGAGAATTGATTCCTGCCCAGACATCTTCCCTGGCTCAGCAGGGAGCAGTGTCTAGGCTGTAGGTTGTAACAGTTTCCCCTGCCCAGCACAGCCTATCAGCACTGGGCAAATGCAGCCCCTCCTTGGGCCCTGCCTTCCCTGAGGCTTCTGTTGGCTGGATCAGTTCCTGCCCCTCCCGCCCAGGGCTCTGTCCAGCACCTAAGCCTGCCCCTCCCTAGTGCCTTCTCTCTCATATGGGGAAAAACCAGGGCAGTCTCCAGCAGTCTCTCCCTGGTCCTGAGTCCCCCTCCCCTGCTGTGTTCACCCAGCCAGACAGGGATTTACTGGAGGGTATCCCCAGGCTTGAAGTCTCCTCACAGGCAGCTCCTCTCTTGTGCCTGCCCCAGCAGGGCTCTGAGGGCATGGGAGGGAGAACGGATGCACTGTAGCACTCCCAGTCCAGCCTCTGCTGCTACTTTTGCAGGGCTCTGACAGGGACTTTCAGAGGAACAGCCATGGGGAGATCCTTTCCCTGGTCTCCAGCCAGTTCCTCACCCTCTTCCTCTACCCTTTTTTCTTCTCTTCAGGAAAAATGCTCCCTTCTTTTAACCACGCCTCTCAGCCAATCCCAGGCCAGGACTCTTCCCGGGCATTTACTAACATCTCTCATTCAAACCCTGCTAGGGTTATATCACCCCTCCCACTTCCGAGAGGGCTACCTCCATTAGCGACACGTAGGGGGTGGACGCAGGTACAGATGCACCCCTGAGATCAGCGGTGCACCTCCTGGAAGCTCCAGCCATGAAACCAGAAGTGTCTTCCTCCCCCGTCAGTGATCTGGTGCCCCCCCACTTGGGAAGCACCAGTTGCTCATGCTACTGAGACGAACTCTGTCTTTTCACACTCTGTCCCTCTGCAGGGCAGCCCTTCCTATTCCTTCAGGTGGGTCCATTTTTAATGCTGCTACAAATGTTTCAAAAAATTTTGGCTGATATGGCCAGTAAACGCTGTGTGCACGTGCGCAGCCACAGCATACACACAGCCAGCCCTGCAGCTTGGAGACCATCATCTGGCTGGTGAGTCTGTTCTTAGGGGGAAAGGGTTGGGGGAAGGAAGGGAAGTGGCAGGGCAGATCAAAGCCCCCCCAGTGAGGGAGGATGGGAGCTGGGACTGGGGCAGGTGCTGCCCAGCCAGGATATGGGATAAAGCCATGAACATCTCGTCTCTGGGGAAGAGGAGGTGGCTTCTGCCACTGCGTGCAAGCATGGGGGGGGCATGTGCCCCCCCCCCCCCCCGGATCTGTGCATGGGGCAAGGGTGGGCTGCTGCTGCAGGCTTGTCCTGGGCATCAAACTTCCTTGCAACAGCACTGCCCCCATTACACTCTCTGCTCATTGTTGCTACCAAAAAGCATGGCAGGCAAAGTTTTGGAGTGGTTAATTCAGCAGTGGTGGTGAGCAGAACCTGTAACAGGGCAGTGAGAGAGCACATGGAACAGGAAGATGTGGAGCTCAAATGTGTTTTAAAACAGGAGATAGATCTGATGGAAGCAGTGGATTGCCTGGTTATTCTTAAAAAATGGACCAGGTCAGAGCTTCACAGACTGAATCCAGTCTGTTTGCAGTCCAGATACAACCCAAGACAATAGGTTGCTGATTCCTGGCCTAGATGGCCTTTGAGGTCTTTTCAAGACCTATTTGTCTCTGATTGTACAAAATATGTCACCACTGCATTATTCATTCTGCTTTCCTATTAGTATGTAACAGTAATAAACACAGTTAATAGTAATAATAATACAGCATTTAGGTGTAAGTTTTGATAGTTTTCTAAGGACCAGTCCACTAATAAGTGCATTCTGTATTTGCCAGGTCTGGCTGAAGGAGAATGTAAACCAAACTTTGGAATCTTCTCTATCATCTTGTTGTTTCCCCTTTGCATTCTTCCAGAAAGTAGAAGTACTGAAACCTCTATGTCTTGGTTTTCATCTTCCCAACTCCAGCTGAAGTTGGTGGGAATTATGGGTCCTCAATAGATCTGGATTCTGGAGCTCTGTGATTTAGGCTCCTAAATAATATAAAAGGAGATTTGACAGCACAATAAGAGATGAATTTCAGGTTTTCAAATGCAAGGCACCTCATGGTGGGGAAAAAATAATCCAGATCTTACATACTTGGATCTTATCAGTATGTTGATACTTACTGGTAAATTCTTTCCTAGTGTGCACAAAGTATGGATTAAGCCAAGACATCGTTGTATTAAGCATAATTATGTAGACAAACTTGCTCACTGATTGCTGGTAGTTATTTTAGCTACATTAGCCTCTCTTTTTCTTTTACTTTCATAAGACATTAAATTTATCCCCATATTTTTCCCCAGCAACCTTTTAGGAATTATAGAGATAAAAGAGCAATTTAGTATCTTTATTCCACATAGTAGCATAACATATCAATTTAGAGTACAAATACTGTTCCCAAATGAGTGAATTAATGAAATGAGTGAATACTTTTAGCTAAAGTAAGAATAAAAAAATACACCTCAGATGTAAAAGAATTTCATTGGCAATTGATAAGTTATTTAAATTGTTTCTAACTTCTCTAACAGGGCAAGAAAGAATCTTTTTCAACAAGAGAGAAGAGATTCATACTTTACCCTTAAAATCATATGCAAGAGAAGAGACAAGCAGAAAATAAATTATCCAGTATTTCAGACAGGGATTGGAAGACTTTGTAAAACACAAAGTGTAAATTGATAAACTAGAATGTATTTGCAGGTGAAGTCTGAGAGTAATTCAAACACCCAGCCTTACCAAAGGAAAAATTAACAATACTCAGGAAATATGAAATATAACAGCAATTTTTGAAATTCAGGGCTTAGCGTACAACTCCTGATACGTGTCCCTTGGGGAAATGTCTTCTACTTTTGCAACATTTGACATCCCACAAAAAAGGACAGATTTGTTTTTATCCTTTGTTCTTCTTTGTTTATTCTGGGCCTACATTTCTGATAATGAAATTAAATATTTTGTTTACTAAAATCTATAGGACTGTTGGTTGAGGGAGTGATCAAGTACTTACTACCATTGACCTCCCTGAAACTATTTACAGGAACAAGTATTAAATTTAGCAGTGTGTTTGCAAGATCGGGTCTTTAGTTCTTGCAGTCTTACTGCATCTGAACAGTCCCCTGCCTTCATGTCAATCCTCTTGTTTTGTTCAGTTAATGAGATCTTTCCTGTGGAATTATTAAGGGGTGCCTGTGCAATATGCAGTTCTGTTTACCGTATGTTAAGCTGGACAACATAATAAAGAGATCATTAAATTTTCTTGAGATCCCCACTGCTTTAAATAAAACACACGTGTAGTCAAGATACTTGGGTAGTAACCAGTGTTCTTGTAAAGACAAGCCTTGAATATTCAAGGTCTGGTATTTAAGATATTTCTAATTATCACAAGTCTGTTTGTTGTATTACCTACCTAGTCTCCTGTCACTTTATTTTGAGAATTATGCTGGATCTTTGTTCCTGTGTTTGCTGTTATGAAGTGTTTTTTCAGAGTACTAAGTGGTACAAAGAGCTCATTAAAATAAGGGTAACTTGAAAAGGCCTTCACTACATTGAATGTGGGGCACAATGCGGCTTGCATATATAATGGCACATGGGGCAAATTCTACTATATCAAGTTTTCTACATGGCCTTTGTTTTTCTTGATTAAATTAATGCTGAACTCTCTTCTTATGCATATGTCTTTAGGGTCTATCTAAAAACAGCCTATCATTGGAAGAATTGTGGAAGTATTTTCTGTAGTGTGTTGCAGGTTAATTTCTGACTCAGAGTCTTAATAGGATTCAGTGCTGGCATGGAAGAAGATTAAAGCAACTATAACTAACTGATTGCAACTTTACTTCCGATATGTACTGTGGGCATTCTGTGCACAGGAAGTATAATTAATGCTATTGTTGTTGTATGTTAGATGTTGGTTGATCCTGCTTTAGGGTTCTACAGTAAAGATTTTATCTTCTGGGTCAACAGCTTCTTTTACAGTTTTCAGTTTACTCTTCTGATAGTACAGTCTAGTTAATATGGATGTAGTTACATAAAGGAGATAGTGTTTCACTGAGATTTAGAAAGTCAAATGATTATATCCAGCACTTTTTGAAAATTAAGGAACTTTACTTCATTCTGGTCATCTTCACATAAAAAATTTTTTGTATCCCCTTTATAATTGGCAGAGAGAATAATTTACGTAGTAATATTCCATAGGAAATATCAAGGTCAATGTTAAAAAAATGTTAGAATGAAAAAATATCCTAAAAAATTTGGAAATAGCAATTTGCTTCTCTAGAATCTTTAGGAACAGTTTTGGAACTTCTCAGTTTAATAGATTTGAATACATTGGATTCATTATTAATTGATGATAGGACAAGTAATGGGTAATGGTAGGGTTTGATCCAGAGGCAGTTAGGCTATTTAGGAACTTGGTAAGAGTCCATGTTGTGCAGAGCACTAATTTTTCCTGGATCCTCTCCTTTGAGCAAACTCAGGGAGAACTGAATAGGGAACACAGCTCTTGCAAAGCTGTGCCTCCAGGTGGAAATGAAGAATCAGTAGGTTCATGAAGAAGATGGCATGTTATTCAGGTGACTCCTTTGAACCTAAGATATCACTTTCTTGAAAATCATCAGGATCCATGATACTGACATGAGCCTTTAAATCCCTAAACTCCTTTAAAATGACCTTTCAGGGATTCCTGTAGAGTCTACCTGCTTTCCATCAGTCTCTCCATAGTATGTGCTAGAGGAGAGGCTAAGGAGTAAGTACTTATGCTCAGCTAAAGCCCATATCACTAAAATAACTGAATGGGACTGCCTTGACTTGAAGGTCAAGGTAAAATAATATTACAAAGAATGTATTCACTTATTTCTATTCTGTTCACTTATTTCTAGACAATGAAGCTTCTGCCATAGATAAGATAGACTATAGGAAAATGCTTTTGTTACCCAATTTAAAAGCCATCTGTCATATGGAAATGCTGAAGATGAGTGGATTTTTCACAAGATGATCAAAGTATTAAATATTTGAGTTGAGTGTAACAAGTGAAGACTTTTGTTTTGGCAAGGGAATTAAAAACCAAGAGAAAAAAAAAGAGAATGAAAAAGAAGCCCTTTTACTTTGTGTATACAGTAATTGAACAATGGTAAAACAAGAGAAGAAGGCAGAGCAAGGTACCACTTTATAGACTAACTCATTTAGAGTCCCAGGCTTTGGTAGACTAGAGCCTACTTCATCAGATGCTATGAATGGACTCGGAAAGAGAGTAGGGATACTAAATAGAAAGGAAAAAAATAGTTTGAATACAAAGGATAGCTAAAGAGGGAGAAAAGGAGGGGCATTGCTGAGAGAGAAGAAGGTGGGTTGAAGAAATCAAAATGGATAAATAAAGAAGTTAACCCACTGTGTTATAAAAGATAGTCCAGGTAATGGAATAAGAATCCAGAGTCTCTATTGAGACGATACATAACACAAGCCAGTCTGTGGATCATTTGTTCAGCAATTTGCTTTTCAGTAAGTTTTTAAAATTTTGTTGTTTAACTGTTCTGCTACAGGCTTTTGTGTCTTTCTGGACTCGGGGTCAAATTGGTGTCTGTTCGTTCTTTCATAGAGAGATTGTCCTGTCTGTCCAATGTAGGCAGCAGAGGGGCATTATGAGCAAGTGATGATATATATGATGTTCGTTGTAGAGTAGGTGAGTGAACCCCCAGGTAGTATAATCCATATAGTTTGATGCAGTGAAGATGTGGTCTGCTTTTGCCTTGAATGTGCAGCCCCTGAAGAGTGACAGATTGGCATTATTATAAATCAAAGCACTCTGTACAACATGGGCAGTCACTGTGCACATTTCTCTATGCTATCCTGCCAGATCATCTTTGATCTCAGTTATAAAAAGAGGATAATTTATTTTATATGTCATTCAGGCCTTGGTCTCCCTGAGACTGGCAGCTTGGGTTTCATTTCTGAAGGTGGGCATCTAGGCAATTGCAGCTAGAATAAGCATGATTCATTTTGCATAGTCTGTGAAGTAACTCATGTCATGGAGATCTGAGAGAAGTTAATTTACTTCCAACCTGGGCTGTATGCAAAGGAGTGACCTTGAGGTGAAAGGAATGGTATCTCATTACTGATCCCTTGAGGCATCAAATTCCTGCCAAAGGAGACGTCATCTTAATCTTAAATCCTTTGGGGCAATGACCTTTGGGTGCTACTGCAATATAAAGAGAAAAATAATGGTGGAGGAAGGTTTTTAGTATTACAAATAGCATTTAGTTTTCAGCGTCATCACTCAGAGTGGCTTTAGGAATCTAGTGAAACTCAAGACAGGGAAGGCTCTCACATCAAGCTCAACATATCCTAAGTGCTGTTTCAGTTCTATTTCATTTTCATAGGATTTCATAACAAGTCATATTATTAAAGTAAGTATTTATTACTACTGTGTTAGCACACCAGGGTCACAGTCAGGATTATGATGACGATAAGCCCTGCACAAATGCACATGAAATACAGAGTGTGCCCTGAAAACCTTCTAGTCAGGATACACTAAATAGATACTACTTTATATACAAATACTTATTTACTCAGTAATACTAATAAAAGATGTAAGTGCTAACTATGCTGATAAGCCCGTAACCTCACTGATAAATCAGCTGCAGTGCATATACATTGTAGGAGAAATGGGTCAAGGAAGATTAAAAGGCCTAGATCAGTGGCCTTACAGGTCATTTAATGGGAAATGTGCTATGTTTAAGGATTTCATTGCGTTTACTTTCTCAGAGGCTGTAAGATTTTTTTTTTTTAATTCCAGTTGAATGAACATATTGCCAAACACATTAAGTAATATTTAGAATTCTGACAGTTTTGCATAGGTATAGAGCTGGAATTTTATACCCACCTTAGGGGTGCCAGTACTGTGAACAGACGAGCATTGCCGACATACATGATGCTTCTTTACCTTACTGACTAAAGGGATATGAATGACAATAGAAATTATATTCTAAATAGAGGTAACAGGGCCTAGCACCTCTGAAGAAGAAGGTGGAGTCTGCTGGTGGGATATGAATAGCTAAAGAAACTGAGGACAGCTCTCCCTCCCATACTAGCCTCCTTGGGAATTCCTGTAAATTTTCAGAAAACATGTAGGATTCACACTGCACACAGGCATTATCTCTGCCATTTCACTTTTATGTGAGATGGCCCAGATTCCATGTTATCATCCCACACATTTGAGAACCAGACGCAGCAGTGCTGTTGACAGCCATGACAGTCAAGTAAACTAGTGTCAAGAGTTCTATGTAACATTGCATGTTTTCTATGCCTAATTTAGATCCTGCAAGTCCTAAATAACTAATGGCTTTAAACATGGAGTATATTGGCATCTCAGTGCACATAACCACACTCACATTTGGCTCAAGTGTTTAATAGTGTGAATGTCTTTAAAATACACTCTATTTACCAATTCAATTGTGATACCTTTTTTCAATAGCAAAAGTATTCATCAGTGAAACTGAAGCCATTTAGTAACATATTAAAGCAGAAGATGTTTGTAGTATTAAAGGATATCACCAGTAGGGCTGTGTGAAATTTCACCAGCCGTTTCATTTTGACACTGTTTCAACCAATTTTGAGGTTGAAACAGCAAAATCAGAACAAAACAAAGGCTGTCAAAATAGCCTCAAAACAAAATGAGGCTGGTTGAAATATTTCAAAAGTTGAAATGTTTCAACCATGGCCTGGGGATGAGAAGTCAACCCAGCCGGGCTGCTTCCCCCTCCCCTATGCTAGATCGGGCTGGGGCGGGAGGCATCCCAGCTGCACTGCTTCCCTGTCCCCTGTGCTAGATCATGCTGGGGCAGGAGGTAGCCCAGGTGGGCTGTCTCCTGCCCCAGCCAGTCACCCAGTTGGGCTGACTTCCCGTCCCCAGCAAAACTCGAAACAGCATCGAAACAGCTTTTCTGTTTTGACAGAATGTTTCTGTTTCGATGGCTCAAAATGAAATTCAATACAACACACTGTTCCCTCGAACCATTGAAACTCAAGGTGAAACAGAACAGTGCCGTTTTGCACAGCCCTAATCACCAGTTGTATTAGGTATCAGTAACTTGATTTATATTTTAAAAACTGAGAGTTGGGTTTTCAAACTGGACCATTGCCTCATTGAAGGCCTGGTTTGTTGTTGGCTGGAATTTTCAAAGGGGCTTTAGGTCATTAGGGCCCATCTGCCACTGAAAATCTTTGACTGCCTAACTGCTTTAGGCTCCTTTGAAAATCCTAGCAATTTCTATGTAAATTTAGATACAATGATTGTGAAGCAGACAAAATTATAGCACTGACTTTCTGCAGATACCTTGGCTTCCTGAATGGATTAGCTTCCCCCTCACAGGTAGTTTGGCCAAAGTCCTGACCTGCATCAGCCCTATTGCAAATTTTACCTTAGAGAGATACAGCCATCATTTTTTGTCTTAGGAATGCATCACCAACAAATTTATTCTAGGCGAATTTTCCCAGAAAACTGAACAATAATTGACATGTAACTGCTAAGGTTGAAGTGTGTGGGTTTTGAAAACTGCTGTTTAAGAGAATTCACTTCATTTAATTCTATTGAGTTAACATAAAGGTCTATAAAAAGTCAGATCAATGACAGACAAATGTTATCTTTCAAAAACAACAAGGTTTAGGAAAGGATTTGAACCTGAAAAATCAAACTAAGGTCTAATCTTACTGCCCTTATCTATATGAATGATTGGAACTGGTAATAGCATATTCTTTCTGTATAGAGTTGATACTGAGCACAATATTTGTTTTCAAGTTAAGATGCAAAGCCAGGCAACTATAATGGATTATGGCTTTTCTTAGTGCATGCTGCTTTTTCTGTGTAAGCACATGGATTTAATTAACTTAATTTTCTAAAGCAGAAGAAATATGGATTAGCTTTATACTTTTAAAAAGGGGGGGAAATTTTGGATAACCTTGTTTACCTGCATACTCCTTTGTTTTCTTACCACATAGATCAGTTTTAGTACAATATATCATGAAAACTATGAGAAAATGTAATTATTGTGGTCCCTTCTTCAGCTTTAGGTACCCCCCTCAGATGGTTTAGAGTACATCTTGCATGTGTGCAAGGGAATGAAATAGATAATTTTTTTGGAAAAGTTTTTTTTGCAATTTCTTAGTTGGTCTAATAAAAGGTATCATCTCTGAACCAAGAGTTCTGGGGTTTTGCATTCTTTTTCGTCTAAGACCAACATGGCTACCAAATACATCCCTGAGGGAATGGAATAGGTAATCTTTTAGAGTCCCTCCCAGTCCTATCATTTTGTGATTTTTCACTTATTTTTAAATATTGAAAAATACTGCAGTATAAATAGAAAGATTGCAAAACATTGTCAGAAAATAATCTTACTTTTCTGATCTGATTTCTATATTGCTAATGTACTGCAAGTAAAAATTATTCAGTTATTCAACAGAACCAAGGGCTTAATTGAAAATCAGTCTTTTTCTATGGGCACAAATCCTTGGGTGCATGTCTATAGCTCATAGTTCAACAAAGTATCTGTAGTATGTCCATTTAATGCTCTTTGTTCACAGGAAAACTATGCATCAAATTTGATATTAGTGCCAGACTCCTTGATTCCCAGTGGACCTGTTACACTGTTAGACTTACATAGCACTTGTCCTTAGTAGGCCTCAAAGCAATCCATAAAGGTCAGTATCATTATCATAGCTTTACTGATGAGGAAGCTGAGGCACAGAGAAGAGGAGTAATTTGCCCAGAACTCTGGAAGCAAAGCCAGAATAGAACTTTTGTCTTCTGAGAGAGAGTCCGGTGCTCTCCACATCAGTCCTTCAATTGAGCCTGAAACACCTGGGACCTAGCAGTGATCTACTGGAGTTTGCTTTGTACATGTGAATAGTTGATAGAAGTTTTGTGTGACTTTTATTGCCTTGTTTGATAACCAAAGATTCTGTCAGACTGCTGCTTGACAGTTTATTGTAAATTCAAGGCTCATGTATTTGAACAGGTGAAGCAAATAACATGGTAAAAATAATTTGATCATTTGACCCCAGCAGCCTTCCTGCCTGTGGCAGGCGGGGCTGGACTCGATGATCTCACAAGGTCCCTTCCAGCCCCTAATGTCAATGAATCTATGAATCTATGAATCCCATATTATACTTCCTGTGTTTCTTAGTGGTTGAGCCTTTCCCCATGTGATTATAGAACCTTGTCATCTCATCTTTGAAAAAGTCATATCCACTTGGTTTCTCAGGCTGCATTTCAGTTACATTCTTTCAGCTAACTAGAAAATTCTACATTATTGGTATTTTTTTCTTATGTACTTGTCACTCTGATTCTGTTAAGCCACTGTTTAATATATTACTGTACTGTGTTCCCGAGTCACTGCCTGGACTGAAAATGTGCCTCCCAGTTTTTCAAGGTAAATATTACCTGACTCCTCAATTCATTGCATGTACATTGCACCGGAGCCTCTTGTACTAGTGCATGGCATGTTAGGCAGTGAAGATGTCATCAGTCAAATCAAACCAACCGTCCTTCTTTAGCACATGTTGGATTATGAGCAGGCCATAAATGTTGTGTCCATAAGGTTGGCACACAGTGTGGAACTGATCTGAGTGATCTGCCAATCGTTGATATGGCATGCACACTGTTACAGTTACATCCACAGGTTCATGGCTGAAAAACACTATGGCTGTTCATCTGCATATAGCAGAGGAAGATCTTAGTCAAAACATAGGGCATTTGGTTGACACAGTGACTCATCACGTCAAGGACTGACCCATCCTACATGCCAATTATCATGACACCGGCATGGCTGAGGCAGAGGAAAAGGCAGTGACACTCAACCTGATAACAGCTAAATAAATGCATGATAAAAAGTCCTTTGTGTCAACTTGATGGACTTTAGATCCACCAGTAGAGAGCTCAATTAAACCAGCAAAAGCTCAGAGCATAGGTATTTTAAAAGTCTGTCTCATAACAATATGTACAGTATGTGAGGTCTCCTAGAAGAGAACCAAGGGCCTAATTGAAAATCAGTTTTTTTCTCTGAATGGGGCTGACCTAAGGATACAATTCAGGCCGTCAGGGTCATAGGAAGATATTGGGTTGAATGTATGTTGTTTTTGTTAAATGCCTGCTAATGAACTCATTTGTTCTTGTATTGAAAGCATACGTCAAAGGTAGAAGTATTTCATTTTTAAGACACAGTGGATATTTGTGGAGAATTTTGTAACATTTTCCCCAAATCCTCATATAAGCCTACACATGGCAATTCTCAGTTTTGCCACCAATCTGCCTTCAGATTCTAAGATCCCCCAGCAGACTATTGCCAAGTGACTGTGTGTGTGAGTACTTTGTGTGTAGGGGTCTGTGCATAGGGTGCTGGCACTGATTGGTATGTACACAAAATGGTAAGCGTCTCAAAATTAGAGGTGATGTGCAACTCCAATTCCAACAGAGCACTTAATAATAATGAATACATTACTCTTAATTATAATATTAAATATATAATTTAGTTATTGTGTGCATCTCTTTCCCTGTATATGGAAGGTCTTAATTTTTCCTGGAAGACAATGACATGAAAGAACAACAGGTTAGATGGTGATATTTTGCTGGGGTAAGCAGCTATCTCTTCAGTTATGAAGAAGGAAGACCCAATCCCTCTGCTTCCAGACGCATGCAATGTTTCACACTTCAAGAACTCCCAGGATGAACTTTCTCAATATTGAAAGGAAGGTTGCAGACATAATGCAATAGAACCGCTGAACCAAACTTGCTAGCTGCACTTCTGAATTTATAATTATTACATAAACCGCCAGCCACACTTGCTGCTGGTATAACTCCATTGGTTTAACACAGTTAGGATAACAAAGAATTTGGCTCCTACTGTATTAAAGAGAGGAACTTCATCCAAATATTTGTATCCTAATTTTTGAGAGAAACTCATTTTTCCTTTCTTTGTTTGCTCATCAGCAGGCTATTCTATTTCCCTATATATTATCAAAAAGAATTCCTCAGGTGCAAGGAAGGTATTTTGCTGCTTGGTTTAGATGTTTTATCTACCGTTTTCTTTTCTGTTACTAGGACAATCTCCCAGTTGAATACTGTATTATTAAATAGTATTTTCAGACACTTGGCAACTAGAAGCCTTGTACTGCCCTCAAGCTGTCTTTTTGCATGTTCTATTTGCATGATGGGCAATAGCAAACTTCTCCTTTACCTCTGTCAGTTCTCTTGAATCTGCCAGAGGCTCAGCAAAATTATTAGACTTGTAGGTGATCATTACTATGTATAGCATATAGCTCAACGAATTAAAACCAACTCTGCTACCAAAGCTTGGCAAACTCACAAGATTAATATCACAGGGGGTCTGGAATAACATAAGACTGGCGTTTCTCCTTCTTTGCATTAGCACTTACAACAAAGACAATCTGTGAGTTGTAAAAATTCATAACTATTATAATTAAAAATCTGACCTTTATATGAATTCTGCTACACAGGCACTTGGGAGTTCCTCTAAAGTGTAGACTTTCCAGCTGTTATTGTTATTAGGGACATGTTTCCACTGATTAACTTTTCAAGGATAATTTCTAGTTTTAAATGATTAACTTTGTTATACTGTTGTAAGTCACTTGGCTGGGTTCACAGTAATTTTAGTTGAAACAAAGGCAAAGAAAAGCATGTTCCTTTTATTGAGATGTGAAGCTATAATATGCAGTAAATGGCCAAAACTGCCAATTAATATAATGGCAGTCATTTATTCTGATTCCTTTTGCATTAATTCTAATGTCATTTTTCCTCCATTTCCAGTTATGGAAGGGAGGAGTATTATACTTCTGAAAAATATAATGTATACTGTACTTATGGCTAGGTTCTGCATTTACCGGGTTCTTGTGGCTAAAAGATTAAGCAGTTGAGCTGAAAAGTGGAGAAAGGAGCTTCAGTGCAAGCAAATATTTTAAGCAGAAATGTGGTAAGATAGAACACTATGCTGGGCAATTGGGAATTTTGAGATATCCCTCACCAGCAAGGTATTGTCCCGTCTTCAGGGTTAATCATTTCTGGATCTTAGCAGTATAGTTCTTTATGTTCCTTTGCTGCCATAGCTACCAGTGTCTGTTTAGCCTTCAACAGGCATTCAAAGAGAAACAAAAAAAATGCTGTTGCTCATGGACAGCAAAATTGACCTTTTTCGTTAACTCTTTCTCTGTGTTTTTTATGAAATTACGTGTAAGTGAATTTAGCTCTTGCAAAAGGAACAAGATTGACAGCTGTGGAGATGGAGGTCTTCCTGTTTATCCACAGTACTGATGCAGCACAGGCCAAGCAGTATAAACCACCTTCCCACACTTTCCGGCCAGTGTGGCTCACTCTATCCTTTAGGGGTGTGTGGCTAATTAAGTATCTTAGCATATTCCAGCCTTGGTGGGTAAGATAGGGATGCTAATTGGTGGCTGTTATTGGTAGTATTTTTGCTGTGGTGTGGACATTTCCTAAGGGGATGTGGGCCAGAGATTGCAGAGTTCATTTAGTATAAGCCTGTCTGGCTGCAAGACAATATGAGACTAGCTAGCCCAATAAGGTGATAGCACAGGATAACTCCAATTAGCTGGTCTGGTAATAGACACTAGAGATGAAAGAAAAAAACCCACTTACATCTAATCCATCCTCCTCATAGTCTCCTGTTAGAGATCATGTGAGATAACCAAAAAAACAGCAAACTTCAAAACTGTGAATTGCTTTGTAGTTTATCATTTCTTTTTTCCTAATATGTGCCCTTGCAGTTCACTCGTGGTTTTCATCACTTACTTGCTTTTGGTGCCAAAGTTCATGTAGTATATTGCTTCAAAAGATTTGAATGCATCCCCTCTTAAAAAGGAGAGTGACTACCCTGTGACTCTGCTCTTTTCTGTATCAAGAAGCCCACATCTTGAATTAACAGTATTATTCAGATGCCCTTTTATTATGTCAGCGAGTGAGAAAGTGCAAAACAACACAATCTGACTCTAATCACTGCAAATCATTGCAAATGCATCCAGACCAAATTCTGATACTCAGGAGTTGCTACCTAAATGAAGCAGTGCACCTGATTAACCTGTAGAGGTATAAACTCTCGCTAGTCTAATGAATACAACAAATTCCTTTATCTGGGTGTTAAATTTCAGCTTTCCACCTGTCTTTGGAGACTGATTTGTGTTAAACTTCAGGTTGACATCCATTTAGGTTTTGAATCACTTAGTAGAAGAGTAATAATGCTGGCCTTGTACTTTGCAGTTTAAGTTGGATACTAGAAAGTGGGGCAAGAACTCCAGAACTCCCACCTAAACTCCCCCTTCTGTAGTACTCTAGCTTACCAAAAGACACTAATGCAAGCACCAGCATGAATAGCAATAACATTAACATCCATCCCTACCTAATGAGGAGGATTACAGCATTGCCATAAATTGCCTTCCTGGAAGTACTATCTATGCTGTAGATTTGTATGTCTTTTTATGTCAACATTTTAAAAAGATGAAACAGAGACCAGCTTGCAGAAAGCATCATCATTCTGTGTACTTTCCACTGACTCAGAGCCACCCAAATGACCTTCTATAAAGTAATTAATTTTGTAGTAATAGACTGCCAGAAAGACTGTTTATCAGTCATTTTTAAATAGAAATTAGAGAAAGGCAAGACTTCACTTACCATTATAAGTTACTTATAGCTCAAGACTATAGTCAAAATCCTGACAAATGGGTGAAAGAACTGAGGGATGCAGGCAGCTGGACTCTGTTTTAAAATGGATCTTTTTTTGCGGTTTTGAGTTGTGGGCAATTTTCTTCCTAGTGAGATCTGAGGAGAGCAGGATGAGTTGTTTACTCAATGCAACTTTCTTTTTTTCTTAACTGAAAAATTGCCCTACAGTATTTGTAGCTTGATTGTGTAGCAACAAAGAGCCTGGAAGAATCAGAAATGAAAAATGTATTTTAAATAATGCCCTCTGGTATTTGATATATTCTAGCAAATCAAAAGGATGCTGCATTAGATATGATAGAAAGAGAAGACCTCAGAAAATAGGTTTGGGGAAATCACAGGAGTGTAAAATATGCTCTCCACTCGGGGTGAATCTCTGAAAAAATTATTTGTGCATAGGAGCCAAAGGTAGCAGGGAGTCCATGATTTCTTGAGTAGAGAAAGCAAAGCTTATTGAAAGGCACTTAGCAACCAAAATACTGTGGAAACACTGTTTCTGCTACTTGAAATGTTCAGGATACACCAAGTTTTTTATGTGGGCACTTGCAAAATACTGCCTTGTGATGAATCTCTATAGAGGATCTTGAGAAAGCTGAAGAAGAAACCTTTGATCAGTTGACTGACACTTGATGGTTTACTGCCACAAAGCCAACAAGAGGACAGGACATCCTGGCTAGCCCATGTGAAAACATTCCTTCTGAACAAGTGTAATCCTTGGTGCAGGGTGCTAACCGTGGCCATGTTTGACTGGTCGGTACCTGGGGGTGCTTTACCCCCTGCTCAGCTCACCTAGGGGTGGCCAGAGGCTCCCTGAGAGGAGAGGCTCCCATTATAATGGAAAGACCTTGCAGATTTAAGAAATAACTACTTACAGAATTTAATTATATACAGGAGATAATTGCTATATGCAAGCGACCATTAAATAACATTAAAAGTTTGAAACTATTTACAATGCACAAGGATGAGTTTATACAAAAATAACAGTCAATAGCCATTAACACTTGAAGAGTGATCAAATCAATGAATACAAACCTAATAACTTATGCACTATGTTAAATAGTCATTGCATTAAATCCCTAATTAATTATTTACAACTAATGGCTAGTCACCCTGACTTATGCCCAACAAATGGAGGAAGAGGCAGTCCCTCACTCATCATACACTTGTGGGCTCCAGCTGTCTCAGGCTATCCCACGCAGGCCCAGGCGTCTTGCAGTCTGCAGAGGCTGTTTCCACTTCAGACCCCTGCAAAATACAAATTCTTCCCCACGCACCTCCGTGCATTCTTCTCTACCTGTGCACGCTTCTCCAAGCCCACAGAGCTATTTTTGCAGTTGAGCCCACAGAGGGAAAGCAAACCTGTGCCACAGACCAGGCAGCACCTTTGGGTTTATTTCCTCCTTTAAGTACTTGGGCACACCAAGGCTTCCCCTCGGGACGTGCTTCCCTGGGTCTTAGCTCACACAGGTGTCCTGGGAGCTTCCCTTTGCTGGCATCCCTCTGGCAAGCAGACCACAATCCTTTTCCCCAGCTATTCACACAGGGGGTTTATCACACTTTTACCAATCCCCACCCTCCCCCCCTGCCAAAAAAAAAAAATTCAAGCCCAGCAGAGAATTGCCATCCTACTCTCTAGGGGCTTCCCAGGGCTATGTCCCCACCCCAAGGAATTTGCGAATCTGGCTCCCAAACTCGGCATATTCGTTCTCGGGGTCTGCTGTCTTCTGCTCAACCCTTCAGGCGCTCCACTGGCCTCCAGCCCACTCACAAAGGGTTCAGTATGCAGCCGCAGGGTGGGACCACACTGCAGGCTTTTCCCAGCCTTTTCCCTTAGCATGCACCTCTTTTCTCCCACCGTGGGGGCAGGGAAACACTCTGGTTTTAACGGGAGCTGCCAAGCCAATCCCTGGGTTGGAATTTTCCTGGTTTTCTTAACTGATTTTTGCATCCTGCAACCCCTTGCTGGGGTTAATACTGGACTACAACTATGGTATCCTGATTGGGACACTAAACTAAAACTGATGGTACTAATTATTATATAACTATAACTGTTGTCATCCAAATTTTAGTAATAACTTAAATTGATGGTAGTACCTAGTTAGGTATCCCTGCTGGGACCATCTCCCTCAGGCACTCAGGCAGAGCCCTGCATAAGAATGCTTGGAAGGTAAGTGCCCCTTTAACTGTCTGTACACAAGGGACAGATTTTTGCTGTAGGACTGTTCCATCTATGGCCACGATAGTAAAGCCCCGAGATGCAAATCAGGATACCTTCTCTTGATTTTGTTAGGTTTTAATACACAGCTTTGTGTAATCTCAATAACTCCTTCCTTAAACAATTAAATGAAACAGATTTCTCTATGCTTATAGAATATAAATTCCATAAATATATAGGTTGTAAAGGAAGTTCCTATATACATATGGGGGAAAAAAATTGGCATACTTAGTACTGCTATTGTTCTCATTTCAATAGCCCCTGACAAGACCCTTACAAGAACTTATAACAGGTCATGGAAAATGGATAATTCAATAGAGAGAAATAAAAAACTTAAGGGGGAAAAAGATCTTGCAACAACTAGAACAAAATCTGATGTTGGAGACAGCACTGGAACTCGCACTTGAGATAATTATGCCATTGTAGCAGCAAAGGACTATTTAACTCAGCTGTTTAACTAATTGTTTGAGGATTTTCCCCAAGTGCAACCCATACTAGAAGACCCAGTTCTTAAAGAGATCTTCCCAGAACCACACATCCTAACCTTTAAAGAAGAGCCAATCTCATCACCAGAAGCAAACTTTCTATGACCCAAAGCACACTGAGTGGATCCAGACCATCCTGGGACAAGAAATGTAAAACCTGCCAACACATTTCCACCACTCCCACAATAACTACACCCCACAAGAGAACTGTCACCATTCCTGGATCTTATACCTGCACCTCCAGAAATGTAATATATCTCATCCAGTACATCAAATGCCCTGATATGTAGGAAAAACCAAACAACAACTGTGTACCAGAATGACCACATACTGGAAATCTGTCAAAGACAAAAATGCCCAGTTTACAAACTTCACTTCATAAATCTACTAGATACAAAAAATTATGAACTAAATATAGACATCAGATTAACGGCACATTATAATCTGCCTGCCATCCGGTAACCCCAGGTAACCTCTCTTCATTTTACCAGCTACTTTCTATCAACCAGGTCAACATTCTCTGCTTCCCCCCACCTCCCCACCTACTTGTCTCACACCTATAGTCTCCCATGGCCTCTGATCCTCACTGCCACACGCTTGCATTTTCACAGACCTGAATTTTTTATATTGGCTTCTATTCCATCCAAGAGAACACAAAACAACATCAGACTCTCCCTATGCCTGAAGAAGTGTGCAAAGAGGCACTTTTCCATCTATTTAGTTGGTCTAATAAAAGATATCACATTTACTCAAAGAACTTTGTCTGCCTATGTCCTTAGACCAACATGGCTACAACCTACACCCCCAAAAGATCTAATAGAGCCTATTGATTTAGTACAGGTAACGTAGGCTAGTTTCTATAGCCCTCAGTACACAAAAAAAAAGTGATGTGGCGCACATTGCATCCAGTTGCCTTTGACTTCTTTGCCTAGGGACCTGTTTATAAGTAGGCTAACTGGGGACAATGTTCAACACAAGTCCAGAATGAAGCTTGAACTCACACTTATGGAGCACCTGCAGGAGAACTTAGCATTCTACCACTGTGCCCATTAAATACTACTGTGCTGATAGCAATACAGCAAACAACAGGGCCAATTAACAGCAACTCTTACCATTGGTAATAGCTGACCCATGATTTTCCCATTTTCATTTTATGTGGACAGAATAGCTAACTTATTTTGAAAATTGAGCTTTTAATACCACTAATAGTATACAAAGTATTTGTACAACATCTTTCTTTTTTAGAGTTGCGGGTGTTTTCCAGTGGTGGATACTGTATTTTACAGTGAGGAAAATGGAAGCACAAAGAGGTCAAACAATTTGGAAAAGGCTACTCAGCAAGTCTAGCAGTAGTGCCAGGAGTAGGTCATCAGTTGTACAGTCTGAGGACTTCACATTATCCATTTCAGTTTGCTGCTTCCACTCTTATCATCCCACTTGCACATGCTCCATTACTATTGTCATCCAAAGAACTCAGCCGTGCAAATTATTTAATTATATTACAGTTGGAAGATGGTGCTAGCTTTGTCTTTTTTCCTTACGCTCCTTTTAGCCAAATCTGTTATTGATGGAGACTCATCAGAGATTCAGAAAAGTGTGAGTCATATGGATATCTTCATATTCCAGTGAAGAGTATCTTGCCATGATGTGTATCTTATATGGTGCTTAAATGTGTACTGTTGGAAGTAACTACCTTTTTCCTAATACAGGATTTAATGTCATGAAAGTCAGAGTCTGTGATGGACATAGCACATTCCAGCGTAAACAGTGGCATGGTGGCAATCACTTTCAAAGAAAGAAAAAAGATATGTGTGTAATTTCAGAGACTTACCAATTTCTTTTTCATAAATCAATCTCAAAATATAATGAATAAGGTTATTAACATAAGAGGTATTAGGAAATTTTTAGAACCTTTGTTTGCCCTGTATTAGCAGTGACAGCATTTGGCCCCCTTGTACTATTAGTTAAAATACTTAATGTTTTAAAATAATTTGCGTATTAGATAATACTCCCTTGTATAATAAAACATCTGAAATTTAGTCAGATGGAACAGGCTAGTTTTGCAGATTCTGTATCTTTATTGATGTGACTGCCATGAATAGGTTTTATGCATACTTCAAGCAAAATCACATAGTGCTGTGTTGTTGCAGGGAGCGTAAGAGGAAATCCATTTCCTGAATATATTTCCACATTTCTGCAATCAAAAGCATACTTCTGACTATTATAGATAACTTGCCACAGAAGTTGCATATTGTATGGTAGCTTTGATTTTTGCTCCAGGACATTGCGTTGCACCATCAGCTGTGCTAAAACAGTCCATGCCAAAGATTTTAAATTAAATATGAAGAATGGTGCCTTGTAACTAGTGTAGACTTCTGGGTTAAAGCTTGAAATGATGTATATTATACATTTCTAGTCACATGTTAAAGTCTCAGACTTAGACAAGTGTTTGTTCATTTCCATGGACCTATATTATATGTTGATGACCATTTTCTCATTTGTCCCTAGCCCCAGTGGGTATTGGAAATGCTGACTGATGAACCATTTTTTGACTGAGTATACATGGAGACTTGTTTCCAAATCCCACTGATCCATTTAGTGGTTTGCTGAGACTAAATTCACATGACAACCACCCCATGCAATTTGGCAGAATTGGGAGTGAATATACAGCATGGGTGTCAAAGTCATCCTGCCCTCTGGGCTTGATCCAGACCACAGGGGCTCCTCCCTGGACAGATCTGCAAGGCTGACAGCAGCTGTAATGTGTTCAGGGCCAGGCAGCAGCACAAAGCCCCACTTGGGTGGCAGCACGTATCCAGGAATGTGCAGCGGCCCAAAGCCACATTTAGGCATCAGCACAGGTCTGGGAATGTATAGTGGTATGACAGCACATTAGGCAGCAACATGTATTTGGGAGTGGTTGCATGGGTTGGGGACATGCAATGTTGCAGCGCTGTGTTTGGGTAGCAGTGCAGGTCTGTGGGGCTGTCGCCGATGACCATGTTAATTGGGGTTTGAGGACCCTGAATTCTGTGACAACCCATACCCCTCAATTTCCAATAACCCGCCAGATTACCATGGGGTGTATAGAATGGTTCTGCCAGCCAGATCTGGCCCACAGGCAGTAAGTTTGACACTCCTGATATACAGGTGAAAACCTGAGTGAATATGAAGCTATAGTGGCCTCTCTGTTTGAACACAGGTGGCACTGATATGGAGGTGCATTGGATCTTCACTGGTGAAATAGCTCTGCATTGTTTCCACTCAAACTGCTCCTAGCAGGTGGTTAGATAGAAGACTTGAGGTTTCAGTGCTTTCAGTTCTTCACCCATCATGAGCATCACATTAGTTATAAAAGCTTAAGTAAACAATGAAGGGGAAAAAAGGCTAAAGCTTATTGAATTGAATTTATTTTGGTGAGCTGCAGAGCATATTAAATTTCTTAGGTGCATGAAAATATTAGGATCTTTATTGCTCAATTAAATTATGCTTTTTGCATGCTAACTCTGTCTTTGAACCAAAAAGCCAAAGGAGCAAAACTGAAAATAGGATAAAAATATACAAAAATTGCAAAAGACATTTCCATGATAAAATGTGCTTAACACTTGAGTAAATAAACAAAGCAGACTTATTTGCTGAGGTTGAAAGTTTAAAAAGCATTAAACAAGTCTCTCATCCAGAAGTTAATATCTATCCCTGAAAGCTATAAAAAGATGCCTCCATCAGCAGTTCAAACACTTAAAAACCTTTAATATTTATATTGACTAAAAGAAAACTACTTGTGTTTGGACATGTTTTATCATTCTACCCCCACCTCCTCCCACACCCACGCCTGGCATTATAAACTGAAGTGATTAGTTTTTGGGCGAGGATTTAATTGACCAGATTGTCATTTTGGCTCTCATTGTCATCTCTATCCAGTTCTTTTTTTTTTCAAAATATTCATTGATTTCACTCACTGCTAACAGATGATTGATAAAATACCTCAGACCTAATTGATAAAAGGCTGCTCGAAATAATAAATAGAAAACAACAGCATCTATTAGTTATCTGACATTAACTGATTTATGCCTTACAGTCAATTTTACTTTCATTACCATTACAAATATCGCTCCTTTTTATAAGGTTGTTACTGCTCCAAGAGCTTTACAATGTATACTGTGCCTATAATTAAAAACATGCTCGTTGCTTTAGATAATGCTTTGCATAATGACATAGTTTCTCTTCATGTTTTGTTATATTATGAGCAGAAAAAGGAAACTCAGTAATGCAAAAGCTGAAGTATTCTTATTTGTTACATAGGATAAGATAGGTAAGTTTTAAAATATGGAAGGTTGACACTATCCTGTTTTACCGCCTTCAGAAAAGAATCCTTTATTTGTCTGTAAAGCATACAATAAAGTAGTTTGAAAGGGTGAGTTTCCCTATTCTGCTTTGAATTCTACTAAATCCAAATTTGCAGGGACCAATCAAAGTTTAGCTGAAGTATCCATTATTTCTTGAGCTTCTCAAGTATCTACGGGTTTTTTCTGTCCATGTTATCTGATATGTAACAACCCTCATTATCTTGCAGTTGTGGTGCTTTTGTCTTGCATCACTTCAGCCACACAACATAGCAATGTTTCAAAGTAAGTGCTCGTTGTTCAGGTCCGATATCCCAGACTGCATGCTCTGCCTCTGCACTGCATGAATTCTTGGTTATTCCTCATCACATATTGTGGGATACCCATCAAGAGTCAATGTAATTCTGGGGCATAGGGCCATCTGAGAAATTACCATGTCTTATCACCCTTTTTGTTTTTGGAAGCCAGGGCTGTCAGTCAGCAAAGAAGAAACATTGATAAAGGCTGTGTTCCTGAGTGATGAATATAAAGAGGCTTTGCAAGCATATCTAAATTCATGCAATGACTCCAGAACCGAGCAGTAAGAGCACCTGAAGGCAAGGAGACCAAATTGTCCAGAAACCATGGGATTGTAGGAAACTAGGGCTAGGAGGAACCTCATGAAATTATCTAGTTTAGCCCCCTCCTCAGAGCAGGATCATCCTTGGCCAAGTGTCTATCTAACCTGCTCTTGAAAATGCCCACAACTTTTTTAGGTAACCTGTTCCAGTGCTTAACCACCATCAGAGCCAGAAAGTTCTTCCTAACTTCCAACCTATTTTTTTCTTCTGTAATTTGAGGCCTTTGCTCCTAGTCCTGTCTGAAGTGGAGGGGCAAGGAACCTCCAGGTTTAAGTCCTGGCAGGAACATTGGCACATGCCAGTCAAAATCCCCAGCCTTAGCTGCAACCACCTCCCAGTGTCATAGAGGAAGACTTTTTTAGGAAACAGGGGGAAAAAAGCCAAAAACCAAACAAAGCAAAATGAAAAAAACACTCTTGACAGGTTTCACCTAATCAGGAGGGGGGCAAAGTCCCTTCCAGTCCCATGTGGCAGCCAGTAAAGTGCAAAAGCATGGGCAAATCCATAGGCGTAGCTGAACCATGCCATGTATGATAGCTGAAAAATGCCTGTCCAACCTCTTCTTGAACACCTTCAGCCATGGAGATTCAAGAAATTCCCTAGGCAGTCTATTTCACTGCATCACTGTTCTAACAGTAGAGAAGTTTTCCCTGATATCTAGACTGCAGAATGATCTTAAAAGGTCTGTGACACCATAATTTGAAGAAACTAGATTCCCCTCCCTCTCCCGTCACCCCTGCACCAAATAACAGGATCCTCCTTTAAGTTCTGTCAGTATTGATGGTATAATCATTCCTCCACTTAAAAGGGAAAACAAACTTATCCTCCACTTACTTGACTTTTGAAGACTTTTACTGGACACTTGGTTGGGAGAAAAACATTATTAACGATATCCCTGAGTAGTTGAAGAATGACTCTGGGATATAGGTTTGTAAAGACTGAAAGGGAAATAAAAGAATTTAGTATCAAAGTTGGAAGAAAAGGAGAAATATCTGCATCTTAGGGTCACTGCTTGTTGTTATGTTTTGTACAGTCTTTGTGAGAGCAAGGGAAAAAGTCTAATGGATTAAAAATAGGAAGTTAGCAGGCTTCCTGAATACATTGGATAGCCAAAGAGGAAGCCTCTACAAAATGCTGCAGCCTTTCATGGCCCAGTGGCAGGGGTGTATTGTTTTTGTACTTTAAGCTGAAGACCCCCTAGTGAACATATTTTATGCTTTATCGTATTAGTATTATAGGGATTTTAACATGGATGTTTGGATTTAATTATCATGTCTGCAAAGGTGCACTGAAGGTGGGCATTTTCATGAACTGTTTAATGAATTAGTGCAGTGAAGGAAAGCATTTTCACAAATTGTTCAGAATGCAGAACAGCAAATGCCAAGATGTTTTCAGTGCATTTTTAATCAATAACAATGAATAAACCTATGTAAATGTCACTAAAACTAAGGAAGTTGTATAAAAACATCCACATATAAAACACATTAAAAGTCTAAAGAGGGAAGGAAGAAAAAGTAGTTTTTAAGTCTCAAAATTATTTATTCAAGGTGCATGCAAAAGCATTCTCTTGGGCTCCAAGATGCCCATACAACAGTCCATTCATTGCAGGTGAGAATGCTAAGGGGCTTTCCTGTCGTCCAGTCTTCTTTTTTGTTCTTTACCTCATCGTCAACCTTTCTGAACATGAGGATTTAGTCTCTTCCCTTGCTTGAACTCTCTTTTATCATACTTCAGGAACCTTTGAAGTGAAGACTCCTCCATCTTTTTATCCCTCTATTGGAAAAATGCACAAGTTTTATTTTTTGAACATGGCATTTGTTGAGCTGCTGCTTTGCTTGTGCTAATCATGGTTTAGTCAATATTAAGCATCTCTGTCCCTCGTTGTAGTACCATGTCACCTGCTATGAGGAAAAGAAGCAAAAGAATGACTAGTTATTACTCAAATTGCAGTCTTCTCAGCAGTAATGCTAGGATGTTGCTTTTAGCTCAGTTTTGGAGCTCCATTCCCTTATGCTGTCTTTTAGTGTCTTCAGAAATGCTAATATGTTACCTTTGTGTAAGAGTCCTGGCTCTGTGACCTGAGAGAGATTGGTTTGGGGGCTGTGGTTCTGGCATCTCCATTAGGAGTTAAATAAATACCAAAGAATGTGTCTAAAAACAGTGCAGCAGAAAGCAAGCTATAACTAGTGTACACTTCCTCAAGTTTCTACTGCGATGTGGGGAGCAGTGGGGATGGTTTCTTTAGCTTGGAGGTTGTTACCCTGTGGTATATTCCCAAAAGACAAGAGAATTCTTTTTAGAAAGATAATGGAAGATCCAGAAAATCCATCATGCTCCTCTTGGCCAGTATGGTACCACTGGGGCTGCAGCAGGAAAGGAAAGGAACCACAAGTCATATGAGCAGTGCTAAGAGCCTTATGGCTGTGCAGTCTCCATACCAAATTAACGCAATATCTTTGACTTCGGGCACTGACAAAAGTGACATCTTGTTGCACAGTTTGCCTCCTGAAAGTGCTCCACAGCCATGTCCTCACAGAAGTGCACAGCTGCAGAGCACTTGAAAAGTGCCTGATAGCACAACAGATTAACCCTCATTACATGGGGTTCAGATGAAGGCACTCCAAAGCACACTGCGTTCATTAACTTCTGTCAGTCCTTGCACATGGGCAGGGCTGAGCTGATATAGCTCAGCTCCACCCTCAGTGCTGTCTGCAGGATGGGAGGTGGAGAAGAGAGAGGGAGAAAATTGCAGGCTGGGGTTTGCCTGCACTGGAGGGGAGATGGGTGGATTAGAGCCCCCTCAGGAGCTGGGGGTGGGGGCTAGAGAAGAGAAGCTTCAGATGGGCAGTTTCTCCTAGATCTGTTCCAAAGTGGAACTCAATTCCCCCCTCCTCACCCAAAGTCAAAGATCTATTGGATCAGGGGAGTCACTGTAGCTCATAGCACTTTCTGTGAAGTGCCATGTGTTACAGTGGGGAACTGCATGTCTGTCAGTACCCACAGGTTCTCTTTTTAGATCAGCATAAACACTTGGACACTTATCATGCTGGGGTGATTTTACCCCTGGTGATTTCCTGCCATTTGGGCAGGGGGCTGATCCCTTCCAGCCTTAATGTTTATAAATCTATGAAACCTATTAAACTGCACAGCAAAATAAGTTAAATTCTGCAGTAATGCAGAGGGGGAGGGAAGGTCTTGAAGTGCCCTAAAAATAACTTTGGAAATGTTTGTGCAGCAGGTTTTAGCCATCTTACCTCATAATACCTAATGTAAGCTAAAAGCTGAGGACGATGATGAAACCTTGAGCTAGATAAATTCTTCTGGTGCTCTTTCTTTTCTGTATCTGCTGTTGCAGTGGAAGTATATTTATTTCAAAATGCCTCTCTGTTAACCCATGTGGTGCCACCACGAGTTAAGTCTCTCTCCTCCCCCAGGTAGTAATATATTGTACAATACTGAAAGGAAGTCATTCTCTCCACGACTGGTTTCTGCCCATGATCCATGTGATTCCCCTGGCTCTCATTCTTTAGGTCTTGGGTCTCTGGGGCTGTCTTCCTTTTCTTGGGTTGACAGGACCCGTGGTTTCATTATCAGTCTCCTCCTGGTTTGCATCCTGGTCAGTATTAGCAGAAGTATCACTGCTAGTGTTCACCAAATGCAGTAGCTGCATAGTGGAATCTGTTGCACATATATGGTCCAGTGCCAGTGCCATTACAATAGCTTCAGAACCTGCAGACTCTTCCAAAGGACCCATTGTTCTTCTTTATGCTCTTGTAGGCCAGGCAGAGCTCATTTCCCTTACTGCAACCACTTTCCTTCATTTATAACCACTGGCATATTTGTGCATGCTAGTGACTGAAGTTCAAATGGGCTTAAAGTATGCTTCTCTCCTGAGAGAGCAAAGAAATCTAGCACATCAGTACAAGATCTCCATGAAAGATAAGGCACCACAAATTTGAAATAGTTATGCATACTCCCCCTGAGCTGCAATTGCATAGGACAGCATCTTGATGTCTACCAACATGTAACCTGGGAGTTGACATCCAGTCTGGATGACCCCAGAGTATCAAAGAGATTTGTTCATCGACTCGTACTTATTCATCTCATATGACATAGAAAATGTTGTTAGCACTCAGAAATAGCAGAGCATCACTCTGAATATACCAGCAGTCTCTGACCTCTGTGGTTTTGCTCCTTCATAATTCCCTCAGGAGCCAAATGTGCTGGGTTCAAATTCCATAGGACACTAAGGTAGTTCAGCTTCTGGCAGAGATTTAAAGAGACTTAAAGGCTTACGGTGTCTCATGAAAAAAGAGCCTTATGTAATTTATAACAAACTTAAGGATTTACATGTTTTACAAATTTAAACCTACTTATGGCTGTGCCCCTCTGTAGTAAATCTCCTTATGACTTAAAATGTTTTATATATTTAAGACAATAACAAAGACTGGCTATAAGAGAATCCATTGTACTCAGTAGAAATGGGAAAGCTATAGACACTTGCTTACATGGCAATTTCTGCCTCAAACTCAATTTCTGCCTCAAACTCGGATAATAATAGCTCCTCTACAGCTCTGCCTTGAAACGTCATTGGATATTATGTTTCTACACTGAGCTTTACAAGAAAATAAATGATTAATCAGGAATCGTAATTGTCGTCGTGTGTATAACATTTGGCTCCTCCTTTTATGTCTGTGAAATAGTTGGTTCAAGTAAACTGGATAATTGTTACCTTATCACAACGGAAGATGCTATAATATTAAAGGGTAGAGTTTTCTGATAATTTAAAGGCTGAGGACCCCCTGCAGGCAATCTGTTGAAGATAGAAATTAGTATCTCCGGATTTTATTCAACAGCTAAAAAAGTGGCCTCGTTAACTGGGCCAACATGCACTCTTTCATTTCAGACCAATATAGACTAATTGGCACTAATAATCACATCTGTTTGTGTAACACTGCTGAGTGTAAAATGGCTTCCGCGTTGTCAGCATATGCCTCCATGGTCATTCCAGTCCATGTTTCCATAGCCATAAGCAATTAAAATGCTTCATAAAGTCTTTGAGATTTCCATTTCAATTTTTGTTCTGCTTTTTTTTCCAGCCATTGAAATGCAAGTCATTGGAGGGTTTAATGATTTCTCTTATCTCAGTCATAAGCGATGCCTGTGCCTGGTATGGTTAAATTAGGGATGCATTTATTTTGTAAGCAAAAAACTCAACTGAAAAAACTAACTTAAAGTAGTGTTTTCTTTTTGTCAGTTTTTAGGTACATTATAGCTTGTAAACAGGTTTTTTCATTTTCTTTCCTTTTTTAACCTCTTTTCATTTCCTTCTCCAGATCTCTGATGTATGGCTTATGCAGATACCTATGGCATTATGAAATTAGTTTTCAGAAACTAAATAGGTTGCACCACTTGCAGCAGTATTAGCAGCCTTATATGTTAATTTCTCAACTATAACAAAGAAGTCAGGCAGTCTGATGTATGTGGCATCTACTCCCTCTACTTATTTCTTTCTTGCCATAAATTCCACCTATAGGGAATATGTTATAATAACTTGTACTGAGGATATTTAAACTAATCTTCATGAGACAGAACTGTTCTCAGCACGTACAAGTATCAGGTAGATAAATCCTATCTATATCCTCAGTTAGCACATATTTGTGTTTTACAATGCCCCAACTTTAAAATTGCACCTTTCATGTTAAGTTTAACCTCCTGAATACCACTTACATTTACCAAGGTTGTAAGGAAGGTTGCTCTGCTTTAGTACTTCAGCATAGCCACAGCTGTGGTACAGATTCTTTGAAGGAAGAGTGATGATCATCTGATTAAAGCTTTGATCAGGCACGTGGGAAATCTGGCACGAATCTCAGCACTTCCACAGACATCCTGTTTGCCCTTGAGAAACTTACTGGGATTTGTGCTCCTAAATCTCTTAGGTACTTTGGAAAACCCCCTTTCCAGTCTTCTGTGGCTGAGCTCTTAATTTGTAAAATGGGGATAATAGTGCTTCCCCACTCATTTTTGAAAATGTTACTCAAAATCTGTAACAGCTGTCAGAATATTATCTTTGGCATGATTCAGTTCTAGAAAAATGTGAGAGTGTTTGTTTGTGAGATCAGATGCACCTGGCCTACTTTTACTTTACATCTTTTCTTCTCTTACCCTTTACATCTACTAGAATGTCTGAACCTCTGCTGTTTCAATTTTTAATCTCAAATGTTTTTTCTCAACTGGAGAAAACCATCTTCACAGTGAGCTTAGAAAATAAGATGGATAACAGGAAAAATGTGATTGAACAAGATTCTGAACCACAACTTACTTATCTAGACTGAGATTTTTCTGAAGTTAGGCTCCTAAATCCATATTTAGGCACTCAAGTGGAGTGATTTCCAAAGTTCTGCACCTGTCAACTCTTATGAGTGTAAATAGGAACTGCTTGATACCTGCAGCTTTTGGTAATGAGGTCACTTAAACATGGACCTAAAATGCAGATAAATGAGCAGATTACACAAAGCTAAAGGTGGGGGCATTTACCAAGCTTCAGGTAGTCAATCCATAGTTAGTGACTCATGTGACTACTCCTATTTCACAGTAAGCAGAAACTCTAAACCATGATAATTTACCCCTATTGTCCCTGTTTTAAACCTAAGTTTCTCTTTGAATAAGGACATTTCTTTTCAAGTTTGTCTTAGTTTCCAGAAAGCCCGGCCATGAAGTGTCATGGAAGAAGCACCCAGTAAATAGGAGGTCTAGGTGAGATACTGGTGATTAGCTTCAATCAGCCTCCCTTTTTCTTCTCCCTTGTTTCCTCTTCTCTTTTATAAACTCCTGCTCACATTATTCTCTGCCTTCTCTAAATGACTATATAAGTTCAGAGATGGCTTACAGTTTCTGCAAGATATGGATATACTGTGTTTAAGTCAGGATTCTAGGCATCAGTCACCTGGGGCAGAGAGAAATTATCCCCATGCCCATTATGGAACATGTAGTAGCAGTAGCGTAGAACAATCCAGAAGAATTGAGGATTTTTTTCACATTAGTTTGATGCATCAGATACTGACTATTGCTGGAGGCAGGATACTGGATTAACTAGACAATTGATTGGTTTTCATGTGGCAATTCCTCCCCGCCTGCGTCAGAACTCAGTGCTCCGTGTATTGTACACAGATGCCTACAGAGATACAAGTAAACAGCAGGGACTAAGCAAAACCTGAATAATAAAATAAAATAGTGATTTAAAACCCAAACTGGGAAATGACTTAGAATAAACATCTGTAAAATCAATACAACCATTCCATGCTGGCTTTAAAATAAGCCAGCATCTGCATTAACCTAATAACAGAAACCAAATCACTTTCAATTACATTTATCTTGTTTGTACTCAGCCACAATGACTCCGGAAGCTGACAAAGTCATTACAACTTTGTTGAAAGTTAGTGAGAACTGTTGTACCTGTGACCAGACTTGTGTGTTTTGCCTCTCAAGAGCCTCAATACCAAGGGTAGCTGGGAGTGCTGTTCTATCTTAGCAACGGTTGTTCAGAGGTATCAGTGAGCTCGCTGGCAGCAAGAATGCAGAATGCTCTGCCCATGGCGCCACATCAGCTATATGCTGTTTGCCCTGAGGGAATTCTGTAGAAGTCCCCTGAGTGTATATCACTAGACCAGGATGTAGTAATTGCTAGAAAAACCTGGCTGCTAACCTTCACAATCTGAACTGTGACTACCAAATCAAAATTGCACCATTTTAATCTGGCTAAGAGACAGTCAATACTTCTTTAAATTATTTTTTACCTTTGTTTTAGCTGGTTCTCACCTGGTTTAAAAGGTTTCTCAAATTTGGTTTCTGTTACTTATGTGTGCCTCTGACTTGGTTCAGAGAATGACAGAAAAATAGGCCCAACAGGGACATCAGGGTGTCATACAACCCACTATTTCTTGTCTTCTCTTTGGATACAGAGAGCAATTGATTGCCATCCTTTTTATAACAACCCATTTTGTATTTGAAGGGTGTTATCAGACTTCCTTTCTCTAGACTTAGAAATTCCAACTCTTCCAACCTTTCTAAACCTTTTTTGTTCTCCAGTATGCCCACATCTTTTTTTAAAGACCTGGATACAGTACTCAGTGCAGAATAGCCTGAAATAATGCATTTCTGAGACTCACATTTGATACTCCTATTAGTGCATGCCAGTAGGCTATTATTCCCCCCCAATAATATTATAGTAGTAATTCATTCAGCTCACTGTAACCCCCAGTCCTTTTCCACTGTAACCTCCAATCTGACCAGTTATTCCCCATTTTGTATTTGTGCATTAAATTGTTCCTTCCAAGTATAATATTTAACAGTTGTCCATATTGAATTCCTTCATATTTATTTTCCCCAACTTATCAAAATCATTTCCCCCAATTTATCGAGGTCTCTTTGAATCTTAATATTGTCTTTTAGTTGCCTGCTATCCCACCTAGTTTAGTGTTTTCTGGAAATTTTCCAAGTGTACATTCTCTTCTATCATCCAAGTCATTAAAGAAGAGATTGTACAGTACTGGACCTAAGAAAGTCCCTAAGGGAATTTGTCTTGAAACCTCCTTAGAGTCTGACACTAAGCTGTTAATCATGCTCAAAAAGTAGTCATCCTCCAAGCCACAAGCATACTTAGCAATTTTGGTGCATTGGGCAGATATGAATAGCAGTGGAGGAGGAAATGCTGAGTACCAGGGAGACTTACCTGACCATCAGCCTAATACGGGATCTCAAAGACTCTGGATGGTATTGCCATACTATAGGCTTCCTACACCAAGGCTGTTGCTGCCACAGCATGGGGCATTTTGGCAGCCACTTTAAATTGGCATCGAGGGTCAGTGCCTCACTCAAGTCACCTACCTACACTACTGATTCAACCAGTTATGCACCCAGCTTATATCATGTTCAAGTCAATGTCTCATCCACTGTTCTCCCCCTATCCACAAGGCCTTATCTCCTTGTAAGTTAAAAATGTTAATGTGTTCTGTAAAGATGCTGGCTAATTAATGATGGTTTAGGCTTGGATTTAGCCTAGAAATGATAGGTTAGAAATAATTCTGAAAAACTGGATGGGCTTGTAGTTTGGCTTAATTTAAACATGATTTAATTAAGGAATCTTTTTATCAAATAGACCATCCAAAGGCAGTTCCAGTTTAGGGTTCTCATTTTGCTTTTGGTAATCCTAATTTATTTCCAAACCAAGTTACTACCACTACTGTGATTTCAGTTACCCAGTCTGTTGCTTGTGTATAGGTGGTTATCAGACTGTATAACTAAAATCACAGCATGAGAAATAACTAGATTTGGCTTATCGCTTCCCAAAAGCTGTGGGTTTATCTGTTCATTACTGCTTGGGCCCTGTAAACAATGAATGCCAGTCACCTATATTAGCGAAGAGATGATTTAGCTCCTGGGAAGTTATAGGCACATACAGTGGGGGAAAAAACCCAAAATTCTAATTTCATACATGCAGATTTGCAGTCAGAAACCTTATACTGCTAACATGTGTGTAGTATATCAAAATGCGTAACATCAAAACCAGAACTATCTTGCAACCATTCATTCATTTCAAAGACTGGAAAGGTGTTATTGTTTATGCCATTTAGTTTTTAAGTTGGTGCATTTAAAAGGTACTATAGTGATAGACCTAGAAACTTGTCCAGAAAAGTATGAAGGGGAAGGATGGTCTTCTGAGATATTGGATTTGGAATCAAAATAGCTGGGTTAAGCTTTCAGTTCTGTCAAAGACACTCCGGGTTACTTTGGCTAAATCACTTAATCTCTATGCTTTGGGTCACCCTCTTTAAAATTATGTATAGCTGTACCTTTTGTATGTTCTGCCTATGCAGGGCCAGATTACAGACTTTTCATGCTGGTAAGGAGTTACATGTCTGAGTAGTCCTGTATATTCCCAAGTAAACTATTTTGAGGAATTACTTAACAATATATATAAAGCGTTGATAATCTGGGTTGGCTACTAAATCAAAGCTTGTCCAAGGCTGACCATCTCCTGGTCTGTATCTGTACACAGCCTAGTAAACTTGGGCCCTTTATTTGGCCGAGGCTTCTACATACTTCCAATAATATAGCAAAGAAATATATATATGGGTTTCTGTAAGCATCATGGTTTACATCGGGAGTGAACAAAACAGAAGTTTGCTGGCGGTGGGGAGGTGGAAATGGGGCAGGCATGAGAGTACCAACACTAGCGGAAGCCAGCAGGATGGAGGTGCTTGAGCACTCCTCTCAGCGTGACCCACAGCCTCCCCAGGCTGCTGGGGACTGCTGAGCACTGCTGAGTCAGTGACAGGCATCTCTAGCCCTGTCACTGAGTCTGCTTATGGGAGGCATGGGGGTCTCAGTGGGTGTTTGGGAGCCCACCAAGAGACCCCCATGCATTCTAAGAGTGGGTGCAGTGACAGGGAGCCACGGGGGCTGGAGATGCCTGTCACACTGACTGCTGATGGGGGACGGAGGATTCATGACAGCAGGGTGTACATACACAGCCCTGCAGCTACCGCACACACAGAGATGGGGAAGGGAGAACTCATTCTATTCTTGCTTCAAAACAGAGGTACTGCCTTGGCCAGCAGGGAAACAACAAGGGAGATGGGGAGAAGTCAGATCCATGCCAAGGAGTTAGGGAGTGAGGGGGGAAAAAAATACCCCAAGCAGCAGCTTTCATGAACCTGCCTCCCTAGGCTCACACACATCTACATGTGCATGTGTGTAGATTGTCTATGAATATCTATACATGTGCACACACCTGGCTCTGCCATCCTGGCCCCTCACACTGCAGCATGGACTGGGGGTACTGGTGATGCATAGGTGGTACACGTAAACCCCCTGAGAGTACTGTTGCACCCCCTGACTGGCCACACTTACCTCTCAGGTGACGCGGCTGCCTGGTAAGGGTTTGGCAGCACTGTCTTCATCTTTCCATGGTGGCCAGTGTCTTTAGTAAGAGGCAAAGAACTGAAGGGGAAAGCAAAAAAAAAAAGAGGGAGGAGATTTAAATAGATTATTTTTCTTTCTCCCTCACACACCTTCCCTATCTACCCCCTTCACTCCCCACTCAGTCTCTCTCTCCCGTTCTCTCTCTCTCACACACACATGCACACACATGCACTCACTCCCTCCCTCTCTCCTTGATCCTTCTCCTGATGTCCATCAAGGGGCAGAAAATGAAAAAAACCCAAAACTTAACAATGACTAATTTTAACTTGGCTTAATCAATTAATCTATAGCACATAGGAGCCGGTCCCCTTCCCCACACTTCAGCCATCAGTGTGACAGGCATCTCCAGCCTGCATGGCTCCCTGTGGAGGGGGCCTAGTGGAGACCTGCAGAGGCACCTGGGATACTGGCAGACAGAGACCTCCCTTGATTCAGGAGCAGACCTGGTACTGAAGTTTGATTCACTGCTGTAACCTAGATCAATTAAGTCTAATACCACATTGATCTAGGTCTATCTTAGTCTGGGTTCCATTATTTTTAAAGCAGTCTGCGTGCACCAAACCTCTGTCCTGTTATGGGTATAGATAGACAGGTTTCCGATCACCTAAACCAGAAAAAGTGTAATGTCCATACCTGGCCAAAATTAATGAGAGAAACAAGAACAGCCTGGGTTTTATTATAGTGTCATACTTCTTGCTTCAGCATCTGTAAAGTACTTAACAGAGCCTTAGTTCCCGACTTGGGGCTCTGAGGCCCTACTGCAGTATAAACAGGCAGTTGGCAAGCGCCCTCAGAAATGCTTGCTCCAGTTCTGGTGTAGATGGCAGTGAGGATGCTTAGTGAAGATTCTCCTTATTTCCTATGGCACAATGAAGAGAAAGGAAAGCCCTGTGGTTCTACAGGGAGCTGAAAGTCACGGTATGTGTATGTAAGTATGGAGCAGACATTTAGCGATAACATTTTGTGACTGCAACATGCAGAACAAAATTTATGCCCACCATTTGACCCTCTTTCTCCATTTTTTTCCTTTATATAGATTCATAGATTCATAGAAGTTAGGGGCTGGGAGGGATCTCATGAGAACATCAGGTCCAGCCCCCCTGCACTTAGGCAGGAAAGACTGTTGGGGTCAGGTGAGTCTGTTCCAGACTCTGGACACCCAAAACATAAAGAAGTTTTTACTTATATCCAATCTGATGCAATCTTTTAGCAGTTTATGTCCATTTTCCTCGTCTTCTCTTGGGGTGCCTTGGTGAACAGGTGTTCTCCCAGCCTCTGGTGTTCACCCTTTATATACTTATAGGCTGCCACCAAGTACCCCCTAGGTCTGTAAATAAAAGCTCTGAGTGAATATTGAAATGGACAACTTGGGTCATCTTTTATTATCAAGACCCAATCATGTAATTTTTTCCCCTACTGTGCAAAGGTGCTTATAGGTTGATTTCTTTTTTCGATTCTTTTTTTCTTTTTTGTTGTTATTGTATGAGGAATAAAACAAAAAACCACTGTTCCTGAGTGTTCTTGCCCTTGACAGTTTAATCAGAGAAAATGTATTTCAGCCATTTGACATTTATTTATGGTAATGAAATTGATTCAGATTATGTAACCTCCCAAAGCTCTTGAAAGTAATGTGCTTTCTGCATTTATACCTAGTAAATTTTAAGTGGATGAGAGGGTGAGTGATATCAGCAAGATAAAGAAATGTCAGGCATCTATCTTATAAATGTATAACTCTGGGTGGGGGGAGGAGGAGAATAGAAACGATCAACTAGCAAGATGTACCTTTCAGGTGGTAGTTTGCAAAGCTTATTTCTACCTGTGCCCAGGGAGACCAAGGCTTGAATACCATTTCAAGTTTTGTAGTTGGTCATGCTCTATTAGCCCTTATGAGAGGCTTCAGACTGCTCCAGTTGCTGTTTATTTCAGATAAGACATTTAAGTGAGATGACATGGCATTTTCAGGGAAGGGCGTTAATTCTTTGTATGATCTAATCTCAAAATACAATGAGAGAACATAAATAAGCATTCATATTTAAAGAGTTCAGTACCCTGCGTAGTTGTCATTGTGTTTTGCATTCGTTTTCATCATTTGTTGAATCTTACTTGCACATCTTGAATTTTACCAGACCTCTTCTGATAAAATCAGTGCAGCATAAAATGCCCTAATCTACCAGGGACAAATTTGCATCAAGAGACAATTTTTTTTAACCCAGTTTACTTTACTGAGGTGCATTTCAAATTTTAGAATTTTCTGTAGCTGTCAGGTACCATGGTGAGTTACAGCTTCACTAATGATAGCCTGACAGGCTATTGTCAGAATTGCTGTCTGGCATTTAAATGCTTAGATAGCTGTGAGTGCTGGAGCCTGGTTGTATTTTAGATGTTGTTTTCCCAGTCTGATCTTTTGAGCTCTTGTACTTTTTATCCCTTTCTGCTAGATAGTATATGACATTTAGGGTCAAACCCTGTTTGTGGAACTCCTGTTGGCAGTGGTAACTTCTCTTACTTAATTTTTATAACATTCCCTACTCCTTCATTTCAGTCAGGTAGTATTTCTTCAGTTTGTAGTGAGGATAGGCTGACTGACTGACTGACTCCTGTCCCTGGGTAAGGTGCCCTGTTCTAGGCTTGATTGCTCCTATAGCCTCTTTCAGTGCCCCCACAGTACCTTCAGCAATGGAGGCTACAAGTGACATCTGAGATGATATAATTTGGCAGTTAGAAAACTGAATGCTCTCTTCTGCCCTCTCTTTCTCACCTTGTATTATGGTGGCACCTAAGAACTAATGAGGAAGAGGCCCCTATTACTCTGCTATCAAACACTTTCTTCCCTGGAGAGTTTAGAACCTAGACCAAAGGACTTAGGGTAAAGGAAGGGGTATAACATCACCAAAGCAGAGTGGACATGTGCTGGAAGCAAGTGTCATGTTAGTTCCATGCTTTTGGCTAGGGACAGAAGTTACACATGAACCAATTTAAGTGATAAGAAACTGATTTCAACCTGCAACAGAAGTTCAGTGCATATAAACCACTTTCAAAATAGCTGAAACTGGTTTAAGATGAACCTGGTTGAATATAGTATCAGACATAAGTGATTTAGGTCAAAGTGGTTTATGAAACTTCTGTCCCAGACCCCTTCCTGATTCAAATTAAATCAGAGTTGCCAGCATCTCGGCATTTTGCAGCCCTGGGCTGTGCTATCTGCTCCAGAGAGAAGAGCTGGCCCTGTCCCTCTGCCCCCTAGCTGGAGCAGTGAGGGCTGGCTTCACTGGTCCGTTCACGCAAACCCCTGCTGGGTTTGCCTGGAGGGATTGGAGTTAAACTTCCCTTCCCTAAGTAGAGAGGTGCCCTGTCCTGCTTGCTTAATGCTGGCTGCTACCATGGACTATAAATCACAGAGGCTTCTGGAAACAGGAAAAGGAAGTGATAAGTAACCATGAGAGTCATGCTGATGTGATTGTGGACCGCAAATCCCAGAGACCCTGGAGGCAGCCAGAAGAGGAAGAGAACACACAGCTCAGGCTGGCTACTGCCAGAGAGCTGTGCTCCACTGCCCCCTCACTTCTGGCTTGAGCCACTGCAGGCATATGGCTGTATTTCTTGAATTAAAAGTGAATGTCTCTTCATTTGCATATTGGTTAAATCTCTGCAGTTTAGAATAACCTGCAAAGACTGAATCAATTCAACCTTTGAGGCAGGTGTTGAGAATGTTTAGGATGGAATAAACTATATCGGGGTCATCAGCCTACAACCCACAGGCTGGATCCTGACTGAAGGACGGCTGCTTTTTCTAGCCCTTCATAAATTGTAGTATTTTGTTATGCTACCACCTCCACAATCACATTATAGCAGAAAATCTAACTTCTTATCAAACCAAAAATAACATGTTTATGATAATCTGTCATTAGAATGAATAGTGACACTATCATATTGTTAATGCCTGGCAGTGTAGCAAGCATTCAGAGTAAGATTTTCACCAGAGGTCAGTACAGGCCTCACCCTGCTGTTGCCGAAGTCCTTCTATTAAAATTTTATCTTGTGCACAGTTACTAATATATTTCCTACAAGAGGCATCAACAATCCTTAATGTGTCAGCCCTTGGAAGCTTGCCATATGGGACTTCCTTACAAAAGGGGTTTCTTGCCCAAGAGTATGTGATCTGTACCCCTTACACATTCCATGAAAGGGTACTGTGAGGCATAAATAGTTCATGTTGCAAGCAGATAGCAGCTTTTATATATTATATAAGTATAAGCTATTATTGTATCCCATTAGATATGCCCCCCAGTTCCTATATAATCAAGTTTTCCTACAGCTAAGACTACTGCAACTAAAATTCAGCTTTTAAAACGCTTGTAATTCTTGCAATATTCCCTTTAGTAGCATTTTCTGTATAAAACATCTGTTAAAAATCAGTACCATTAACTTAATTGGATAATCTGGATGCCCTTTTTTGAAATTCATCAAACAAATTAGCATTATGGACTTTTAACAAAGACTGTAGAGAGCTGATCAGAGTAACATACATGTCTGCACTGTGGTGCAGAACAAAACAGCATGGTGAAAAGGCACACTGAGGATCACACATTTGCACAGGTTCATGGAGTACATGGAAAAATCTCTCTTATTCCAGTAAATTATATATGCCCCAAATAAAACAAGTATCAAAAGCATTCTTTCCCTCCCAGTGTTCCCCCTGTCATCTGGGAAATGGGGTAATAATATAAGGATAAATTATTAAAATACACTGCTCTCAGACACTCATAATGGCTAAGCACAATCCTGATCACATAACACAATGATTTGTCACTATATTCAATCAATGCAGCATGAATGTCAAAGCAAACAACTGCTATTGCGTTAGGGCAATGTTAGACCTAGTAGTAGTAAATATTTCCCTGCCACTGGCATCCTTGATTTAGAATAAAAATCAGTTGTATGGTGGTCATACCCAAATGACCATTTAATTACATAAGTACCTAGACCATGATGCTTAGGGTAGGTTAGGTCATTCAAGGGTATCCATACTGCACTTGAGTATGCCATTGGAAAGCATGTCCCTGTCCAACCAATGCCATGTTGAAACAAAGAAACAATCTTGAGAGGGAGTGCCCCCAGCTGCTGCTCCTGAGCTTTTGATTCCTGGTATACCTGAGAGCAGTGATAGGGGATGCATCCAGAGTAGCTTCACTGCTTCAGTTCTACGGCTGTAGTGTGCAGGCTGGGAGTGGGTGGACAAGATGTGCTTCTTTGCAGTGGTTTCAAAAGCACCAAAGAAGTAGTATAGATATACTCTGAGGCTATGGACAAATATACCTTTAACTGCTGTAAAAGGGAAGGGCAAGCTGTCACTCAGGAACAGGTGTCAGCTGTCTGATATAGAGGCTACATATGCATACTCCTATAGTGACTACTCTAATTTCAGTGCTGCATAAAACAAGGCTAGAGTTGCAATAGTTCTGCTATTCTTGAATTGCTACAGGAGCATACAGGTCTATACTTACATCATAACCTGGGGAGAAGTGGGCAGCGGAGCCCCCCAGGGCTTGGTTCTTGGGCCCTTGCTGTTCAATCTCTTTATCAGCAATTTGGACGA
>NW_017728943.1:110916093-110918397 GCF_001723895.1 Crocodylus porosus
GGGCAGCTAGGATCTGGAACCAACTTCCAAGGGAAGTGGTGCTGGCTCCTACCCTGGGGGTCTTTAAGAGGAGGCTTGATGCCTACCTAGCTGGGATCATTTGCACCCAGTTTTTTCTTCTACCCGGGTGGGGGTCGGACTTGAAGATCTACAAGGTCCCTTCCGACCTTACTTCTATGATTCTATGAAAACAGCTTATGTTGCTGTCATCTGATATCAAGACTTGTTAAGTTTGCCTATACCCTTAGTGGGCATATCCACACATTCAGGCATGTGCACTTGCAGCAGCTCTAATAGAAGCAGTGCAAATTTGAGCCAGGGCTTTTTGCCTCAGTGCACCTGCCCAGACATACACTTTGCTGTAGTGCAAGTTGTGCCACTTGGAGCAAAATATCCCTGCCTGGCTCCTTCCGGATCTGCAGCAGCGGGGAGCTAGAGCTTGTGGCCAGCATTTGTGTAAAAAGCTGCCCTGTCCTGGCCCCATCAGTACAAAAAGCTGCCCTGGCAAGTAGCTCAGGGCTACTCACTCTTGGGAGCTTCTGGGGCCCGGCCAATTGGTACCTGGTGACACTACCCCTTGTGCCTGCTGGACTGCTAAAGCAGCCCTGAGAGTTCCCTGCACCCTCTACCCACTGCAGCAATCTGGCAGTGGGGGCTGCTTCCTGGTTGTGACTTGGTGTGCACCTGCCAAACCCAGGTGGGGACTGCAAGCCTCGCAAGCCAGTAGAGGCATCTGTCCCTCTGGGCCAGCTGCCAGTGGACTGTAGCTGCACAGTTGGCTTTTGTGCAGCACTACTGCTATGTGTGCCCCTGCCTGGCCATCTGGACAGATATCTCCTGGAAGATGTTCGCTGTGTGGTGGCCTGCTTTGAACTGTCAAAGCATATCCTCCTGGCTCCAATTGGCCAGGAGGTCAGCCACTTCCAGCTGGGTCCAAGGTGCCAGCTCTGACCAGGCTCCTCTGCCTGGGTTCTGCCACTTGCCTCCCTAACAGGAATTCTGGTGTTCCCTATCTGAAAGCCAAAAAATACCAGCTAAAAACCAAGTCACTCTGTAAATACCGCAAAATGCATGTTCCTCCACAATTAAAATAAAAGACCACTACATATATAGAAAGAGACAGACAGACAGAGACAGTGATCAATTGGGCAATGTTTTATTGATATATCTACAGTGTTAAAGCAATTTGGAAGTCTACCAGTGTCTCTATCATCATAATAAAATGAATTCTAAATACCTATGTTTTGCTGTTTGCCTTTGGTTTTCTTACTATAAAGCATTTAGAGGTCCCCCTGACCCCTTCACTAACCAGGATGTGGGAGCAGCTGCCCCTGCAACCACAGTTCCTGCCAGCAGGTTTCATCCTGTCTGGCACCTGGGCATGTAAGGTGTGTGCTGAGGGATGTGGCATTTGCAGAAGGAGGGAGGGAAGAGGGGTTGGGGTGTGTGGGTAGCTGTGGAGGGATGTGGGGGGCTATGGGGTGTGTGGGTAGGTGTGGGTGGATCATGGGGGATTGTGGAGGGAGGCTGCTCAGGAGAGGTGGGTCCCCTGCCCCACTTTTTTCCCCTGGGGTATTTTTTGACTCCTGGATATCCAGGGGTCAAATTTTCAGTGCGGAGAACATTTTTTTGTCCCTGCAGGTGCATCTTGCAGCATCTCAAAGGGCTTTGAGATGCTGCAGGAGGCACATGTATGCTCATCTGGATGTGTCCAGTATCTGCTAGTGATGCTAGTGGGAAATATTAAAATAGCAGCCAGCTTGTGCCTGAACTATACAAACCTCTGGCATCTGCCAAATGGAGTAAAAAAAATAAATGCAACTAAAAATATGAATCACTGAATATCAAGATTTTTAGTGATTTTTTTCCCTCTGGTTCTAACCATAATCAGAAAATACAAAGGCAAATAAAAATGGAAGAGTGTGTGTTTCAGGAGGGGAGGTTAAGGAGGGGTGGGGTGGAGTGGGAGGGGGGCGTGATTTGTAAAGGCTTCAGCCTGACTGAGCCTTTGGTCAGAATAAAGCACTGCATCTGGATTGGTGGACTAGTGATAATCATTTTCACCTATTATATGAGGCCAGCCATTGCAACAGGAGTAGCTAGATTGAACCAGAGCTTGTCTTGATGTCAGGCATGTACAAGTTGGATAGAAAGAATAAGCAAGAGGTAATTTGGGAAGGCCTTTATCCGTGTAATGGATCTATTCAAGTCTCAGTGTTCTGTAAAGGAGAAGGGGCCCAGACCTGCATATCTCTGAGCAAAACTGAGTCTGTAGATAGGTGGTGGTATGCCAATTTTTACAGA
>NW_017728943.1:110918497-110920987 GCF_001723895.1 Crocodylus porosus
ATGTGGCATTTGCAGAAGGAGGGAGGGAAGAGGGGTTGGGGTGTGTGGGTAGCTGTGGAGGGATGTGGGGGGCTATGGGGTGTGTGGGTAGGTGTGGGTGGATCATGGGGGATTGTGGAGGGAGGCTGCTCAGGAGAGGTGGGTCCCCTGCCCCACTTTTTTCCCCTGGGGTATTTTTTGACTCCTGGATATCCAGGGGTCAAATTTTCAGTGCGGAGAACATTTTTTTGTCCCTGCAGGTGCATCTTGCAGCATCTCAAAGGGCTTTGAGATGCTGCAGGAGGCACATGTATGCTCATCTGGATGTGTCCAGTATCTGCTAGTGATGCTAGTGGGAAATATTAAAATAGCAGCCAGCTTGTGCCTGAACTATACAAACCTCTGGCATCTGCCAAATGGAGTAAAAAAAATAAATGCAACTAAAAATATGAATCACTGAATATCAAGATTTTTAGTGATTTTTTTCCCTCTGGTTCTAACCATAATCAGAAAATACAAAGGCAAATAAAAATGGAAGAGTGTGTGTTTCAGGAGGGGAGGTTAAGGAGGGGTGGGGTGGAGTGGGAGGGGGGCGTGATTTGTAAAGGCTTCAGCCTGACTGAGCCTTTGGTCAGAATAAAGCACTGCATCTGGATTGGTGGACTAGTGATAATCATTTTCACCTATTATATGAGGCCAGCCATTGCAACAGGAGTAGCTAGATTGAACCAGAGCTTGTCTTGATGTCAGGCATGTACAAGTTGGATAGAAAGAATAAGCAAGAGGTAATTTGGGAAGGCCTTTATCCGTGTAATGGATCTATTCAAGTCTCAGTGTTCTGTAAAGGAGAAGGGGCCCAGACCTGCATATCTCTGAGCAAAACTGAGTCTGTAGATAGGTGGTGGTATGCCAATTTTTACAGAAGTGTAAGATTAATTAATAGTGAGATTAAATGGATTCTGGATTACATAGGAGGTCAGCACACAGCCAGAAACACAATGTAGGAGTCTTGCCACCCTATTCCTTGCACTCTTAAAATTATACCAGACTATGTTTTTGCAGAATATTCCTACAGAAATGTATTTGTGGTTTGAAAGAAGCATCATCACATTTCTCCCTTATACTTTTTTGTCTTTTGAAAAATGAAAATAGGCTGCAATGTCTAGTGTTTAGTTTCTGTTAAGATTAAATGAATTTCTAATAAGGTGGATGAATCACTGATCTGACCCAGTATGGCACTTCTTATGTTCTTATTTTCTTATTTAAATTAGTGATTGATCAGGGAGGAATGGAATTGAAACTGAAGGCATCTCTCTATCATTGCATGTGTTCATTTATACAAGCCTGTTCCCTTAATAGTGTGCTGGTTTTAAAGAACCTCTGGCACTTTGTGGTAAACACTGAAAAAATATTCATTACATTTAGTGACTTCTGATTATATAATGCATGCTTTCTTCAGTTCCATGTCAGTTTTTTAATGATAGGGTCATTTTCATGAAAAATGAGATTATGAATTATAAGTGTCCATCTTCTCCTTTATTACAAAAGAATATAAATGATACAAATAATTAATTCCTGTGGAAATATTAATGATGTCACAATACAATGATGATTTCAAGTAGTTAATAAAAAGCAAGAACAGATGAACTCTTAAAAACAACATCCGTTTTTCATGTAAATGTCTCTCGTCACACTTTACTAATAATGGATGATAGACCTGTGTGAAGCAGAAAGTATTCGCTTTGGATTTAGATTCAGTGGGATGGTGATTCGAATCACTGCCCTGATTCAGTTTGGCTGAATCCAAATCTGAAGATATTCAGTGCCAAATCTCATTTGGCTATAGACTGCAGGCAGTGCCAGTGGGAATAGCTGGGGGAGCAGCTGGACAAGCCCTGGCTTGAGCCGACAGCTGTGGGAGAACCTGCGGCTCATCCAGCTGCTCCCCTGGCTGTCTCCTCACTGGGGCATGGCAGGCAGTGCTGGCAGACCCAGGAGAAGCAATGGAGCCTGGGGGAAATGATTGGGATCTGTGGGGAATAATTGGGGAGCTGGAGAATTGAACGGGGAGCTGGGGAGAAGCCCCTGTTCATTCCCCCAGCTCCCAATCATTCCCTCCACCTCCCAATTCGATTCCCCAGCTCCAGGTTCAATCTCCCAGCTCCCAATCATCCCCCCCAGCCCCTGCAGCTTCTCCTGGGGCTGCCAACACTGCCTGCCTTGCCCTGGTGGGGGGTAGCTGGGGGAACAGCTGGATGAACTACAACTTCTCCCAGGACTGCTCTCCTAGCTGCTCCTGCTGACACTTGTGCCTGCCTGTACAGTCGACGGCCAAATCTCCAAATCTCTCCAAATCAATTTGGAAGCTTCCAATTTGATTTGGAGAGATTAAATTCAGTTCGGGTTTGCAGATTCAGCCACCCAATCAGGCCGAATCTCCTCTGAATCGAATCAGCTACTGAAGCTTCGCACTTGCCCGGTAGGGCAAGTTATGCTGAGGGGAAACCAGCA
>NW_017728943.1:110921827-110924493 GCF_001723895.1 Crocodylus porosus
GATGTGTATCTAGCTGGGGAAATGTAGGCCCAGCACTCTTTCCTGCTTATGCAGGGGGTCGGACTCAATGATCTATTGAGGTCCCTTCCGACCCTAGCATCTATGAATCTATAATAGGTGATAGTAGAAGGAAGAAAAATACAGTGCACCTGTTCTCAGTCTGTCTAGAATTTTTGTGTGTAAATATATTCTTATAAAAATATTTGCATAGGTATTAGCTTGTTGAAGAGTCAAATTGGGCCTGAGGTGCCCAATTAAGGATTTCTGTGCTTAACTTTAGATGCACTTGTATTTTAGAAATGTTGCCCTCCCACACCCCTACAAAAGGGAGTACCTCATTTCTTGGCATATTAACATAACTGATCAATTAATGGCATATTTCTTGGGTCTGAAGGAGGGGATGCTAGAAAAGGGAGAGGAAAGCAGGAGATCCTTGGCAAAGACAGTAGAGGACATTCTGTCTTGTACTCCCTTACTACTGAACTAAAAATAGTTTTAAATGAGTTTAATGGACTATCAGTTAGCAAACTAGCACAAGATTTTAATCCAGTAATTAGAAGCAGAGGAGTTTTGCATAGCAGGAACTTACAGAGCCCATGTAGTCATGGTTCTCAGCTGAAATCTGAAGTGCTATTTATACTTAAAATTAAGATTTTTTTTCCAGGAAATATTGCCCAGACACAATTAAGCTTTCTTCTTTCAACAGTTTTCATAACCTTAGGCCTCATATATTAATGAAATGAAAGTGCAAAGACAGAGAACTATTGTTAAATTGAATCTAATTATATATATATTCCTCTTCCCATTTTGAGCTCATGAGTCATAGGTGGTGAAGGTGGATGTATTGCTTTTAATTGGCAAAGCTGTTGTCATGCTTGGAAATGCAAACATGGTTTGCTTTATTTTAACATTCCACAACTGTTCTTGCCAACAATATGATGAGTATAATTTTGTTTCATAAGGAAAAGGTGGTTATTAGATTAATTGTTGCACATAGTAGCTAACGAGGACTAGCTGGGACAAGGATCAACAGGAAAGGGTTGCACACAGAAAATGGTGGCAGCGCACTTTTGAACTAAAACACCTTTGATGTGTTTTAGTTCAAAAGCATGCTGCCACCATCTTCCTGGCGATGATGTACATTTTGCCACTCATACAACTGTATGTGCTGCAGCACCAGGTGCTTTTATAACTTCCCAGTTCTGTGGCACAAGAATGTGTAAAAATGCTCTGTTTCCAACAAAATTTTAACACCCTGCTACCCCATCTCCCTCCAGCCCATGCCCCTAGCCCTCCTTCCCACAAAGAAGGAGTCATCAACTTCTGAAAGGAAGATGGAGGAACAGTGCAGTGACTGACATGCAGTCAGTAGATCCATGGTTTGAAGGTCTGACATGAAAAGTTACGGCTATGAGGCTGGTTGGAGGACAGTGCAGGAGTGTCCATGACAAGCTTGAAAGGGCCAGGGGAACTACAAGAACAGGAAGCACTAAATGGAGGCAAAAAACAGAAGAGAATGTAGATAAAGAGTCTTTACTGTAAATCTGAGCCTAGATAAGTTGGGAAAAAAATGCCTGTAAACATCATAAGAAGCTTATTAGAGTAACATGAATTAGATGAATGGGCTACTTCATACCTATGAAGTAGTCTAAGCTGAATAAGAAAAAATCATGGAGATGGAGATGGCATGGAAAAGTAAATCTGAGTTGTGAACTGCTTCATTAATTTCAGGAAATTCTCATTCTTCTGCAAGTCTCTGCACTTATGAGACTGTGCTTTGTACTGAACATGTCTGTTAGCTCCTAAGAAAGGATGGCATAGATGGCTCCATTTCCCATTTCTCCACGCATATCACTAGAGGAAAAGGTACTGAGGTTTTACCCACATAAGTTCGCTTGGTTGGTTTTTATAAGATTTCCAAAGGAAAGGTCCCCTCAAAAGCAGTTTGTTGGTCAATTAGACATCACCTCTGTCTTCATAACAGCTCTGGAGGCACAAAAGACCAGTGCCAGAGACCAAGCAGGCAGTCTGGCCCTGCAGGCAGCAGGAGGAGGAGCTCCTGAGCACTATGGCTGTAGAAGAGGGACTGACTGGCACCCAAGCTGTCCTCAAAAGCTGCAAGGAGCTAGCTAAGGAGGACTTACACTTGCAGAAAATGTATAACCCAGTGTGGGGAGGGTTTTTATTTTACAGCCATTGTACTTGTGTTTGTGTGTACATGTTGATTAGGTTAATTAGAGGACTCAATTGTGGCTATGGGGAGCTGTGGAGGCCACAGGGGGCTACCTGGTGAGGAACTCTGTCAGGCAGGCTAGTGTGGGATCAGGGAGCCAGACGGCTGTGAGCTGGGCAAGCCAAGGTTGGGAGAGCCAAGCTGCCTATCCTGGGGCCAGGGACCCAGTGGGTTGTGGCTGGGGTAAGGAGATAGGCTGAAGCTGGGAGCACTAAAGCCAGTATCCCAGGCAGCCTAGTTTGGTGTCAAGGACCCAGAGAGGTCACCAGCCCTGACATAGTGGGGATCACAGAAACGTGGTGGGACTCATCGCATGACTGGGCGGTGAGTGTCAAGGGCTATAGGCTATACAGGAGGGACAGGATAGGAAGGAAAGGTGGAGGAGTAGCACTCTACATCAAGGAGGAATATACTTCCTCGGCAATTAGCAAGG
>NW_017728943.1:110924504-110935790 GCF_001723895.1 Crocodylus porosus
TTAAAAGGAAGTTAGATGAGCACCTTGCCGGGGTCATCTGACCCCAGTGCTCTTTCCTGCCAAGGCAGGGGGTCGGACTAGATGATCTTCCTAGGTCCCTTCCGACTCTAGCTACTATGAAACTATGAAACTAGGTGAGGGCTGAGGGCTGGGGCATTGAAAGCAGCCTGGCCCAGGGTCAAGGGACTTAGAGGACTGAGGGCTGGAAATGAGTCAAAGCAGCACCGCTTTGGCTCAGGGACGTTGGAAGGTTGGGGGGAAACTAGGCCAAGGCCAGGAGCACTAAAATCATGCCACTGAGGTGGAAGCCATAGCAGGCTTAAGCCATGAGAGCTAAAGCTTGTTGGAAGGGCCAGAAACTAAACCAGGGCAAGGGGCCCAGGGAAAGGGAAACTTGCCAGGGCCAGGGGTATGGCAGGCCAGCAGTAGGTCAAGGGCCCAGAGAGCACAGTGGACATCTTAAAGTAACATTTGTGAGGCAGGGGTGAAAACAGGCCACAAATAGCCCTGAGGCACTGATGGGACCAGGAGGGTACTCTTAGTGCTTGAGGGGAAGGACTGGGGTCAGCTGAGTATGGAAGGGACCCACTGGCCAAAACAGGCTAGGGCTCCCTCTGGGACCCTGAGGCACTCTCCCTTTCTACAATAAAAAAAATCCTATCAAGGCATGGCAGGAGAGAGGAAAAGGGTGGGTACCCTGAGAAGCTGGACTGGGGCAGGAGTTGCGAGGCCACTAAGGGTGTTACAGCTGCCACTGGGGCTGGGTCCTGCGACGTTGACATACAAATTGGATTTGATGTGTATTATATTCCATACTTCAGAGCCATATCTTCTGCCAAACTGTTTCCTCCATGAAAATGTCATCTTTTTAAATGTCCTTCCACACTGCAAGAGATTAACTAGTAAGTGGCTTTCTGTTAGCTCCTTTACTTCATCCAACACAGTCATGGCAACCTCCTTAAAAGAGCTAGGTTTCTAAAAGAGTGAAGAGTGTTTTGAGCTGGAAGTCTTCACTTGCTATAATGTGTCAAGGAGTGCTGCTTTAGTCATAAGTGGTACAGTTGCATCCACTCTGCTCTGTGAAGAGAACCTGTCACTCCAAAATGCAGATCACTTTTATAGTATGATGATAATAGAGATGGGCAGTTGGTAACATCAGGCATTTCCTTGCATTTTTGCTCAGCAAGCTGGAGGATGAATAACACATCCTTGGATAGAGAGGTCACTGATTCAGGACTGCTTTTCAACTTCTTGTCTGATTTTTCGAAACATCACTTCAGGACAGAAAATCTGCCACGTGGCAGAGGCAACATTCTAGATCTGTTGTCTGCCAGGATGAAGTAATCATCGCTGTTCATGGCCTCAGACACCTACCAGTGCACTATGTATAGTATAATGGGTATTCTGTGTGTTTGTGAAAAGGATTATGGGGGTTCTTACAGTGCATCACACACTGGACATGAGTTAAGAGTATTATGTTGTGAAAAAAAGCAATTATACTAAAATGTATAAACAAGGGTGCCATATGTAAAGAGTAATCCTATGAAGTAATCCTTCCACTCTGTTCACCACTGATAAGCCCATATGTGGACTACTGAGTCCAGTTTTGGGCATGCCAGTTACAGGGAAATTTGTACCAACTGGAGTCTAGAGGTGAGCAACAAAAATTACTGCATATCTAAAAAACATTACCTATGAAGACTGAAATACTTGGGTTGGTTTAGAAGACAAAATATGAAAGCCTTCAGATATGCACAAGGTCACTATAGAGGAGATCATAAACCATTTACCATGTCCACTGGGGATAGGACAAGAAGTAATGGGTTTCAACTGCACCGAAGGAGATGTAGGTTAGATGTTAGGAAAAACTTTCTAACTATAATGATAGTTAAGTGTTGTGAATAAATTACTTGGGGACAGGATGGAATCTCTCATTTGGAGATTTTTAAGAACATGTTGGGCACACATCTGCCAAGAACAGTTTAGGACAGTTGTTCTTGCCTTAAGACAGATGGTTGAACTGGATGACCTCTTGAGTTCCCTTCTAGTCCTATTGTTTATGATTCAACAAGCAATAATCTTCACTCCTGAAGCTGCTAAGATTTCAGGTCTTGCTATAGTCAATCCATTATGAGCTGTATAAACATTATGCTGCTGAAATACATGAACAGATGAAGGTGGACACGTGTAGAAATTGGCATGCTGGATTACAGCAGTAGTCCTGGGTCAGTATAATGACAATTTCAGCTCCGGATACTTCAAAGGAAGATATAGGGAAAATTAAACAAAAAAACCCCCCAAAATCTGCACTAAGCTACATAGCAGTGATTATCAGCTAGGGTGCCATGGAGCTCTGGGGTGCTTTCAAATCCTTTCAGAGATGCTGCAGGGTGCCACACAATGATAGCAGTGTTAGGTGAGCAAATATGTTTCAGAAGGTAGACCCAGAGATTTCAAAAAGGAAACCACAGAGGCTGATTCATATCCTCCAGAAATTCTTATTTTTCAAATTTATTATCGTAACTCTATACCCTGTTACAATTAAACGTCTACTCCTCTTTAAAATCTTGCTCAGGTCTTTGTCTCAATTATTTCTTGTGGCAAACATTCCACAGTCTAATTGAATGTTATATGAAAAGAGTTTTCTTTTTAATTTGGCACTGTTCAGTTTAAATACATTTTCCCTGGCTTTTATTATATGAGAAAACAAGAAGATGCTCTCCATCTCCTTTCTCTACACCATTTGTAATTTTGTGTTTTTTTTATCGTATCCCTTCTTATTCATCTTCTAAGATAAACAATACCAGATTTTTTAAATCTGTCTTCATGTTAGAGTTTTTCAAAGGCTTTAATCATTTCTTTCCATAGACAGAGGTCACTCTGGTAAATGAGATGCCCTGATACCTGTGAATCAAACATTATCATAAAACTTGAATTGCTTCAGTTATATTTTGTTATTGCAAAGCTATCTTCAAACCAGATGATACCTGAGTCAAGGTGAAGGTGGTATCCCCAAGAGTGCAAAAAATAAACCGTCATAATTCCCAATGCAATCTTTAAATGCCAAGGTCTGGATTTCACTTAACTTTAGTAGTGAAAGTGCCTAGGGGTATTATGCAGACAATGACTATACCTATTTTGGGGAGTTAATGCACAGTAAGTAAGAACGTGAACTTACAGTGCAGTATTTATTCTACACAGACTCGCTGAGTTGTGACTTCTGTGTGTACTAAGAATCTTTTCTCCAGTTTCAAAATGAACTAAGTTGCTTCATAGTGTGCACTAAAAATGTCCCTGCAGAGCTAGGGCAGTTTGGTGCTCATTATTTTCTTTGTGTTGACAAGACCCCATACATATTTCTGACTTCCAGTAGTGATACTAGAGAGTAAACCACACCCTTTTGTTGAATTTAAAGGAAATCATACCATTGTCAAAAGCCGTTTCAAGCTATACCCATTTCTGATTCTTAGATCGTGGGTTCCAGCTCCCTAGAGCAATAAAATGTAACTGCTTTTTATTTCCCTTAGGAAAGCAAATCCTTCATTCTTTCTACCTAGAGTCAAGAAGCAATAATGCTAAGTGGCACATAAATTTTTGTGTGATGGCTGATTTTCCTAATGGGCTTGGTTCCATTGGCTACATGCGTCATATCATTAGAATGCTTTCTGTAACCTGAAGTGTCTTGAATCAATTCCAGGTAATGTGTAAAATGAAAAGCCATATATCATATCACTAATTATATGTATCCAGTGTCCCTGAGTCCTTTCCCTGGTCACCTACCCTGAACTACTTCTGCAGAAAATAAGGATCTAATGAAACTAGTCAAAGTATTTTGTTTATCTAATTCAGAAAGTTATCAGGTACATAACACATTTTCAGAAATGCAGTGTTCTCATTCTGCTTTAACTGCAAAAGTTACTGAACCAAATACATTTCTCCTTCTCTCTCCCCTTCCATGATTTCTCTGTTTTTCTAATGGAGCTCTGCAGATTTTCTCATTTCCTCACTTTTGTCCCCTGTGCTAACTTCCTTAAGGCCCTGTTAAGTAGCTACTATCATTCAAAACACCTAATTTCAGCAAAGTTTAAGGTTGTTACTAAGCTCCAAGTTGTGATGCATCAATTTGCAGCTCTGTCTGGAAAAGATAAGCAGGAAATGACAGAAATTCTGCTAGTCAACAAACCATGTATTAAAGGAAACAGAAAAAAACAGTGCTTGTTAAATATGTTCCCTCAGGGAAGAGAATAATGCTTTAGAAATTTGTGTATTTTGTTTTAGATCCAAACCTATATATCTCATTTCATATTAGCTTTCCTCGTAATAAGAAGGCATTTCACAGGTGGAAGATGCAACCTTTAAACATTCAAACTTGTCTTGTGTAATTGCAAGAAGTTTGGGAATAAAAAACAAGAACTCAACCATTCAGTGCTTTGGTTGTATTAAAGAACCAATCAATTACATCAGTTCAATGAATAGAATTGATAGAACCATTGATACAACCATCCATCGTATTTCCATTTATGTCCAAGACACCTACACTTTTCTGGGCCAAAGCGTCTCACTAAGATCAGGAAGAAAGTATTTTCAGTTCCACTAGAACCTTTTAAATCCGGGCGGAGGGGAAGTGTTGGAGTGATGTAGTAGTCATGGTTGTTCAGGAATTAAGCATGAGGCAAGGCCTTTTGTGGTTGATCTCTTTTATTAGACCAACTGAATGGTTGGGATAAAGTTAAACAAGCTTTCGAATGCAAAGCATTCTTCATCAGATCTTCATCACCTCCACAAAAACTCTTCCCTCTTGGTGGAAGAGGAGGAAATTTTGCAATAGATGATGTTGGTAGAAGGATGACTTCATATTAACCACTAGAAGCCTTAATATGACTCTAGCAAAGCATAAACTACAGGTAGATAAGGAAATGGATATACATGCCCTCACTAACAACAACGCTGTATTGCCTGTTGTTGTCATACTAAACTACCTCCAAAGTATGCAGCACAAGCACCCCTGTCATCCCATCATACAAATCTGTCATGATGGCTACTAACTAAGATCTATTAATTGTCCTCTCAACACCATTATCATCTAAAATGAATGTAGAAAGAGAAGAGGGGAGGGTAAAAATGGAGTTTCTAAGCTTACTTCTACCTTTTATTTTACTCAGATCTATCTTCTGGAGTCTACGCCCCTCCGAGCAGTGACTGTCTTTCATGTCACTGTGCATGAGTGTGTGACAATGGTGCTGAGTTCAAATACTTAAAAACATCAGTTTATTAAAGTTTTGAGTTTCTGTTCTAATTTAAGGGCCACAGTTGGAGACTGAGTACCTACTCAAGGGGAGGGTTACACTGAATCCTTTTGTGAAATTGTCCCAGAGGAGGGAACTCTGCCACTTGGCTAACAGAGCTGTTCAAAGGTTCTGCCATTTTCCCATATTAGGAGCATGTATAAACCCTTCTTATAACACCTAATGGATCTGTTGTTGATGCAGATAATTAGCATATACCAGAATGACTCACAGCAGAAATTATAGTAAGAACATGCAAAATCCAGCTGAATTGGCTAAAATTTAAGAATGTAATTCACTTTCTTGTATTTCCTTAAGCTTATGGAGTTTCGGGAGTTTGTTTTGTGAGCATAGTGTGGTTTAGAGGGATGGGCCCTTTTGCTTAGTTTTCCATATAATTAAAATGACCATAATGTTAACCAAACACTCCTTGGAGCTGTTGCAGTGATTTCTGCACAAATTTTTGACCAGGTGTAAAGTCCTAGTTCTTTGGTTCAGTTTGACTGTATATTTAAAATGGTGGTTTCTTCCTTATGATTTTAATATTATGCATTAATTTATTTTACCGTGTTTACATGCCCATGAATAGGAGCCATATAAACATTTTAAAATAAAGAAATGTATGGATTCAGAGAGAACCAATGGAGCATGCACTTACGCTTTTTTGTGTATATTGCATAATGTTAAAAATGAAAAATGTTGGCTAAAATATTGGAATGGCAATATCGTTTTAGTTACTTTTAAGATTGCTTTAAATTTTCTTTCTTCCAGAGACATTTTAAGACTCATTTTATAAATTGCCTTTAGCCTTTTTTATTAGCATTGGTTATAGCTGTTGGCTCTGTTAATGAATTTTATTTGTTTCTGCTGGTGTCCCAAAACTAAATTACTGTAACTAATGTACCACTGTAACTTTTCGCAGCTGTCTGCTGCTGAAAGCAAAAAGCAAATCCATCAAGTCAAAATATTAACACTTTTATGTCCTATTAAATATAAAGTGAATGAAAATTGTGCTAATGTCAACAGGACACAGCATTAAACCTAAATGATTAAATATACTGTAGCAGTTTGAGGTTTGACACAATTTCCCTTGGATGGAAATTTTCCTCTTTGTTAGAATAGCTGAATTGTGTAGTGGAATAGCTGGTAGTAGACTTGTGATAAAGTACAATAGAACTGTGCTTTGTATAAAACCAGTGTAACTTCCTAATGGGCTGATAGTTTCAGTTGCCAATGATTATGATGACTGTGATTTAACATAGAAAATTTGTAGGATAAATTAGAATTCTGGGTTCACATAGGATGCCATTTCTTTATGTTTAGTAACAAATTGTCCTTTCCTTCTTTTTTTTTGAGGCATTTTGGCTGCTTTGCAGATGCAGTGCAGGCACCCTGAAGCATTAGGAAAATAATGGCTGGATGTACCATTGGTTTAGAGTGTATATACAAGCACTACAGTAATAAATGAGGAAAGAACATGGCTTTCCAGCTCATACAGCAGTGGAATAATGTAGCTTCATACACTAGAGCATTATAGAAATTGTAGCACATAGTGACTGTTGGATTTGGATTTGTTTTTCTCCAACCAGACTCAATATTGGCCTATGGTTCCCCCCCCCCGCCCCCTTTTTTCTAGTTACAGCATTTTTCCACCTCCGATTATGATGAGAGATACTAGTGAGAGTAATTTCCTTGAAGCCACACAGGATACATTCAGTAACTTTATCATGAACCCCTGTTTTTTAATCGACTGTGTGGGGACAATAGTTTAATAAGATCTGTGTTAGAAAAACTTTGGTTCCCACCAGTTTCCCATTAATTTTTAACTGTTCACAGAAATACAATGCTGCATATCACTGCAGTACAGACTGCAGTACAGACCCAGCTGAGAAGAAGCCAGAAGGTTGGCAATTACAGTAAGATGCAAACAAGGGAGAAATTGCTAAAAATTTGAAGATGGTAGAAAAATAAACACAGCCCCTGGATTGCCAAAGATGGTTTTGTGCATTCATGAAGTCTACTCGTGATGCTTCTAGAAAACCTGCCCAGATGCTTTTGAATGGAATCAGAGGCTTTCCATTTTATCTCTCTCATGGCTTCATTCACTTTATTATGCTCACATTCCAGAGCACAGCATGCCAGCTTTGGAGTCAATGGCTCCTGACTGGGCCAGTTTTCTCTACTGTAAATACGAAAAAAACCTAAATTTTACCAAGAAATACAAAGAGAAACAGAAAATGCAGTGTAAGGTTTGCACTCTGCCAGCTAAAGCAGAAAAATCTTGTGCTTGAGAGCTCAGCTTTAACCTCCTACATTTGCCTTAGGTTAAGCAAGCTCCCTGTAATATTTTATATGCATGTGAATTGTTGTGCACCATGCCTTTTGCATTTCATTTTTAATTTCAAAAGTATGTGGGGAGATATGTTTATTCCAGTGCTTGTATTTCTTTGCTACTCATCAAAAATCACTTGAACAATTTTTATTTGCAGTCTTTCCCATGCTTCTTCTGGAATGTATTTTACCTGGGCTGCGGAAGGCTGTCTTTGGACACCTATATGTGAGCAGCGACACTGTCTGTGGTTCTTGAAGATTACCTGTGTGTCACAGAAGTAATCTCCTATGTGTAGCTAGTAAAGGGATTCATTTCAGAGATTTAATGTGTCTCCCGAACACCCTAGGCAGCACAACACATAGGACAGTGTCATTGACTGTTTTGTGGCATCTAGTCTAGCAGCACAGCCAAGTCTATTTTTTTGGCCCTCCTCCCATGGCCAGTGCCTGGGGCCACCCTTTTCAGTACTCTGCTGGTTCAGTCCAACTGCACTTACCATTGCAGACAGGTGATAGCAGGCCTGTAGCTGCTCTACCAATTCAGGCTCTGCTATCCATGTGTGTCTCCTCTCCCCAGCTTTGAGTTAGCTGGAGTGAATGTCATTTCTCTGTACTCATCAACATAGAGCCCAAACATTTTTCTCCCTTAGGCAGTACTTCATGTATTGAAATAGCTTCATTTAATTATCTGAGTTAATCAGCATGTATTAATACATTGACTGTATTAATAGTGACATGACCAAATGACCTATTTAGTGCAAATTCATACAGTAGTGTATCTTTCTGTAATTTGCACTATACATATTTTTGCTTGATGAAATAGGGGACAGTTCTTCAGGCCTGGGACAGGTGAAAAGTTTCCACCAGTGTAAGAAAAACAGAGTCAGAAAATGCAAACCCATAATCTAGACTAACTTTCGTCAAAATCTGGAAGAAAATTACCCTCCATGAATCAGGGCAATACTCTAAATTGCACTAGTTCAGGTTTTCTCTCTCCATGGCTGTCCATCCCAGAGTAGCTATTTGCTAAAGGCAAGGACTATTTGCTGCTTCCTCTAACTGTAGCAGTGAGGTAGCTGCCTACTCCATGAGCCTTTCCTGGATAGTTGCACAACTGCCTGCCCTGATTCAGGTATAATTTCTATCAATGCACAATTCATTGTAGATTATATCAGGGTATATGGTTTTCTGTGTGGTGTCTGAAACTTAACTCTGAAATTCCCTTATTTTTCCCCATAAATGCAGATTTTTAATATATTTTTAGAGACCCACCAGCCCTTGTCCCATGGAAATACTAGTCCCCCCAACCCAACCAACCCCCTGTACCCACCAGTACAGGTAATAGTTTGTAACTTGTTATAACAGGATCACATTTATTAGTATCTTCCCACCAAGACTCTCTCCTATTATGTCAGTGTCACTATTTAATACCAGGCATTCTAATCAACTGACCTTATTTTTTAGGTCTGGGATTTGTGTAGAACCACTTGTAAATTTCATCTGTGCTCATCTGTTACTGCTCATGCTATTTGATTGGCACTCTCAAGGTTTTGACTCCCCTATTATCCTCTTCAAGAAAGTATAGAATCTGTATAGTGTCCCTGAGGTGCCTGCTACTTGTGGAGCAGTAAGTAAGGAATCCAGCTGCGGGTTGCCAGCGTAACCGGTGGCAGTCAGCTGACCCAAAGGGGCAGGGCCCCCATATAACCCCAAGCTGAGGCCAGGCAGGGAGTTCCCCGCCGGTAGCCAAGGGAGAAGGAGCTCTGCCAGAGCAAACACAGGGGAGACACCTGACTGCACGAGCAGCTCCTGATTGCTGTTATGGGGGGAGAATTCACTGGCAGGGATTGAATGTTGTTTAGCCAGACAGCTTAGATTTTAAGTTATAGCCCAGGGGCTTGTGTTTTGTGTTCGCTATTTAGACCGGTGGTTTGGGTGAGGCTATTAGGGGTTGGAGGAGGCCTCCTAGGGGACCCCCGGTAGTGTGGGGACCCTGGCACCTGCGAGGGCGCAGCATTTTGTATGCACTGACCCCAGCACCTGTGAGGGCGCAGCATGTGGGTGCACTGACCCTGGCATCTGCGAGGGCGCAGCATTTGGGGGCACTGGCCCCAACGCCTGTGAGGGAACAGCACTTTCGGGTGTATGGACCCCAGCCCCAGAGAAGGGGTGTAGAGTCAGAGGCCAGGTAAGGCCAAGGCTGCCTAAGCCAGGCAGTGGTTCGAGACCCCGAGGAGGAGAGTTAGGGCCAGGCACGGCTACGGCCACCTGAGCCCACCTGAGCGAGAAGCTCCAGAGCCAAGGGGGCAGTGAGAAGCCCTGGAGAGAGGGCAGTGAGTAGCCCCGGGGGGGGGGGCAGCATTGATGAAAGCCCAGTGAGGCACCCAGTGCAGCAGGGCCACGGAGAGCCCAGGGAACACAAGCAGGCCAGAATATAGTAAGGCCCTGACTAACCAATGTGAGTACCATCTTTGAGGCTTGGGCTGTGGTGTAAGGGGAGAAAAAGTAGCTGCAGATAGTACCCCCTGGCATTGGGGCAGAAAAATGGGCAGCCTCCCACTTAATTAACATCCTCTAATTAAGCAATTAACAACAAGGCATGGCAGGTGAGAAGGTGGGTGGTTGGCCCATAACAGGTGGGCGGGGTCACTAGTGAACAGACCCTGAAGAGACTCACCTGTCACAGTCTGCCTTTGGGGTGCATCAGCCAGACCTGTATGCTCTTACACACCTGTTGGCTTTCCCTCAGCTTTTGGTTTAAAAATTACCCAACAGCTTTTCAATTTGTAGTCCCAGCTATCTGGTTCCATTCTGGTTCTGGGGGAGCCCATAAAGTGTTGTAGGATAGATACTGTAGTTCTTGTCAATGTTATCATCTCCAAGCATCTTGGGAAAATACTCCTTCCCAGCATATGGATGCGTACATGAGATGGAGAATACAGAAGTAAGAAATCTGGTGGTACTGCACAAAGGTGTTTTAAGTCAAAAATCAAGAGCTTGACCAGGAGTTCTCCTGGGAACTGGCTGAGGCCACATGCTCCAGGACCATGGTTGTCATGGGTAACTTGAGTTACCCAGACATCTCATGGGAGGATCACTCAGCAAAATCCGAGCAGTCACAAAGCTTCCTATCATGCGTGGATGCCCTCTACCTGACTCAAGAAGTCTACGGGCCAATGAGAGGTAAAGCGCTGATTGACCTGGTACTAGCTTCTGGGGATGACCTAATTGGCGACCTAGTGATTGATGGGAAGCTGGGTGACAGTGACCATGAGCTGGTCACCTTCACCATCCACCCAGACCTACCCGCAGCAAACCCATGCTGGCCAACGCCAGCATCCTGAGGGATAGCCAGCATGGGTTTGTTGTGGGTAGGTCTTTCTTAACCAATCTCATTTCCTTCTATGACCAGGTGACCTATCACCTGGACAAGGGAGAAGAGATTAATGTCATATATCTTGACTTCAAAAAAGCCTTCGATCTGGTATCCCATGATCACCTCTTGATGAAACTGGCCAATTGTGGCCTTGGGTCCACCGTGATCCGCTGGCTGCAAGGTTGGACCCAGAGGGTAGTAATTGATGGAAGTCAATCGTCATGGTGCCCTGTGACCAGGGGGGTTCCCCAAGGCTCTGTCCTTGGACCCATATTGTTCAACATCTTCATTAAT
>NW_017728943.1:110936185-110944063 GCF_001723895.1 Crocodylus porosus
GGTGAGGCCGCAGCTGGAGTACTGCGTCCAGTTTTGGGCTCCACAATTCAAAAAGGATGTGGAGAAGCTTGAGAGAGTCCAGAGAAGAGTCACACTCATGATCAGAGGTCAGGAAAACAGATTTTACCATGACAGGCTGAGAGCCACGGGGCTCTTCAGCCTGAAAAGTGCAAGCTCAGGGGTGATCTGATGGCCACCTATAAGTTTGTCATGGGTGACCACCAGTATCTGGGGGAACATTTGTTCACCAGAGCGCCCCAAGGGATGACGAGGTCAAACGGTTATAAACTACTGCAAGACCATTTCAGGCTGGACATAAGAAAGAATTTCTTTACTGTCCGAGCCCCCAAGGTCTGGAACAGCCTGCCATTGGAGGTGGTTCAAGCACTTACATTGAACACCTTCAAGAGTAATGCTCTTGAAAAGATGCTTATCTTGCTGGGATCCTCTGACCCCAGCTGACTTCCTGCCCTTTGGGCAGGGGGCTGAACTCGATGATCTTCCGAGGTCCCTTCCAGCCCTAATGTCTGTGAAATCTATGAAACATCGACTTCCAGCTTTCACTGATTTCCTGGGCTCTTCTAAATTCATTGCATATGTAACCTTGTAGCTGAACCAAGGGAATTTACAAAAAAAAAATGATTGTCCCTTCAGGTTTATTAGTAGCATTTGGCAGCCGTATGCATAGACTTCCTACAGAGATGGAAATATCCACATAAGCCTTTCTTTTGAAGTGTATAGGACAAAGAGCATTCATCTGAAAGAACAATGAGGGGAGGGAAATATAATAGAACCTCCCTAGCTTTCACTAGTTTGACCAGAATACAAATTGTAGAATTAAAAACAAATTTTAAATATTAGCAGGCAAAAGAGTCAACACAATGAAGAAGACACATCATTGAAATATGTTCTTTGCTCATTTATTTTGACAAGTGCCATGTATTATGACATTGTTGATACTACTTATTTAAACTAGTAGTATGATACATTTTGTAAAAATAAAAAATAATTACTTGGGAAGCTGAGCTATTTTTAAAACCTTTTCTAAAGAGGAGGAAGAGTCTTGAATGAAAATTACTGCTTTTTCAGATGAGGAATGCAAAAACTGGAAAGGGTTTTTTTTAATAACTTTATTATAATAAAAAGTTGGACACAAAGGAAGAAGAAAAGCCTTCCTTAAGTATTTGCCAATTTAATCTAAGCAAAAGCTCATTAGGTCACTCACTCTTCAAGGCTAAGATTGAGGAGAACACTTACACATGCTTGAGTCCATCTGTATTTAAGTAAAAAGACTTATGTATATTATATGCTTTACATTCAGCAGGTCCCATTGATTTAATAGGACTTAAAAAGCACATGATTTTAACTTAAAAACACACTAAGGTGCTTTCCCAAGCAAAGGATGTTTTCCTCAATTAGGGCTCAAATATTTTGCATAATTATTTTTATTGATGAGGTTAGTATCATCATTCCTGAAGATTTCTAATAATTCTGCATTATTTATAAATAAAAAATCACATCTGGACAATCAGCAATGAAACACAAATGGAAATATATTTACATGCTTTCCATCTTAAATAGGATTTGTATCATATTCATAACTTACTCTGCTTTTCTGCCCCTAAATTCTGATAATACAAAGATTAAAAATGCAATAAATCTGGAATTGAAATTTAGGGTATGGACCCACGTACATTTGGAACCCTTTCAAAAGGGAACTTTTCAGAAAGGCAGCAGCTATGGTCTACTTGTTTTGTGTGAACAAGCAGAGAATGATTCAAATGTAGCAAAACTCCAACTTTAAACCTGAATGAAGCAATGATAAACCTTAGCTATAAGTCGCAGTCCAGTAAAACCAAAGCCAGTTATGGATGATTTGAATACAAATTCTGCAGTCTGAGCTAGTAATTGTGTTAGTTTGCAATACTTTGGTACTTAGGATTACAGCCATAGGATGAGTTTTTCACTGTTCTCTGATCCCTTTACATCCAATAGTAAAACTAGAGTGATCCTTTCCGGAAATGCTCTAAAACCGTAAGTTCCAGCTGATGGAGAATTCTTGGTAGCATAGAAATTGACCTTCTTAGAAGCCTTGGTGTCAGGGATATGTTGCAGTACAGCTAATGAAGGCAGTGTGTTTCAGAGACTGATGGTGTGTGCAAACGTTACACTTAGATTGAGCTAAGTAGGGTTAGATCGAGCTAAGTAGGGTTAGATCAATCTAAGTGCAGATCTGTACGTATGTTCAGGGAGGCTAGCTCAGGCAAAAAATGGCCAGCCCAATTTAACTTAGTTCACCTGAGGATTGGACATGGTTATCCTGATCTTCTGTTCATCTGTACATGTTCAGAGTTCAGCCCAGGACTTTCTACGCCCCCCCCCCCCCGACCTTGACTAGGCTATTTTTTGCCCCATAAGCCCATCAACCCCAGAAAAACAACCCCTCAACAGACCCACCAGCCCTCGTCCCATGGAACTACCAGTTCCCACAATCCAACCAACCCCTGTACCCATCACCCCCCTCCACTGCTAAACACTGCAGGTCTGCCTTAACGTTATTTGGTACCATGTATAGTCATTTGCACCTGGGCTACATGAGCCTAAGTACTGCCAATTAGGAATGCAACCACTCTGCACTAGTGAAATGACTACACAAGTTGCAGGGCAACTGTAAATCAGATTTTTAATATGCAGCACCTCTGCTTGCTTTATTGAAAGCCACAGTGCTCTTATTTCTCTCTGCTGTAACTTTCTCTTCACCTGGGCATCAAATACCCTGTGCTTTGGGAGAAATAAAAGGAAATAGTATTGAATTGAAGCATGTTTTTCTTTTCCTTGTGTCTGTATTTTATAACCTGAAGACTGAGGACTATATCAAGCATTTACTTGCACTAGAGTCATTCCTCCACAAGTAAATTTTTAAATATCTTTAATTACACTTAGTGAAGGTAAGACATAAGTGCTGTTTTAATCTTTTAGATGGTCCTGCGGATTAAAATTAGATTTATACATTTGCATAATAAAAGTAATGTTGTGAGAGAAAGCAGTTTGAGTATGTGAGAGATAATTGCATTTGTACGAATTGCCTTGGGGCAGTCCTTATTGGATTGAGCTCAGCACTAGACATTATACCACTGAAGCATTTTGCATTTTTATATAGCAGAGCAATAGAATTTAAATTTTATGCACAATTAGCCTCATATTGATGTATAGTTTGGAGGTTGGCTTATGCTATAAAACTGAGGCTAAGTCCCTAGTGCAGCTTTTTGTTTGGTAGGAGGGGAGGAAACAGGAAAAATTCAGGCACATGAAGACAGACTAATTTCTGAAAGAATCCAGGAGCATTAAAAGGCTTCCATCCAGTTGCCTGCAGCACCAATAGTCTATAGTGCTTCTCCCACTGAAACTTTTTACACACAAGGAAATGCAATGATGAGGGATTAACATCACTTGTAACAACTCTAATGACATCCCTTACATTTTAATTCCTCCACCTTTACTTGCCTCTACACACTCTGGTATCTGAGAAAAGAGCTGGAGATGTGATGATGTGGTATTTACTCACTGAAGGAACTAGCACTGCTCATTGTGTACTAATAGACAAACAGTGCATAGTCATTCATTTCACTCAACTATGTGTAGCAATGTTAGTGGTATTAATTTAGCAAATAATTATTAACACCATTTTACTCCGTTATGCATTTGGAGCATATAAACACAATGGCAGAAATGGAAAGCTTTAATAACAACATCAAGACATCTCGTACTATTTTATACTGCTACTTTCCAGATGACATGGCAACAAAGTGACATGATTAAGTGCAGTACAAAGATTTTCCCCAGAATTATTTTTTTTTTAATTCTGTTTATTGATATTGATGGGTTTCAGCTGAACCATGGAGTGGCCACTGAAGCCAGATAAAATGGAAAGAAACATTGCCACAAGAGGGCATATGTTACTAGTAGGCTTAAAACTGCCTGTCTTTTTCTGGTTTGGAGATTGAGGCAGGTATGAGACTATAGGTGTCTCTTCTGTGTTTCATTTTTTTAAAATTAGCCACATTATTCTTCAAACCACATTTCTTCTTTAAACTTGCCTCTGCTTTGATACTACAAAGCATCTGACAATGCTGAGGAAGCTCATTATACTAATTAGCAGCATCTCACTCTTACGTTTCACTTCCTCCATCTGTTTATTGCATTTACCTGTTGTCTCTAAGCATTCACATAGGTAGTAAGCACTTTGGGGGAAGGACAATCTTTGTGTTACTTGTGTGCAGAATTCCTAATACACTTACCCCAATGAGTTCCTCATTGGAGTCTGTTGGTACTATGCATGAAGCTACATTTTAGTGTTAGACGTGATGCACTCAAAGTAAGGGCACTTAAAACATGAACATCTGCATGTTAAAGCTTATTAACTCATGTTTAGTGGCCTCTGAGTATCTCAAAGTTATAACACTTCAGGAAAGTTAACTCTGGGCTGTGCCACTTAGCTCATGTTACTTCAGTCTGCTCTACGGAGATAAAAACAAATAATTTGCAGCCCTCTGGCATCCCAGGATGCACCATTCCCAGCCCCTGCCCCAGCTACAAAAGAGGTAGAGATGTGAAAAAAAATGGCTTACTTTACTTTCAACTCAGTGTGCCCCAGTGGCAAGCCCAGCACATGGCCAGAAGAGGCACTATGTTAGTTTGACCTGGCTCACCCAATCTTTGTATAGACCAGGCATTTCAGGAGAGCTTTTTGGTTCTTTTATGTAATAGCTGATTGGATCGCTCCACTGAAACACCCAGTCTATGCAGACACAGGGGAGCCGAGTCAAATTAATGCACTTCCTCTTCTGGTAAAGCATTGTTTTGGGGGGGTTTTCACATGTCAGTGACCCAGGTGTCCTGGCTTATAGCCATGTCACTGCTCACCAGCCATCTAGTGGCAAATCAGAGCTGTGCAGGCAAGAAATGATATTACCCTTAACACACCAGTACTCACACCACATTCTGACCTTAACACTGCTTAACATTCCGCAGATTTAGTATGGTCTACCTGTAACATGAAACAACATCCTATCACAATACAAGTATTAACATGCTCAGGTCCATTACATGTGCTTAGTCATGTCTTTATCTCTCATGTCTTTAAACTGTACCAATACTAAAATTAATCTTATTATTACTTTTCTGTTTTGTGCTATCTAGTTTTTTCACTCCACACCTTTATCTCTACTGTTCTTTCCAAACTTTTGAGATATGTGGTGCTTCAGTGCTTGCTGCTAATCCCTAAACATGAAACAAAAACACAAAAGTCCTTAAGGAACTTCCTCACAATGATTTCTCAAGTGCCACTAACAATCCAATAAAGGGAATATCTTATGAACAGACTTTGAGTTTGAATGCAATGCCTTTTGAGATCCAGGAAGCAAAAGTCATTCATGAGAGATGGAAGGGAGAAGGCAGAACTGGATCCCCTGCTCACTTGGGAAAGAAAGCTCTTTTTTCATTTTTGGTTTTTATATATCACTTATTGCCATGGTGAACACTTCCTGCTGTCATATCTTCTAGTCTCTAGCAGTACTTCTGTGTTCCTTTTTGGTGTCCCTGGACATTTATACATGTGCTTCCAGACTGGTGGGGTGGGGTGCACTTTAATTAGAGTGGCTCCAAGAGCCTCTCTAATTAAAGTGCTTGAAGCATCATATGTATCAGCGTCCCTGTGCTGAAAGATGGTGACAGGAGCACATTAACTAAAGCTCATCGAATGAGCTTTAGTTAAAGTGCCTCCACCACCATTTTTCAGTGTAAGGACACTGATACACATGATGCTGGAGTCTGCTGGAGCGCAATAATTACCATGATCCAGCAGACTCGATTAATTGAGTCTGCTCCCATGCACTGTCATTACAAGTATAGGTCTCTGCACATGTATAGGTGCCCTGTGACACTCCCCACTTCAGGTCTCAGAGACCTCAATCTTTGATCTAGGACTCCAAGTGCCCTGCATACCAGCCATGTGTGACCCAGCAGTCCCTACAGTTCTTCTCTATAAGGAGCTGTAATCAGCTGTAAACAAAGTAACCTCACATAGGACTCCTATACATGTGCAGGGAGCCTGTAATTCCAGCGCATTGGAGCAGACTTGATTAATCAAGTCTGTGGGTGCATGCAAATTAACATGCTCCAGCAGCCTCCAGCATCATGTGTATCAGTGTCCCTGCACTGGAAAATGGTGGTGGGGCACTTTAAACTGAAGCTCATTCAAGCTTTAGTTCAAAGCATCCCACTGCCATTTTTCAATGTGGAGATGGTGACACACGTGCTACTCTGGGTGCTTTTAATTAGCATGGCTCTCAGAGCTGTGCTAAATAAAAGGCCCTTACCATGCCTCCTGGAGCATGTCTATCGATGCCCATAGGTCTTTTAAGCCAAGTATTGTTAAATCATATCAATAGGAACAAGGCAAATCATAAGATAGATTATAAAACAATAAGCCATCTATGCAAATGACTGTAATTTTAAATTACCCCAGACCATCAACCTCGGGAGTCCAAGGTGGTTAGTCTTCTCCCCAACAAACTCCTTCTCAGTATAACTTTTGTCCTTCAGGAACTATCTTTCTAAAGTCTGCCAAAGCTCTTTGTTCTTGCTGGTTGAGTGGCTCAACAGGCTGTCTGAAATGGACTTCAAAGCAAATGGTTCTGCATTATCTCTTATTCCTTGAAGTGCTTGCTAGAAGCTGTAAATATGAGGAACTACCCTCATGTTCTGGGTGCATTCCCTGGCAAACTCGACAGTGAATTCACATTGTGTACATACAGTAAACAGGATTACCCAGCCAAGAGGCAGTATTCATAAGCTATTACCGGCAGCTTGAAGTCATCACACTCCCGCTTTTCCTCTCCGTTGTAAACTCGCTCCACTTTGAAGGGGTCCTGCCTTTGAAGAGAGCTGCATTCATGACACCATGACCTTGTGTGCATTTTTTGAACATGGAAATATTTGAAGATTCCATTGACTGCAAGGGTTTTCTATCGTATATTTGTACATCATTGCAATTCTACTTGTTTCCCAGTCTTTCCTGAAATTTTGCATAGCAGTGTTGAAATTACTTTGTTTGTTTTGCCAGGCTTGTATATGTTAATTTCACAGTCCTCACTTTTCTAAAGAACCCTCTTCTTTGTATGCCCTTGACACATTCAAGTTCTATCAGGTGAAAACCTTTCAGAAATGTTAAGGCTCTGTTCCCATAAGTGATGCATTTTCATAGCAGATTTGCTCTTTATGGTAAGCCAAAAGAGGTCTCTAGGTTTATTAGAGTTGCTTTGAAGAGTAAAGCTTAACCAGGAATTAATTATTCCTGTGAACAATTTTATAATTGGACATATTGTAAAGCTAATGTTGCTGATGAATAATAATCTCCTTTTAAAAGCAATATTATTATAACAGACATTGAAGGGTTGCTTACCCAACCAGAGGGTGTTCCATGATGAGGCTTGATTTTTTGGAGACACTGGACTAGGGCAAAGGAAATTTGTCCCAAAGGGGACCTGGTTCCGAGGATAAATGAAGCTGTCCTGGACAGGGACATCTGAATAAAGGGAAAGAATGGAATAAAGCCAGCCAGAGGTTTGAAATCAGAAAGAGATGGTTAGGGAGAGCCTGCAAAACTCCCAGGCTCTGGATTGGCTGGGAAAGTTTCATAGACTTTCGTAGACATTAGGGCTGGAAGGGACCTTGGGAGATCATCGAGTCCAGCCCCCTGCCCAAAGGGCAGGAAGTCAGCTGGGGTCAGAGGATCCCAGCAAGATAAGCATCCAATTTACTCTTGAAGGTGTTCAATGTAGGCGCTTGAACCACCTCCGCTGGCAGACTGTTCCAGAC
>NW_017728943.1:110945037-110999793 GCF_001723895.1 Crocodylus porosus
TCCCTGTCCCATAGCAGGCATTGGCGTCCCGTGGGACTGATGAAAGACTGACGCAAAGTACCTATTTAATAGGTTGGCTTTTTCCTGGGCATCAGTTGCCAGTTGCCCCATCTGGTCCAACATTGCCCTTGCTTTTCCTCCGGCTCCCCACATATCTGAAAAAGGACTTTTTGTTGTCCTTGGTGCCTGAAGCTAGTTGGAGTTCAGTTGCAGCCTTGGCTTTCCTGGTTTGGTCCCTGCAGGACCAGACCAGCGCAGAGTAATCCTCCTTGGAGGTGAATCCCATCCCATTTATTTAAAAGTGGGGAGTTTTTCCTGCTGGGGAGAGAAGGGTGTGCAGTGCAGGGAGAGGGCTGTGCAGGCCTGGCTGCAGGAATTCACCCCCATCCCCTGGAGCCTGCTGGAGCTGTGATGAGCTGTTGACTCATAGCACTCCTGGCTCCAGGACTAGAGCCGGGGCTTTGGAGGATAGAGGGAACTGATGATCTCCCCAGGCAGCTGCCTGAGGAGCCCGTGAGTTTGCTTGTGGGGAAACAAGCCCCGGTTAGTGTGTGTGTATGGAATTCAAGAGAGGGCTGTGCATGCCTGGCCTCACGCATCCCAGTGCTCAGACAAGCGGAGGCAAGACTTGGGGAACTAGCCCCAGTTCATAGATGTATGTGCATGACCAAAAAGGAGGGTGCGGGCTGCAGGAGCCAAATCCAATGTGCCCATGTGTTCACAGGTGGTAGATGTGTATCTGCCTTAGCCTACAGCTCAAGCTGCGTGGCTCACTGTGCAGGGGCCATGGCCTGGCGCAGTAGTGTACATTGTGTGTTGTGGGGGCACAGACATGGGAGCAGTTGCCAGCAGTGCAGGGACTCCTGGGCTAACGTGGGAGGACCCCATCCATGAAGGACCTGCCACGGTGCTGGTGGGAGAAGCTGAGGACTGTTTGTTTGTTCCCCGCCTCCCCCCCTCAAGCCTGGACTTAGCATACAAGTATACATGTGTAAATTCCTAAAGCAGTGTTGGTAAATAAGTATCCAATGGCTCATGTTGTAAATATTAAGTAATTTATTAGTCCTTCAATATCTAATTATTGTTTATGTTTTTTCTTTAACGTATATCACACCTGAGAGGTTATCAGTTTGTGAACCCCATAGGTACTCAAGTGACTATCCCTGTACCACCAGTGCTCTTTTTCTGTAATTTGTATATAGTTATTTTGGTAGCAACTCGTAATTTGTATCTGCTTGGGTTATATCTTATTTTGTATAGAAGTAAATATTTTAAAATAATTATGTCTGTGGTTATAAAGGGTTTGTAAGTGTAAAAGGGGCTGTCCCTGCCAGGAAGACCCATTTCAGCTCCTACCACAAGCGAAGCTTACTTTACTGGGCACCCCAGGATTCCCACACTTGGACATGGCACGTGGGTAGTGCCTCATGCCAGAGTTACATTATTAACATGTTAATTTCAGTAAAAACATGTTTGACACCAAATTATAGTGGTTTTGTGCAACTGTTGATTATTCTGGCAGGCTGAATCTTTGGAAGACATTCACTGCATCTGCAATGGGTGTTCCTAATAGGTGTGATTAAAAAATGATAAATATTGGGGATTCCTGTAACTTGTATCAGTGACAACAACTTTAGAGTTTGTCAGTCTGCCAGAAAAAACAGGTTCTTGAAGTGTTGAAATCAGTGAAAGATTGAATCCGGATGGATTCTGTTTCTAGTCAGATAGTATAACCAGCATCTGAAAGTAGGTACAGTCTACCTTCTACATTTTTCAATGGCTGATATATTTTATGAGTTTGATCATTTTGTTATTTTTACTGCCACATTATCTCATTATTAGCAGTAGTAGTAATATGATACATATAATTATCATATAATTATTCTATAATAACGTTAATATCCTATAAAAACCCTCACATGCATCAAGATTCTACACAGATGCATAGTAATACTACGCAAATCAAGACACATATAACATAAATTAAAAATAACAATGAAAGGTAATATTTTAAGGTAGTCTTAAAGGGGTTAAAATCTTGTTACTTTCCTGCCTGACATATTTTGTAGTCATTGACACATGTGGAAAATAAAATGGGTTTCAAACACTTCCAGGTAGCCTAGGTATCATTGACCGCACGTAGTGAAAGATATAGTGAAGAATACAGCCTACTACTTGAATCACTGGCACGAAGGAAAGATTAGTGAAGAATTCTGGAGTCCAGCTCTACACATGCCTTCTGCCTGTATAGTGTATGGGTGTCACAGGGCACTAAGGTGCCTGCTCTTTTAGGTGCAGAAACTGCCCAGAGAGAAGGCCCTAGCAGTCAGGCAGGAACCCCACAGGTGCAGGTTACTGTTGCAGCAAGCTAAGGAGGGAAGTAGCCTGCACCTGCACCCACTCAGCTGACTGGAAGAGGCAGCGCCCTGGGCACATAAACCCCAGGACTAGGACTAGAGAGCAGTTTTCTGTCAGCAGCCAAAGCAGAAGGAGCCTCTAGGGAGGAATTTCCCAGAGATGCTGTGGCTGCCTGATATGCTGCACTTCAGGCTAATGGGACTCTAGGAGCCCACTCCTAGTGCTGTGGGGTGGAGATTGACTTGTTTAAAGCAACAGAGCACATGCTGAACTGCTTGTGTTATGTTATAGCCCAGGGGCTCATTTTAGTTGTTGTTTATAGACTGGTGGATCAGGCTGAGGTTACTGGGGAAGGAAGAGACCTCATTGGGGGAGCCCACTACAGTGTGAGGACCCCAGTGCCAGGGAGCATGGTGACAAAGGGGGTGAACAGACCCCAATGCCAGGAGCCGCAGAGACAGGGCTGCAGAGACCCCAGCACCAGGGGCACAAAGACAAAAGGGGGTGAACAGACCCCAGCACCAGAGGGCACAGAGACAGGGCTGTGGAGAGCCCAGTGATGACCGAAGGCCAAGCTAACTAAGGCCCCTGAGGGGCAATGTGCGAATACCATGCCCCAAGCCTCATAGATGGCAAAGGGGTGGTTTTAAAGCCATGCCTCTAGCCCATAAGGCTAAGGGTGCCCCGTGAGGCAACCATTTTGTGCAGGACCCAAAAGGGGTCCAAGAACCACAGGGTTCAGTGCGGTCCATCAGCACTATGTCCAAACAATCTCGGGGGCAGCTTCCCTATTTAAAATAATTAACAACAAGATGTGTCAGGTGAGAAAGGGGGTGCCCGTTGGGCAGGCTTGGCACAGTCAAGGAGCCCTAGAGGTATCATAGCCATCCCTGGGGACCCCATCCTGTGACAATGGGGTACAACCAAAATACTGTATTTACTCAGATATGAGATGATCCCAAATATAGTGCAAGCCCCACCCCCAATAATTAGATTCTACCCGTATCAAATTCATAAATTTCCTTTGTTTCCAGGTATAGAATCTAATTATTGAAGTTTGTCTTGAATTTGTCCCTGTCCCACTGCTACATTTGGAGGGGGAATCAGGTGGTCTCCTTCCTTCTCCCCAATCCCTCCCCCCACATACTGTCAAACCCTGCTGTCCCTGACCATGTGGAAGTAAGGAGCAAATTTGAAAACACTGACTGAAATAAATATGCCTTTAGTGATATATATATTTTTTAACTGCTGCAGGTTTTAGCACTGGTAGTCCATAAACATGCTCTGAACAGCACTTTTTTGCCTACTTATACAAGCTATACATGTTATTAGTCTAAAGCCAAAAGGGTCATGATTTACTGTATATTTAATTGGGCTGGGCCTGAGTAGAGTCAGCAGTGTTTCCGGCCATGATGACCCTACAGCTCAGCACTGCTGAGTATGCATGTGTACTCCTGACACTTCCCACAAAGGATCCATGTGTTTAATTAGCACCCCCCTCCTCCCCCATCACTGGAACTCAGTATGCTTGCCATGAGTCCTGGGATCCTTCAAAAATGTATATGCAGATGAGGTGCAGAGCAACCTGTCCAGCTTTACCTTATGGAGGGAGGGGGCACAGTAATTATATGCAACAGGCTAAGAGAGGAAGACACAAACAGAGGTACTCTGGGGGAATTGTTTGGGGCCCAGTTTGGTGATGTTTGCCAGACATTTAAGGAAAACAGAAATGATTGCAAATGGGAAAGAAAGGCACAGCTCAGCTGTGGGAATGAAGAGGAAGTTGAAGTGTATTCAGTGCAGTGGCTCACCATGATTTGAAAGAGTCAGTGCTGATGGGGACTGAGTGCAGTGAGCACTACCATATTCTGATGGGCTGCACTGTCATTATGGTAGGTTCCCATCAGCATGTTTACTGTATGTGGGCCATGCATTTTATACTCATGCTTAGTATTAGCTGCATTTAATCAACTTCATAGTTGTTTTACATGATTGAACACCTGCTGCTTTTGGCAGCAGTTTAATGATAGTGTATTAAATGAGGCTTCTCTGTGTGTGAATGTAAGATGAGGAGCTTTTTCCCCCATGCTCTTTGGGGGGAAAAAATGCCTTATATTATATTTGAGTAAATATGGTAGTTGTTAATACCCTGTTCCAGTAAATAGATGGTGCATAAAGTGAGGCTACACTCACCACTGTACCATCCAACCAGGACAAACTATGAAGAAGGACAGTGTGGTTGATATAAAATTAAGGGATTTGTTAGTTTGTCCAGTTAGGAAGACACATTTGATGATGGAGGCAGGTATTTCTTTGACAATCTTGTCCATTTCCAATGAATGTTATACAATCGTGTTTTGCTGAACACAGAAGGAATCCAAAAGAGGTAGCGTCTTTGTTTTCAGCCTGAAGTGGCTTTCAGTCAGTCAACCTGAAAAGTGCTCTCTAGCCCTTTCTCAGGGCTTGGTCCCCAGCACTTGAAGTGATATTGCCTTCTTTCTCAGTGTGTCCAGCCTTTTTGTCAGAGACACCAAAATTTCACAAAACAATAGCCAATGAAATTCCATAGGAGTGTGCCTTGTATGGGCCTTAGTTTTGGCTATCATCATATGCCTGTGTTTGGGGTGGAGACAGCTATTGTTTCAGCTATCACATTCTGTAGAATAGCTGCTAAGGTTCTTATAACTTTCTAAAAAGAAGGGTAGCAGTTGCACCCAATCCTTACCAACATAATTTGTTTCTTCCCTCATAAATGTGATGACACTTATAGGGGGAGAATTCCTTGCTGACCTCTCTCAGGCAACAGAGAATGAAATGGATCCCATATGAATCCAGTCCAAATTGTGGATGAGCACTGATCAACCATGTCTGATGCTGGGGGACAAAAGATAGTTGCCTCATATTATATGAATACACCGTGCTTACCACAAGGAGCTCCAATTTCAGCTATGCCTTCTGGTCCTTGCTGTGACATACAATATTAGCTTAGTTACCAAGCTTACAATTGTAGATGAAAATATAGAATATTTGACCTGGCCTTTTAAAGTCATCAGGTCTATGGAGATGTCAGAAGTGATAGATAGCCACAGAGGCACTTTAAAAAGCAAGCTTCCTCAGTGGTAGGTTTATAGGCTGCTTATTTTAATCATGGGTAAATAATTTCAGTAATATTACTAAAACTGTTTTTCACCTGTTTATTCTTTTATGTGAGGTCCCAGAGAGTCTTATGGCACTAATATGCTGGAATGAAGTTTAATAAAAAATGATGTGGATATGTTACACAAATCCCAGTCATTAAAGAGAAAGATAAAATTGGCCTGTTGGGGGAAGGTCAATATTTTCAATAATTAATAATAGACTTTGTCCTCCTCTTGGGTTAACATAATTGGATTAAACTATAAAATTATGGTAAGTATGGGTATTTAGATTATTTAAGTAGGGAGTTCAGGTTAAGGCAATATAGTCTCTCCTATCTGTATCTGTAAACCACATAACCTCTTTTTATATAGTTTCAGTTCATTAAATCATAGAATAATAGCAATTATGGGGTGGAAGGGACCTCAAAAGATCATCGAGTCCAACCACCCTGCTCTGGGCAGAAGTACTTCTGAGATCAAATGATCCCAGCAAGATATCTGTCCAGTCTCCTCTTGAAGAATTCCAGTGTTAGGGGCTGCAGCACCTCCTTGGAAAGTCTATTCCAGTTTCTCATCATCCTTACCATAAAGAAGTTCTTCCTTGCATCCAACCTGACACCATCCTCTAACAGCTTATGGCCACTGCTCTTTGTCCTGCCCTGGGGCGCCCTAGTGAACAGTTTTTTCTCCAAGCTCCCAATATTCACCCCTTACATACTTGGACAGCCACTAAAGCCCCCCTCAGTCTTCTCTTGCGCAGGCTGAACAATCCCAGACCCTTTAGTCTTTCCTCATAAGGTTTGTCCTCCAAGCCTTTAATCATTTTCTCTGGACACTTTCAAGATTTTCTGTCACTTTTTTTGAAGTGCAAGTGTGGTTCCCAGAACTCGACATAGTACTCCAGCTGGGGTCCCACCGGCGCCGAGCAGAAAGGAAGAATCACTTCCTTCGCTCTGCTTGTGACACATCAACTAATGCATCCCAGTATGCTTTTAGCTCTGTTGACTACAGCGTCACAATGGCAGTTCAGCCCTCCACAAGACCCAATCCAGTAATATAGTTGGGAAAGACCACTTGATATGAAGGCTTCGTTCCCCCACTCCCAGTTCCCAGCGCAGTAAAAAGCCAGACTGTACAGCCCCATATTGCACCTCCTGACTACAGCCATCAAGAGGCTGGTATCTACCACATGGACCCAGCCGGCTGCTCCCCCGCTGGATCTGAACCAGCAATTGAAGGAGGGACATGCAGTATGAGGCTCTCTTTACTCCCTTTTCCAGCCCTTGATAGCTGGAGGAAGGAGCTGTAGCACAGGGCTACCCACCCATGCTTGGAACTGGAGGTCGGGGAATGAAGCTGTCTTGCTGCATGGACCCAGCCCAGCCCCCCAAGATCTACCTTGCCTCAGGATGGGATATGGTACAGATGTTCAATAAAGTGCTCTAATACAAAGCACTTTTTAATTTGATACCACATCCATCCAGGGTGATCTTAGAGCACGATCAAACATTGTTAAAGTGTTTTATGTGCCATGAATGTCTGTTCTGTTACAGCTGTAAAGCACTTCTTGTAAACTTAATGCATGGTAAGCATAACTTCTTTACAGGCCCTAAACGGCTGAGCATGCAAGCTTTCAAAGGGCTTTAGTCTTCCTAAAATGGCATACCCAGTCTAAAGTTAGTTCACCTTTGAATTAATTTCAGATTGGCCAAGATTAGCCAGCTCTAAAATGGGTTAACCCAGTGTAACAAATGCCTGTACATGTTTACAGCATAGTTCTGAGGCTGAGAAAGACCAGCCGCTTGCCACAAACCCAGAGTTGTGCTGTATTAACTCCCACCACCACCCCGCCACCCTGACCAGACTATTTTTACCCTCCAATCAGCCCTCACATTGACCCGTCAGCCCCACATATGACTTACTCACCTCTAGCTGCTTGTGCAAATGACTGTATGTAGCAGAACACCACTCAGGTTTAGGTGGCTCAAAGTAAGCTGTCTAACCTGAGTTGGGTCATTTCAACACTTGTTTGCACCTCAGAACAGCACACAGTACTTAAGATGTGGGAGTACCATGGCTTTGTATAGTGGCATGATTATTTTTCATTTTGTTTTCAATTCCCATATTAATGATGCCTAATAATTTATCAGCTTTTTGAACACCACTGCACATTTTGCTGATGTTTTTAGAAAACTCATATAGAGTGATTCCAAAGTCTTCTTCCTGAATTGTATGAATACAGCATTGTGTACATATAACTGAGGTGATTTTTCCCTATGTGCATTACCTTGCACTTGTTAATATTTATTTATTTATTTACTTGCTTATTTACTTATTTCATTTATATGCCATGCTTCCCAACAAAGACTTGGGGTGGCTTACAATAAGTGGACAGAATAAGAGGATATTATTGTTCATGTGCCATTTTTTTTAGATCAGTTTTGCTGAAGTCAATGGGATTATGACACATGATGTTATTCACTTGCTAAAAATTTGAAGGACCAGTAATTAATTCTTTTGAATTAAATGTAAGCACACCTGTTACTTTAGATTTCCAAAGATATTTCTTTGTACACAGCATGAGTTTTAATGTTTTGTAAATGTTAGTATTTTCCTAACTATATTTCTGTGTAACATAATTTGCATTTAATGTTGATTTACAGTGTACATTTATGGTTTCAGTGACATTTTGAAACCATCATAATATTATAGTTATTTTCAGACACTAAGCTCTGGTGTTGTTTACTTGGCTTTCATGAAACAGCAAAATAGCCGCAGCTCTTATTCCATGGAATAAATAGAGTTTATGTTCATATTCACTCTAATTATTTATTCAACAGTTTGTTTATATCTTCTATGCTTGTGACTAGTTAAAGCAGCATTGACTTTTAATACATTTGTGTAATTTATGCAACCCATTCTTGATTCATAATGGTTTACGAGCCATTTATTCCAAGCGTCCTTTACTCCAAATATGTGCTGTTTTGACTGTTTGCATAGGTGATGTTATTTTATATCTAAACATAAGAATAACCTATTACAATGAGATTGCCAGTACAAATACTTACATTTACAAAATCAATAATCCACTTTCCATAAATTATCTCAAATATTTATTTAAATTTCACTATTCTGGCAAGCTTGCCTTCCAGTAAACACATTTACTAGAATGCTACATAAAGTGAGTACGAGAAGGGAATATCAGAGCAGATCCAAAACACATGTAAAATTAGTCTGTGCATATTCATGTACAGTTTTAAAGTTCTGTTTTTGAAGGTATTTTTAAAATTCTAATTAATATACCTAAGCGAAGAAAGAGCTATGGTTAAGTGGATTTAGGATTGAAAGCATACATCAGTAATTTAAGAGTAAAACAAATTATAGAGAAATTGTAATTATCTTGAAATCAAGCATTCCCTGGAAAATTCAAAGTTAGTGTCAATTAAAATATATAGTTTAGGTAGCTAAATGATTTGATTCTAACCTGTAGTAATGCAATATAGTAAATATGCTATTAGATTATGATTAAAGCATTTTAGAGTTTGTGGTCTCAGATTAAATTGATTTATAAAGACACATGTTAATAGTTCTTTTTTCCCTGGTGGTGTCAGTAAAGTTACAGTTGTTTAGGTGCCTTTCTGTGCTCTTTCCCTCCCTTAACATTTACATTTCTTTTAAGTATAATCGTAACCGTACATTTCCTGGTTTCACACTGCCTGGGTTAGAGGATTATTATATGATCTGTAAAATTATTTTATTTATCTTATATTGCTGATAATTGGTTTAAATCAACCCAGTTTTAATAAAGATTTTTGTCTTGGCATTACTTGGGTTTTTAGGAAATTATAAAAAATGGCATAGAAGATTCTCACAGGGAAGTATCCTGTCTAATGTTTGGAATGTCTCATGATTAGAAGACACGTAGTATCATTTTATAATATTTTTATTTTACCTGACACCTTTTAACAGAAAATGATAGTACAGTAGAACAGTGCAAAATATTCAGAGTATAGTAGCCATTTGAAATGTGTACGTGCTACCAACCTAGTGACAAATTTGGTAAAGCAGATGAAGTTTACTGGCCCCTCACTTGCAGTTATTTCAAGGACTATTAAGAGGTGGATGCTATGTAGAAGTGGGGAACAGCAATCCAGGAGTCTTAATAGCACTGCATTTTATGAGCTCTACTTATACTCCTGCCTCAGTTGTCCTTATGTACCATCTGAGCATGCAGCGGAGTAAAGGGCGTTTAAGTACTAATGCCCAAAGATAGCTCATCACAAAACCTTTAAAGAATGTTAACAATTGAACAGAATAGAGCCGTCCCTAGGGGCATGCAGGGCCGGGGCAGGCCTGAAGGTTGGGGGTAGCAACCACCCACAGAAGCCGCTGATGATGCGTGTGTGTAGGGAGCGGAGGGCGATCACGCCATGGCAGGGGCTGTACAGTACTGTGCACAGGGCCTGGGGTGGTCACCCTGATTCACCCCACCCCCACAGGGACAGCTCTGGAACTGAATGGTCTGCCACTGAGAACTCAACACACGTGGAGTTTCTCCTTGAGACCAGTGACTCATCACAAACAATAACATTGGCTACAATTAGGTTTACTGTACATGAAGAGTGGTGATTTGTTGAACTGCTTTTGATGTCACAATGATCTCACGGAGCTGGCTGAAGAAGCAATTCTCTTTATAGCCAATGAAAAGTTGGATGCAACAATCACTAATAAATCGGCTTAGTTACAACTTTCCTAAAACCGAGGCCATACACAAAATTTCAATTCATTCATTGATTTACTTGTGAATTCTCACAAGGTTCCTTCTATAAAAGGCAACAAACTTTCTTTATATGAAGCAAAACTGCTTTAAATTACAGTACAACCTTAACTATTGAGTCATGACTGGTACTTCATAATACTCAAAAACATGTATAAAATCCAGCCATAATTGTGTTTTAAATTCAATAGTAATGTTTTCAGCAGGGGGAGGAAGAGAAAAGAAAACAGAATAAGGTCAAGAAGATCACATTTTAATATGATAATAAAGGTCAGGGAAGAATTTTGTCATTGTGAATGCATGTAGGCCGCATAGAATTTGTTAAACATGGAATGTACTAATGGCTCTTTAGAATTTTTGAATGGGAATCTTATAGGCTGCAAAAAGTTAAAACAGAATCTAATTTTCTGAGAAAATGGCTAGCTTGTATATTAAAAACATATTTTTTAAAAAATCTTTATTAAAGAGGAGTTTGCGCAGTCCCTAGATCCTTGGCCTTTTGGAAAATTTACATGAGCACTCACTAGGAAAACAAGAAGTTAACACATAATAATGCTAGGAGTGCTTGCTTAGTGGTGAGACCTATTATATTACTTAAAAATGTATCAATTCAAGCCTGTACATATTTACTTGAATGTAAATAGGTCTACAGTATCCACCATTTGCAGCTTTCCTATTATGCATATTATGGTGTTACTCTTTGCTATAATACTTCTCCTTTCTGTTCTATGCCCTTCTGATTTTTTTTTCCTTTTTAGTACGGCAACAATAGCTGAACCATTTCAATACATATATAATGTTAATCTTCTATTCTGTCAGGTGAAGGGATTATGCTTCGTGTTTGATTGAGTTTCTGCAGCTCTGAATATTGCTAGTGCAGAGACATTCCTTCTGTTTGTGCACTTACGTGGTTGTGTGTTTTAAATGCTACAACACATAAATCTCAATAAAATATACACTTAAACACTCTGAAACAGAAGAGGTAAAAGCTTTAAAATGAGATATAAAAATTTCACTGGAGGGGTTTTAAAGAAGTTAACTATCCTTTAAACTGCTCATGAGACTAGATATTGCTGAATATTTGCTGTCCAGAAGTCCGGAGGAAATGAACCCCTTATTAAATCTAAACTTGTAAATTTCTCCTCTGTAATAAACATTTTTCACTATGGAAAACTTAATGTTAACAATTTGTAAGGGGAGATAATAAGTTCTAACTGAATCTAAGTAATGATTTCCAAAGTATAACTATAAATCAATAGTAGTTGAAGTTCATAAGGAAGGGGAACTTATGTCCATTGAAATTCATAATCTGGAAGCTGCCAGTAATTCATACTGTTATTAGGAAAAGTAATTTCTTTGATAGGAGATTTAAAGTTAGAATGTTAAACAATTGGATGATAAGCTAGTATGGCAGCTCGTACATAGGAAATTTTATTATAGTGAATGATTTGTGTTCTTCCTTCCTGCAGCTTTAGCAATTATTGTAAATCTTAAGTAGTATTTTAATCCTCTAATGTGTAGAATCAGACCTAGACTTCAGAGATTCTTTTGTGTAAAAGTAAAATCTCGCTGCAGTAAAAAGGGAATGATATGAATCCTCAGACATAGGCTCAAACAGGAAACTACAGATAGCAAATTATTTGAGCTGCACTCATTTGTCATGAGAATCAATCTTGGATAAGACTTTCAGAAGCACTCAGACCACTTGAGGAGGATGAGGATTTTACTTTTTACACAATAGGAGCAATGTTAGATTAATGATGTTTAGAGCCGTAAGAATAATTGGGGGTTGGGAGTATTTGATTGCTGGGGGTGGGGCTTGTTTGTTTTTTTGCTTTGGTTGTTACTTACCTTAAAAAAAATTAATAAAAAGTTCACCCAAAACAAACTTGTAAAAGAATCAAGCCAGGTCAGTAATGGAGGACCAGGACAGGACAGCTATGTTCATTATACACTGTGCCAAGGTGATGTTTTATGGAAACAACTAAGGAGTATCCTGATCATCCTTCCTATGCTAAGAAAATGTTTGTCTTTACAGTCAGTGCATTCATCATTGGATAAACCTAGGAGCTATGCACTTGCTGAGTCCTCCTCTCTATTGCCTTTTTGTGATTCAATCTTAAGGATAAGATGACAATGTATTAAGAAAAGAAGATGCATAGAGGATTTTCAGGAATCGAACAGGGTGGAATAGAATTGTGCTTAGGCACCTAAATCCACTTAGATATGCAATCGGTGGACAGGAATCTGGCCTTTAGAGTATAACATGGTAATAAGGAACAGTCAACATTTATTTGTCACGAGTGAGTCATGTCTAACCAATTGGTTTGCTTCAGTGATGGGCCTTTCGGATAGGGTGGGGAGCAACGGCTGTGATAGACTTTTAATTTCATAAAGGGTTTTGAGACTGTCTCCCATAACATTCACATAAGTAAGCTAAGGACGTATGGGCTAGATGAAACTACTATAAGATGGGTATGTAACAATTTGTATAATGATGCTCTAAAAATAGCAAGCTTATGTATGGATAAAAGTTTGAGAGGTAAGTTGTTTGTGATACATTTTATTGGAACATCTGTATAGTTGGGAGTGCTGCTGGACAAGCTTTTGGGCATCAGGTGCATTTCCTTAGGTCACAAGATAAGGTTAAAAGACCTGGGTTTATCTGGTCTAGAAAAAAGGGTCATCTAGTCCACGCCCTAATAATGATGATAGTCAATTGTTTTCTGTGCCCGTAGGGCACAGGAGAAGTAGTAAGAGGCATAAATTACAATAAGGGAGATTTAAATTAGATATTAGAAAGAACTTTCTAACTATGACTCTGGTTAAGCACTGGAATAAGAGGGTTGTGAAATTTATCACAGGTAAGTTCCCTAAACATTAGTCCTGTATGGTTTAAACAAGGATGATTCTGTTTTAAGTTAGGTGACCTCTTGATATTCCTTCTAGTCCTATTTTTATATGATAGTATGGTCAGTCAAACATTTCATCATTCAGGACATTTTTCAAAAGTCACTGTCCGGACATTGATTTATTCAACAGAGTGATGAATAGAAAGTCACTTGGAAAAGAAGGAATAGTTACTTAGCGAACAGTAATCATGGGTCTTCAGAATGCTTTGTCTATTTGTGATCCATAACATCTGCTGCCCTTCCTGTGGTATGGAATCTGATAACACCTGGGTTCTGTATTGATATGGGAAGTTAGGGAGAGTTGGCCTTCTCCTTTCTTAGGGTGGGAAAAATAGTGGTGCAGCAACAGATCTGCTGGGCAAAAAGATTATAAATTTGCTCTCATAATGTACATTTGTATTACGACTGAAATACATGTGCTGACTTCCTGAAGAAATGGTTCCTCTAGGATACTCTCTACTCCTTCTGGCAGATACTCTTCAATAGAGATAGTGGTGATTGCCTGAACCCCTGTGGGAATAATGTACTGGTGTGTACTTATCCACACTGGAAGCAGTAAGGTTGTAATTCATACACTCCTTGTGAAAGTATATGTGACTCCAGTATAAGTCTGGTGAGTTGCTTCTTTCATCATTTCACATCTAGCTCAAAAACAATTTAATGATGATAGTCTGAAAACTATTCATTCATGCCCTTTCTACACATTACATTTATGCTGCAATTAATGTGTTAATTAAGACATAAGTGGCTGGAGTGTTAAATGTGCACCCATTTAAGGTACCGTAAAATGCCAAATCAGTGTTAAAAATGTTCTCAGGGGCTGGAGCCAGCTACCAACTGATTTTAAACCAATTCTAGACTGCACCACAACAGATTTCAGGCCCTAGTGCTGTGACTCAGTGTAGATGACAGTCAGCCGGTGGCAGCCCCAGACCTGCAGGCACACAACTTTCAACTTGCCAGTTCAAGGGGAGCCTAGGACCATAATCCTCAGCTCCCCCTGAACTGGCAAGTAGCCTGTCATGTACTTGGCATGGCAGGAGATCCTATTGGGATCAGGGATCAGATCCCATTGTGCCTTTAGATGAATAGGTTCCAGATGCTTCAATATATTAAAGCTTCCTTGTAAGGGGTCACTTATAAGAGTTGCATTAGCAGTGAGGCTGTTATGACATAAATAAGCCCTGAGTGTAGCAGTAAATTCTAAAGACTTAGAGTTGATGACAAAAATTGAAATCACGATATAGGCAGCAGTTGCTGTATAGGTGTGTGACTGTACACTCAGAGTGCTTTTTTTTAGAAGCAGTGGACCACATGACCCAGACTAAAGAAGAATCATGAAGACACCTAGCATACTTTGCTGTGATATGGTCTGTCAAGCTATTGTATTTTTGCATGCTAAGATGGCCAAGATGGTGCTTTGTGTATTGTCAGGAAGCCATGAATATGTGTGATGGGGCAGTGTCATAAAAAAGATTTCAAATGGCCTCATAACTGTTGGAAAGATAAAAGAATTGCAGATGGGCCAGGCTGCTCACGTGGGTAATAAACACATGTGAGCAGTCTTTGGATGTTGCTTTTTCCCAAATAGAGGACTCCAGCCACCAAATCTCTACCGTCCCTCACAACAACAAAATACCGCAGAAGGCAGGAAGGATGTTGCAATTGGAGTGTGGGATGAGGGGAAGTTGCCGTATGCCTTTCCTTCACTGCTTCTTTTAGCAAAGACAGTAAACAAGTTGGGGGGCGGGGAGATAGGATTATGGAATCTCTCTAAAAGGATCATGCCCCATATTGACCAATACTTTTTAACTCACAAATGTTGACAGTAGCTTTTCCCCAAGAATCTGAACATTTGGCCACATCTGATTGCTCAGAACCGAGTTACAATTTGGCATAACAAAGTATCTATATTTCTGTCAGCTTGGTTCCTGAAAGGGTGCTGATGAGGCCTGGAGCCCTAGAATCTCACTGAGCACTGATGAGTAGGTTCTCAGCTACTTCCAGCTTCTCATTTGCAGCCAGACAAAAAGGCAGCCTAAATGACAGAGGTATGGAGTTTGACAGATCTTTTTCCCTCCCTTACATGCAAACTCCTTGTCACCTTCTGCACCTGTTGGAGTTTTAGTTATGACCATTTTCTATCTGAGTTCCTTTAGCAATTTTTCAGCCTTCCATTAATACACTGAAGATTAGATTAGCTCTTTTGCAGACCCTTGTCCTCAGGCTTAAGTAGATTGTGATGCATATGAAATTACCATTATATGAAATTCCCTGTGTCACTGGATATTGATATGTTTCAACTAAGCCGATTTAAAAATCTTTTGGACCTCCTGGTGCTTGTAAACTCAAGTTTCTCATATGAAAGGTAATTTTCTTGATGTCCATTTCATCGGCGCAAAAAATGAGTGAATTTCCAATATGATCGATCTGCCTTATCTTAAACTTTTCAAAGACAAGGCCATGTTGCAAATTATCTTATATTCCATCTGTGGTTGGTGATATAGTTCTTCAGCGGTCGGTCCGTAATCCTGCCAGGCTATTTTCCAGTCCTGCATGCCATGCCATCTCAGAAAGGCCTTTAACCACAAGCTGGATTTTACAAAGTTCTTCAGATTTTATCTGAAGGGAACTAAAGCCCTTTCTTAGAACTGATCAGCTTTTTGCTTCATTTGACATTACTCAATAGGTTTTGCTGTGTCTAAATTAGAACAGTGTCTAATGGCTATCTGATTGTATTCATCATTGGTACATCCTGACAGGCATACAGCATGAAGGTCATATAAAGTCCCAGTTTACAAAAGGCAAACTTCTGATTTATTTCTGTTCAGGTTTTCAAGAAAACATCCTGGACTTCTCTCTATATAACTACTAAAGATTATTTGTTAGTATTAACCAATAGATAAGCACTACAAAAGAACTGCTGTACTGGGTCAGACTGAAAGTCTAGTATTCAGTGTCTAATCATGGTGAGATGCTAAAGAGCTCAGCCAGATCCAGCCCATGGAGCCACAGCATCTTCCCCACAGAGTTCTCCATGAGTTGGGCAATTTAGCAGTGGGGGAGCAGTGGCCTTTAAGGCTGCCATTCCTCCCTCTCTGTCAAATTCCCAAGCCGTGTATAGCCAAATCTGGGCCAGGCCATGCTCCCTCCCCATCACTGGGCTGGGTTGGGGCCAGGCCACACCCCTTTCCCCCAAGTGGCTAGATTGTGGCTGGGCCATGTCCTCTTCCCTTCATGTGACCAGATTGGGGTCAGGTTATACCTCCTTTCTCCTGTCCAGTCAGATCAGGATTGAGCTGTGCTGCCTTTTCCTCATGCCGCCAGATTGGTGCTGAATCCCTGTGTGGCTGGATCAGGGACATGCTGTCCCCTACCCCTCTCCATGTGGCTGGATTAGCCTTGCCGGGCCCACCTCACACGCTGGGTCAGGCCCACTAGCTGTATCCAGTCCCCAGAGGGACCTGGCACTGCCCATCTGGCCCATCAGGGAAAAAGGTTGAGGCTTGAGCACCACTGCTTTAGAGGAAGTATATAAGAAACGGACCATGAGTAGTGTGATCCATCCTATCATACCTTCCCAGTGCCTAGCAGTCCTAGCTTTTGGACTGTCCAGAGTCTGAGTTTACCCCCCTCACTGCTCTCTTTTAATGACTCCTGAGAAACTTGTTCTTCATAAATTTGATTGATCCCTTTTTTGGACCCACTTGAAATACTAGCTTCCATGACCTTCTGTGGCAGTGAGATCCACCCGTTCCAGTAAGTGGTCAGGTTCCAGTGAATCAGCATTATAATTTGAGGTGCTCTGGTAGTTTTGTGTTACTTTGGACATGATTGTTCATTTTTCCTTTTTCCATTTGTTTTCAGAGGTATCACATCACTCCAGGCCTTTACTTAAAACATCCTTTAAATCTGTTATTCGAGATATCTCCTTTAATTCTGGTGCTTCACAGCTGTACTTTCTCTATTTTTCATAAAGCTTTGAGCTTCATTTTTTATTAGGGGACCCTGTAACTGCTGACTCTAGCACCAACTCTAATTTTACATTTAATTTTTATAGCATTGTTGAATCCCAAGTATTTGGTTTCTGGGCTGTGATTTATAGTTAGCTGCTAGCTAACTATGTCCAACTTTCAGTCTGTGTTGCTAGTTTACAGTTAAACAAACTTTGATTTTACTTGTGAATAACAGTTTTTAATGAATCAGGGTCTTGAAATTTAAATTCATATAAAGCATATGGTAACAGCCGCTGTTACTGATAGGGCATTGGTCCAAGCTCCAGGTCAAAGATTTTATTAACAGCCCAGTAATCCAGTTCTGTAGCTTTCAGATGTCTCCCTAATGGCCTTCAAATACTCTGTTTTAAGATGGTCACTTTATTGTCAAAGTATCATTTCACAACAATAAAATTGTGATTTCATATGAATTAGACAAAGAAAAATGCACAGTAATAGCACTTCGTAAATTTTCAAACAAATCAGCTGTGTCTTTTCACCCTGAAGTTAAATCTCTGTTTTTTTTCTCTGGTGCATTTCTTCCTCACTTTTAACTGGAGAGGATATTTCATTTGGACACCATTTGAAATTTTAATGACATACCTCTACTCCAGCATGCACGTGAGACTCCAGCTGACTTCAGTTGGAGCTACGCATGTTGCTCACACAACAAGAGGGAGAATTTAGGCCTTTATAGGAAAGTTTGTACAGCAGCTTAGCTACTTAGAAAAAATGAACAAGAGTTTTTCTTAGCTTATCAGCAAGAGTATTTGGGATAGGTCCTGACCGTAGCTAAGTCAGCTTTCATTGACTCTGGTAACACAAAATGGACTGCGAGCCGTCTCTAGTGGTCATCAGAGATTCACTTGTATGATGGAGTTTCTCAGTAGTGTAAAACTGATGTATTCTTCACCAGTGTAGAATTCCTGTGTAGGGAGTCTCATGTGGTGTCTGGGGAGTAAAGGGTCATGGTCAGAGCAGTAGTTATGCTCTAGCAATCTCTGGTGGCCAGAATGGTCCCTTGGTCCCTTGGCAAATAGACCCTGGGCATTCTTGCACACAAGTGGTACTTAAGTGTGTGCTAACGTCTCATTTGAAGTCAGTGCTTAAAATTAAATTCAGGCTTAAAAGCTTTCCTGAAATAGGTTTTCTAAATGATTTCCTGAATTGGGACTTAGGGCTGGATTTTCCAAGGTACTTAGGCACCTAAAATTCAGAAAGGCCCTAAAGGGATTTTAATAAACAACTAAGTAGGTGACCACTGATTGAATGTTATTGCTTTAAGCTAAGGTGCTGAGGTACTAAATACTTCCAGCTTCAGTTGCAGTTTAAAGCACTTAATTCCTTTATAGGACTGGGTCCATTTTTTTCATGTGAGGTATAAATTTACCAAGTCCAGCTTTTTGTTTTCAGGAGGGCAAATACAGACATTGCAGCCCAAGCATTAGATTTGCTTATCCCCAGTGTACTTACCATTGCTAAGAAAGGAGCTGATACCAGTCACTTGAACAAGAAAAATATACTCAGATATGTAAGTAAGTGCAATACCCAAGGGTATGTATACATTTTCTTGGGATGCCATGTATGATCAAATGACTTACTTTAAGCCACATAATTTTAGATCAGATTGCTTGTGTAGACATTCACTGGTGCCAGGAGCCATGCCAGGACCCCAACCTAAGTAAATCAGGGTAGGAAAGGAGATTGGCAGGATTGGGAGGGACTGGCAAGTCTTCAGGGGTTTGGTGAGTCTGAGGGGGTGGTATTGTTTTTCCGGGGGGGGAGCCAGGGGGTTAAAACTACCCCAGTCAGGGTAGAGGGAAAAGGGTAGAAAAAGCACAGTTGCAGGTCTAGGGCAAGTGGTTAGGCATTCTTAGCCCCGGGGCTACACTCTGAAAGTGCACACACATTCACAAGATTGGGCTAATTTCTCCCCAATCTAATTTAGTGCACCTTCTCATGTAAATTAAATTAGGTTGAGCCAGCATTTTTTCCCCCATTTAACCTCCCCAAACATCTGTACAGATAAGCATTTAGATCGACTTAACCGTAGTTAGGTCAATCTAAGTGTAACTTCTATACACTTGGAGGCTGTGGCAGGGGAGGCTTTGATTTGTCCATATCCCCACTATATTTGTGCAACAAGAGAAGCACTAAAGTGAGCTGTAGCAAGAATGAGTAGTGATGTTAGAAAAGGACATTTCTCTTCTCATTTAAATTCCTCTTTTATTCCATTCTCCTTCAGATTCCTCCCAAAGCTTCATTTGCTGTGAGGAACACAAATACTAATACATGTATGTGTTAAATGGCTTGTGTGTAAAAGGGGAGGAATAAAAACAGAACCCGGGAAGAAAGGAGCTGGATTTCCTAGAGGAGCTTATGGTTCATAAGTCCAGTTTGACAGACTGAACATTCCTAAAAGCAATCATTCTCTCTCTCAACTGAGTATGCTGTCAACACGAAATAGATCATAAATAATGTTAATAAATAAGGTGAAGTTCCCCCTGGAAAGTTAAAGGCAAAACTTCTTAGAACTAGAGTAGGATCAGGATTTCACCCTCAGAATTCAAGGTGCTATAGTCCAGTAGTCAGTGACAGTATATTTTAAGCAAATACAATTCTACTACTAGTCTTAGTTTCATAATTGGTAGGGTCGGAAGGGACCTGAGCAGGTCATCAAGTCCAACCCCCTGCCATGGGCAGGAAAGGATGCTGGGGTCAAATGACCCCGGTTCGATGATTGTCCAGCCTCCTTTTGAAGACTCCCGGTGTAGGAGCGAGCACCACTTCCCTTGGAAAGTGGTTCCAGATCCTAGCTGCCCTGACTGTGAAGTAGTGCTTCCTGATGTCCAACCTGAACCTACTCTCAGTCAACTTAGGCCGTTATTCCTAGTTACTTCTGGTAATGCTTGGGGGATCAGGGTCTCTCCCGTTCCCTGCTGGTCCCCCTCGGTAAGTTTATAGATGACCACCAGAACCCCTCTCAGCCTTCTCTTGTGGAGGCTGAACAGGCTCAGGTACCTTAGCCTCGCCTCATAAGGCCTGCCCTGCTGACCCCTCATCATGTGAGTGGCCCTCCTCTGGACCCTCTCCATGCTGTCCACATCCCTTCTGAAATGCAGCGCCCAGAACAGGATGCAGTCCTCCAACTGTGGCCTGATCAGCGTCACATTGAGGGGGAGGATCACCTCCTTGGACCTGCTCGTGATGTATCTGTGGATGCATGACAAGGTTTGGTTGGCCTTACTGACCACATCCTCACATTGGTGGCCCATGTTCATTTTGGAACCGATAATGACTCCAAGATCCTTTTCTGCCTCTGTGCTGATGAGAAGGGAGTTCCTCAGCCTGTAGGTATGCTGCTGGTTCTTCCTCCCCAGGTGTAGTACCCTGCACTTCTCAGTATTGAAATCCTATTCTCATCCAGCCACCCCTGTAACCTGTCCAGACCTAGTTGTGGCCTGTTCCTCCCTTCTAATGTGCCCACTTCTCCCCGCATCTTAGTGTCATCTGCGAACTTGAACAAGTTGCTTTTAACCCCCTTGTGCAAGTTGCTGATGAAGATGTTGAACAGTGCAGGCCCCAGGACTGGTCCTGGGAAACCCCACTGCCCACATCCCTCCAGGTCGAAAATGACCCATCCACCACCACTCTCTGGGTGCAGTCCTACAGCCAGTTTGCAACCCATCTGACTGTGTAGGCCTTGATGCCACAGTCACTTAATTTCTTAATGAGAATGGGGTGATAGACCATGTTGAAGGCCTTCCTAAAGTCCAGAAAGACTACATAAGCCACGACACCTGCATCCAGGAATTCTGGGACCTGGTCATAGAAGGCAACCAGGTTGGTCTGACAGGACCTGTCTCTAATGAGCCCATGTTGGTTGCCCCTAAGCATAATCTCCCCCGGTTGTCTCTCACAGATGTGTTTTTGGATAATTTTCTTAAAGAGCTTCCCCAGGACCGAGGTAAGACTAATAGGCCTATAGTTCCCTGGGTCCCCCTTCCTCCCTTTTTTGAAAATGGGGAACCACATTGGCCCTTTTCCAATCCTCTGGCACCTCACCAGAGCAACACAAGTGCTCATAGAGCCATGCCAGGGGTCCCGCAATCACCTTAGCCAATTCCCTCAGCACCCTTGGGTGGAGATCATCTGGACCTGCTGATCTGAAGACATCCAGTGCCGCCAGAAGTTCCCTGACCAGGTCCTCTCTGACCCTTGGCCCAGCTATGCCTTTCCTGAGTTCATGTGGGATCCTGGTTGGGGGGGATGTCCCAATCCCTGCTCAGAAAAATGGAGGCAAAGAATTTGTTAAAGAGGTCAGCTTTACCATCTGGTGTGACCACCAGATCTCCAAGCGTGTCCTGCAGGGGCCCCACATTACCTGGTGCCTTCTTTTACTCCCTATGTATTTAAAAACGGACTTCTTGTTATCTTTGATCCAGATCACCAGTCCCAGTTCTGTCTCCACCTTGGCCTTCCTAACAGCCCCCCCTACAGTTTCGAACAATGGAGGTATAATCCTCCTTTCTAATGGCCCCTCCCTTCCATTGGGTGTACGCTTCCTTTTTAGCTTTCAGGCAATCCTGAATGCCTTTGGTGAGCCATGGGGACTTTTGAGCACTCTTGCCCCCTTTGACTCGCATTGGGACTGTCACCCTTTGGGCTCAGAGGATCGTCTCCTTAGGGAACGACCACTCATCTTGGACTCCCAACTCCCGTCCCCTCTGGGACCTCAGTGCCTCCTCAACTGATCTCCTTAACTCATTGAAATCGGCCCTCCTGAAGTCAAGGGCTGCTGCCTTGCTGCAGGCCTTTGACACCCTGCGCTGGATGGTGAATTCCAGTAGGCGATAATCGCTATCACCCAGCTGGTTGAGAACCCACAGTCCCCTCACCAGGTCATTGCCTGTGGCCACAACCAGGTCCAGCAGGGCATTCCCCCTGGTGGGACCATGCACCTCCTGGGCTAGGTGGAGGTCCTGTGTCTTGGCTAGGAACCTACATGAGCTGTCAGACCTAACTGACTGCTCTTCCCAGCAGATGTCTAGGTAGTTTAGGTCACCCATGATGACCACGTGCCTTGACTTAACTGCCTCCACAAGCTGACTGAGAATTCCCGGTCCAGCTCTCCCCCCTGCTTGGGTGGTCTGGAGTAGACTCCCACCGTTAAGTTCCTTTCCCCTTGACCCCCTTGCATTCTAAGCCAGAGCACTTCAGTCTGCCCTTCCTCTTACCCCGTGCTTTTTGTTGAGGATGTGTTTTGTTCTTTGACGTGGACCACGAAACCCCTGCTTTTCCTCCCTATTCTATCCCACCTGTACAGTCTGTAGCCCTTGATGTTTACCACCCAGTCATGGGTTGAATCCCACCACATTTCAGTGAGCACCACTATGTCCAGGTTTGTGTCAGTTAGCAGGAGGGCAGGTTCCTTCTGCTTGTTCCCCATACTACAAGCATTAGTGTAGAGGCATTTAAGTCCTCCTGTGGGTATATACACTGCCCCACTGATCCCAGGACTATCTGGATCCCTGCCACTTACCTAGGTACTTTTTGTGCTCATCACCTGTCTTGGCTGGGAAGCGTCATCATTTCCCCCTGTGGCCCCATCCCCAGTGTCTTATAGGCAATGCATTTAGTAAATTGGAGGTTGGGATCTGCCATGAGTGCATTTTATCCTGCATATTTGCTGGAAAAAATAGTCTAACCAAGCTGCTAAATAGCTAGAAGGAAGTAGTTGTACACTACCTATGCTGAGAACAGTAGAAATACATCAAGGCCATTTCTTCCATAAAGCCATTTCGTAAGTATACCCCCCACCACCACCCCTCCATGCCTCTGACAGTGTTTTCTATCTCATTTATAGAAAACACTATCAGACATCATTCTGCTGTCTGTCTTTGCAAGCTCCAATGCTCTTTGCCAGCATATAGACTCTGGTAGCTTTCCCAGAATATCAAGTAAATAAAGCATGTTAATGTTTTAAAAGTTATATACTTATCTGATACACTGACATTGCTTATTGTTTTGGCTCTGTGGGCACATAATCAGCTTTTTTAGAAACCTTACCTAAGCAGACACTTACCTGTGAGATTGGCATGGCTCTGAAGAAAAGACTGTTCCAGTCTCTTGAATAAAGAGAAGATGGATTACTATTCCATGAAAGGCTTTGTGGAAGCCAGGATTATTTCTTCTCTTTTCATTTTCACAGGACTGGCATTACTGTACAAAGAGCTACACTTAAATAGCATCAGGGTTTTGACAAAATGCAAACAAAAGTCAGGGCATATAAAGCTGACATTTTGGCACCCAGTGGTCTCTTTGCTCTCCCTTCTCTGTAGTGTTATGCATTAAGGCTACAGTGGCAAATGTTATAAATCCCAACTGCTGCTGACTTCACTGGTTGTCCCTGCTGCAGTGGTAATTGCCCCATGCATCCTCAGTGCCATCAGTTTGAGACTACTCCTGCTTGGCTCTTTACACCATGAAAATACAAACCTGCTGGTCACATGGCTACTTTACAATATTTTATTCATTCTTTACTGCTGTAACGTTAGCAAAGACTGATCTCTAACACTGCCTTGCTAGATTTAGATCTGTGCAGAAACCTGAAAGAAACAGAATTCAGGTGTCTGGGACTTTTATACACATAATCATACATTTGAGCCAAATTCATGAATGGCGATGCAAATTGTAGTCCCAGTCCCAACTGGGCTACTAGGTCCTAAGGAGGACTCTGAAGCGGCAGAGTTGGTGTTTCCCCTGCCATTCCCCATTGGAGGTTAGCAAAAGGTGGTGGGGCTTTAAGTTATGTTTGAGGCTACTAAGCAGAAGCACAGACCCAATGCATTTCCCAGCTATCTCAAGCACCATAGCACAGTGGAATTTGCAGCTGAGTCATATTGTTTAGCATGGACATAGGGACCTCGTATTAACAGAAGCCAGCACAGGCACATCCTTGAGTGAACTTGGTCTTTTCCTTTGGGATATGTTGATTGTCCTTAAAAAGCCAGAATGACCAAGAGTTAGTATACAGGCTTCTCTTTGAATAGATCAGAATTGTCAATTTGGTATTTTTGAGCAAGTGTATTTATATACTTTACTTTTATTTATAAAGTGTTCATCCAGTCCTTTGGATACTGTACAGTGTGTGTTTAAGATTACAGATCAGCAGGTCTAAGATCAGAAACTGATATTCTTTCTCCTCTCCCCTAGCCATTTACACATAAACATCCTAGATTTAGCCCATGGTGTTGGATAATTACTGAGAAAGGATGTGCTGCTTTGCAGCCTGTGTCACCATAACATTTCTCATCCTAAAAGCATCTCAGTGAAATGCTGAGTTTGATCCCAGCCCCAGTGAATATCTCTATTACAATGGTTTTGATATTCAAATATATCAAATCATTTTTCTGACTTGCAAATGTTTTGGACACACAGCTTCTTGCAAGTGAAAAATGCCTAGGTTTGGAGGGAATCTGATGAGCATGAAATGAGTTTTGAAGTGTTGTCTAGCGGAGCAGCTTCTTTGCAAAACAGAAGGTTTCTAAAGATAAATATAGAATGAGTGGAAGGGAACCATGGCCAGGGGATGGTTCAGGTGATAAAAGGAAAGTTTCATGAAGTTCCACAGTTATGAATGATTCTCAGCAGGGTGCAAACCAGTCTACCAGTAAAAGCCTTGTGCATGTGTTGAATTCAAGAACTGTTGTCCCCATGCCCTTATCTGAACAATTACATGATAAACCTTGGAGAGAAGTGGTCAGCTGTAGAACCCAATTTTGGTTTTGATTTTTAGCTAAGCTGACTAGCCACAGTGTAAAGATAAGTGCCTGAAGAGGTGGGTGAGGAATGGAATAGAGATGGGGAGGGCACACACCTCTTATCCTTCTCCTCTTCCCCCACTCCCCACATCCTGCATCTTCTCATTTGAGACTCTGGAACAAGGCTCTGGAACCTGGGAGGACAGAGCAGCAGCAGCAATACATGGTAAAAGAGTAGTGGCCAGAAGTTTGCTGTTGTTTGGGGAGATGTTACCTAACTTTTTTTGCCACTGAAACTCAGTGTTTAAATGGCCACTTGACACACATGGTGGTAAATAAAGGTGATATCCTTTAGCCACTGCTCCTGTGCCATAGGTCTTTTTTCTCCAAACATTTCGTTTAAAACAAAGCAGCAAAAGGAAGGATCCGTTTTGTTCGGCTCATTTTTAATCAGCACACTAAGAGAAATGTTTATTCTTAGAAACAATACAGCAAGTTAATAACACTTTTTGTTTAAAAAAGATGATAGTGTAATGGGATAGCTTATTTAATGAAAAATATGCATTTTTCTGGAATTCCCTCCCTACTGGAGGCTTCCAGTAGATGGTGCCATGCTTTGCTTTCAGACATTTTGGCCCCTGAAAATATTATATTTAATATGTGTTTAATTGGTTAAACATGTCTTCAGTACAGACCTGACCACATGATAAAATAAGCCACAAAGCTATCACACAAAGAGACAAGAGCCCCTCCCCCCCCCCGCACCCAGGAGATGAGAGCCCCTGGCCCACCCCGCACCTTTCTAAGCAGCTCAGGAGGTAGCAGCAGCTCCTTCCAGCTCCCGGCTGCCACTGCCGCAGACCCCCACAAGAGTCAGAGTGTAATTCGAACTCTGATTAAATTGAATGTGCGACTGGTGCTTCCAGCCTTGGGAGCCATTGAAAACTAGTGTTATCCCAAAGCTGTGAGTGCTGGTCAACTGATATGAGCTCCCAGCAAGGGGAGGGAGCTCAGGGGAGGCAAGGGCTACACTCCTGCAACTGGGAGCTTGGCTCCTGGGCACTCCTGTGGCCAAAAGTGTGGGAGAGCTTTTAGCTCTGATGCTGTCCCACAGCTGGGAGCCCTGACCAGCTGACTGGGGCTCTCACCCACAGGAGTGCATGGGAGCCAGTGTGGCTACTTGCTGGTGCTTGGGGGCTTGGAGCCCCAGGGTCTCCCTGTGTTGGCTTAAAAATAGTATTTAAAAGCCTGTTTTTGGGAACTGGTGTATAGGTATCTGCATTATAGGGGTTCAAGATAGGCAGTAGGGGTTAGTTGGATTTCTAAGAGCCTGGGTTTCACACACAGTTCCATATAGCCCTGGAAGCAGATGAGCTGTCTAACACAACGAGGGCACATAGTCTAGAAAACAGCCCGGGAACCAAAGAAATATGTACCATACTGTCCCATAACACAATATAAGTGACACCAACTACAAGGCCCCGGCACAGAGCGGGGGCCTGAGTCTTGGTTTTGGGGGAGCAGACCAAATTAGGAGAAGGCCTGGAAGGCTACATGGATGTGTGACCACAGAGAAAAAAACAACCAGAGATAGCCACGGATAAAAAGTCATCAGGAGTCATCAAGGAGGAAGGAGAATACAAAAACAGAGACTCGAGATTAACAAAGGGTTCCTCCCTTTGTCCTGTCCCTCCCATCCCTCCCTGTTCCTTTTTGTCCCTCTTTGCTGTCCCTCTCCTTTCTCCTTCCCAAGAGGAGTCCCCATCCCCATCCCTGTCCCCTGGGAAGGGTCCCTGAGGCCACCATGGACCAAGAGCATACCAGCAGCCTGTCTTATGCACCCCACTGGAGCTGGGCTGTGGGCCTCGGCATCTCACCTTCAGACTGCTGATACCTAAGAGAAAGAGCCTCAGAGTGGAGCCTGCATCCTGCCCAGATGTACTTTGACTCTGACAGCACTAGGATTGGTACATATAGAATTGCTTGATTGTTTGTAGTGTTGCTTTTTGTTATCACTCTGTGTCAATAAATTCACCTATTATCAACTGGCAGGTGTTGTGGTTGGTCTGAGGGTTGTGCCTGCCTGGAACAAAGGTGTAAGGGCTGGGTTCCTAAAATCCAGCGTCAACACCTGCACTAGCAATATGGTGTATTTCGATCTGAGCATCAATCCCACAATCATGCCTCCTACTGTGCACACATGGTATGGCAGGAGGCTTGCTTCTTGGGATCATGCATCAGATCCTATCATGCCTTTAATTTAACCTCTGTTAGCAGCTAGAAAAATAGATTTTTTAGACGCAAGGAGGGATGTGGGATGTGAAATGAGAAAAAAATAAGTTGTTAGGAGCAGGAATAGTTGCACCTTGCCAGCGTAAAGTCTGCATCTCCTTATAGTAGTTCATTAGCTCCTTTGCTGTGTGAACATGTAATGCTTACCATTTGTCTTGGAGATGTGCAACACTGAACCCTAATCGGGTGAACTTAATAAAGAAAAGAAATAAAGGAATTAGGCTTAAAGCTTTTTGTTCATTTTACCTTGGCTTTGTTTCATTGGAAGCAGAAAAGCCAAAGGGGTACATTTCCACAAAGGCAAAATGCATCTCTTGAAAGCCAGAAAAACAAAGGGCCGGATTCTGTCTCAACTCATAGATGCCTATGTGAGATGCTCTTCCACCCTGCTCAAGTCAGTGAAAATACAGAAGGTGGGTGGGTCATCCTCTTCGCTGCTTTTGTGACTTGATCTTAAGGGTAGGCTCATGGTGTATCACAAAAGGACATGCATTCATGGATTTCGGGGACTGTCATAGGGTGAGAATAGTACTTAAGAAATTCAGGCAATTAATAAATGGCCCAATAGTTTGGTGACTTAGTTTGATTGAAGTGAATCCTACTGAATCCTACACCCAACTCCAATGAATGAGAATGGATTTTCTAGTGCAGGGGAGAGGAGTGGCATGTGGCTGAACGTGGAAGGTGGTGTAGGGTGGTGGATGATGGCAGCAACTGCTGCTGCATGCAAGCTTCCCCCTCCCATCTGACTGGCCGAGTGGCAACTGTGTGGACCGCAGAGGGGTGCTGTTGCCCTGGCCCTGCTCTGGGGCGGTGGTGGTGGGTGGTGGCTCTCCTTCCCCACCCACCCACGCGTAACCCTCTAGGTCCTTCCCAAGTACCCCCAGGGCTTTGTATACCCCCAGTTGACCACCTCTGTCCTAGTGGTTCAGGTACTGGGAGGAGATGGAGTCTACTCCCAGCTTTGTTATGAACCTGCTCCATGACCTTGCACAAGTCGCTGCACCTCTCATTGTGTACCTCTCTTGTCTATATAGACTGTACAATCTGAGGCAGACCTGACTCTTCAGAAAATGTGTTTGTACAGCATTTTGCACAATGAGGTGCCTTGACACCTTGCTGGAGTTATTTGATTCCAGCCATCTTTTCTGGCCAGAGTAGGAGGGCTGGACCAGATGATCTCACAGGGTCCCTTCCAGCCCTAAACTTCTGTGAATCTGTAATGCAAGCCTCTAGACCCAGTGTACTACCACTAATGATTATAAACAGCAACAATTGTAAATGCTGTACTGCTTTCAAACAGCAGTATACAACATACTTTACATAACCAGAGTTTTCAATCACAAAAAAGCTGTTTCTTTTCTCTGACAACTGCCAGAAATGGCAAAAGGATACTTGAAAAAAACCTGCAGAAAGACCTGCAAATGAAAGATTAAGCTACAAGTGGAGATTTCATTTTCCATTCATTGTGGGTCAGAAGATAACAGCTGCTGTATAAGTAGTTTGAGGCCCTTGTTTCTCCAGCCTGTGGCAAAGAGGAGAACACTAAGGGCACAGGGCAAATTGTCTCATCCCCAGGAGTTCTTTTGAGTGAGAGCAGCTAAGATTACACACATGAACAGAGGCCCTGCCAATACAGTGTCATGATTAAAAAAAACCTTTCTATTTGCTGGAATCCAGACACAGCTTATAGCCAGAAGCATAACAAGTGGTTGACAATGAGGGCATCAACCCCATGCACCTACTTAGAGGAGGTACAAGAATGACTGTTGCCATTGCTACTATGGCCAGCCCACCCCCTGCTGCCTCCATTGCCACCCAGGGGGCAAACCATGGTAGTTGCACCTTGGTTTGTAACATCTATGGTAAAGATAAATATCTGGCATGAATTTCAATTATAAGTGCATAAGATGCATTTGCTTAATTTGCATTGTGTTTCTATGCATATTATTCCAGCAATACTATCTTGTTGCTTAGAGGAAAGGAGAAGCAGGCTTCAAGGTCTTATCATTTGCTGGGGCACAGTATTTCTATGGTTGTTTTATGTACTTTGGCAAATAATGTGCAATTAGAGGTTAATGACACTACACCTTCTTCCCTATTATTTGATAATACATTCGGGGGGGGAATAGCCTAGTGCTCACTATCTAGCGTTTACTTTTCCAATCCTGTGCCAGTCTACCTGTCAAAAAAGAGACAGATCCATGCAATTTTCCTGTCGTTACATGATTTTTATAATGAGAATTACAAAGTCACCTGCTGCAGCTCACATATGGTGCCCTTTGTAGATTTTTTGTTCTAAGAAGATTTTTTTAAAAAGGGAGGAAGGGGGCTGAATATATTTTTCCTTGTTCCTTTCACTTGGTTGTTGGTCTGACCTTTTGTTTCTCAATTTCAGCATGAAGATAAATAGCTTTCACACATTCATTTTCATTTGCTACATTCTGATTATCAAATTTTGTGCATGTTGTCCCTCTGGGGCTTCAATTCTTTTTTCCATTACCCTCCATCCCATACCTTCCTTCCTGTGTCCCTAACTCCTCCCAAGAGGCCCCGTCACTGCACAGTGCCCTTTTTGCAGTGACTGGGGGTAGAAATGGAATAGCCAATGTGTTCTGTTACTGCTCACAAAGTGGTACTGTAGACAGTGCTCACACAGGCCTCCCAAGACACAGCCTCCCCAAAAGAAAAGACCCTTGCATGGCATGGGATGTCATAGATTTCATAGACATTAGGGCTGGAAGGGACCTCGAAAGATCATCCAGTCCAGCCCCCTGCCCCAGGAGCAGGAAGTCAGCTGGGGTCATAGGATCCCAGCAAGACAATCATCCAGGTTTCTCTTGAAGGTGTTCAAAGTAGGTGCTTGAACCACCTCCAGCAGCAGGCTATTTCAGACCTTGGGGGCTCAGACAGTAAAGAAATTCTTCCTTATGTCCAGCCTGAAACAGTCTTGCAGGAGTTTATAACCATTTCAGCTTGTCATCCCTTGGGGCGCTCTGGTGAACAAACATTCCCCCAGATCCTGGTGGTCACCCCTGATAAACTTATAGGAGATCATCAGATCACCCCTGAGCCTACGCTTTTCCAGGCTAAAGAGCCCCATGGCTCTCAGCCTCTCGTCGTAAGGTCTGTTTTCCTGACCTCTGATCATGTGTGTGGCTCTTCTCTGGACTCACTCTGGATGTACCTCTACAGCTGAGAGCACACTGATACAAAGTGATGACATTTCACCTACCATTCAGTTCACTGAATGACTCTTTCCAGATTTGCCTGCAACAGAGAGAACCTTTCCTTTCATAATCAGGAAAAGCATGAAGTGGGCCAGGAGGAAGGGCTGACTTGTTTTCTGCCTTTCATGAGATGTGGAAACCAAAACATATCATACCTTTGTCACAAAGCCACTGTATCACATGCCATCCATATTGGTTAGGATGCAATTCACCATTATCTTTCTTTGGACTCACTAACCTTTTAAAAAAGTATTTTCCACCGTTTTTTAGAAACGTTAATGGCATTAGTTTTGCAACATTTTATTGGCTATTTAGTTTTGCTTTTTGTTGTTCTTGTGACAAGTTCAGATAGATTACTGAGATTTAATTTTAAAGTTAGTTTTCCAACAATGCGGATGGAGAATCAGCAAGAAAGAATATAGGCAATTTACTGAAATCCTGCCATGTCTTTTATCTAGCAATAGAGGCTAATGGGTTTGGAAAATTTAAGATAAGGATGCCTTGAGGCAAGAGTAATTGGTTGTGTTAGAAAGGGCCAAATTAACTTGGTGTATCAGATCTATGTATAATATGTTTTGCCTACCTCTTATTTCTGCCATTTTTATGTTTTCCTTTGTCTCCATGCATTTAAAATAGTGATTGACATTAGCTTACTTTCTAACCTGAGAATCTTCCAGATAACAAAACCACAAAGTATTAGTTGAAACGGAAAAATGTCACATCCTTTTAGATTATGCATAGTCTGTCTCCAAGTGGTAACATGAATCTTTTTTGTCTTAAAATTTCAGTTTAGTTGTATGTGTGGGTACAAGTCTGAAAAATTATACTGAAGCTGTTGCCTACTATTATCAAAAGCAATTTTGTTTCTCTTTAGACCATATTTTTAAGTTACAGAAAATAAGCTGGGAAATATTATTACAAGACTTGTTTGAGATGTGGTTGATTAAATGCATGTCGCCTGATCAGTTCTGTACCATGAATCTTCTAATTCCATAGCAATTACCCAAAAATATTATTTTACCTTTTAGATGGTTGGCAAATTGATATAATATCATCCCAGTAAAGCAGGAGATAGTACTAATGATCTCTAGTGTGTTGTGCTTCAGCAGCCCACTCACCATCAACTTCTCAAAGTATAAGTCAGATAATAGTCTACAGCCTTCAAAAGGGAACAGCAGCACTTTTCAAGACAGCTTTTTCCCTTCTTAGATCTGAAGGGAGATGTGAATGTGTCTGTGAAAGCAAACTTTTCTGCAACAAAGTTTAACTACCATTCAGTATCCTGAAGTCACTGAGGGTATAATATGTTTGGGTGTTTGATAGCCACATTAGTGATTTATTACTGGCACTGCAAGCTAAAGTAGGATTAACATTTCTAGTCATGTTAAGTACATGTTGAGTTGTCTAATGCATGAAAGTAATAGCAACATCTTAAGATAGGCATGCCATTGTAACCACTAAAAAGAGACATGTGCAGGCTTTTTTGAATGGCAAATCATAATTCACTGGAGAGGTAGAGGTATGAAAATAACTTCAGCCATGGATTGCTGCCTATCGGAAATCTTGTTTTTCCCTCCTCTTCTCCTCCCTTGCTTTCATCAGTAGGCACCCATCAAACTGAAAAGGGATTTCTGCTGCCCAGTTTATGTCTAGTTCATTGACAAGAGACAGAAGAGTCACTTCTCCCTCAATCCCAACTAAATTACTTGAAAACAGGTTTTATGTTGCATGTAAGCTGTGTAAATCCAGTCAAGCTTCAAGTGGAAACCAATTTTGTAGTGTGTAAGTATCATTGATTTGTTAATCTGAGGATTTTTTTATACAAACTGAATTGGATTAGCTAGTTCTGATTGCATGTCACCTGCAAGTCATTTGAATGCTGGACAGCTTAGTGAGTAAAGAACTAGAAATTAACTTTTAAGGCCACTGTCTATAAATTCAATTATTGATGCTTAAAGAGGAATCGGGTAATCTCATTATATGTAGTCTACTATAGCACAAGTCAGAATCTTGCCATAAAGGATAATTGACAATTTTTCTTCAGAGGATCTGAGCTCATATATAAACGAACCTACAGAAAAGGCAGGAAAGTAGTGTGAAGAATCTGCAGTTCATTTGAAACATCAGGAATGCTCTTGTTTTCCTCTCCAAACAATTGTAAGAGCCTTATTTTAATTCATGGAACTACAGAAGTGTATTGAAATGTTCACAATCAGAAAAAAAGCATGTTCACATTTCACTGGTTCATAGATGTAGAGTCGGAAGGGACCTTAGCAGATCATTGAATCCGACCCCCTGCCATGGGCAGGAAAGAGGTTTGGGGTCAGATGACCCCAGTCAGGTGCTTGTCCAGTCTCCTCTTGTAGGCTCCCAAGGCAGGGGAGAGCACCACCTCCTTGTAAACCTATTCCAGAGTCCAGCAACCCTTACCGTAAAGAAGGTCTTCCTGATAGCTAACTTAAATCTGCTCTCTGTCAAGTTGTGGCCATTGTTCCTAGTTACTCCAAGGGGTGTCCTGGTAAACAGAGCATCTGCTACTCCCTGCTGCCCTCTCCTCCCCTCCCCTAATGAATCATATTTCTTTAAATCATAGAGTAGAATCATAAAATCAGAGAACCAGAAGGGACCTGTAAGATCATCAAGTCTGGTCCCCTGTCATGGGCAGGAAGTTATTGGACTCAGACAAGCTCAACAAGGTGCTTGTCCAGCCTCATCTTGAACACCTCCAAGGACTGCACCACCTCTCCTGGCAATGTGTTCCAGATTCTGGTGACCCTTACAGAGAAAAAGGGGTTTTTTCTTATGTCTAGCCTGAATAAGAGTAATCTCTATTAGCTTATGCTCATTGGTCCTCATATACTCATATCCAGTGGCATTCCAGTTTTGCAGCAAGGATGAAGTTCTGCCTCATAGTAAAGCAATTAAAGTGGAAGATAAATGAAAAATAAAGGCAGTGATGAAAGGCAAAAGTGGTAAGGTTTTACTCCATATTTGCCATATGGAGTATGCCATACTCCATATGGAGTTTGCCATATGGAGTATGCCATATTTGCCATATGGAGTATGCATATTTGCCATATGGAGTATTCATCAAAAAGCACCCTTTGAAATACCATGCTAGAAGGTGGCACAGAATAAGTATTCACAAGGTGCACTCATCACAAGTGTGGTTAAATGATGAAAACAACTAAAACAGGGCTAAGAAAGCATTTAAGTCACAAAGAAGGACACACTTTCTCAATTGTACCTTGGTTTTGAATAACCCTGTGTTTCCCATGGCATTACTTAGAACAAAATAAAAAAGCCAAACAGATGTAAGAGTGGGCTCTGTTTTTTAGAACTTCCCCTTCCACAGGAAAACAAATGTGTGCGTGTGAAGAGGGGGAATGAAGAGGCAACCATTCTGAACCGTCCTATTAGCATTTTATGAGTATTCAGTGTTTGCATTACTGTCAAAGTTTGATGTTGGTAAAGTGGTTGCTATTCCACTCATCTAGTCTGGTCAGACTCAGGGATGCTAAACATTAGAAAGGATGGGAGATTGAGATGGGGAGCAGGAATGCTGTGTAAAAAAGAAATGTACATAAAATAGGCATGCCCTTTTACTGGGGGAGGGCTGCAGAGCCAGAACTGATGAGGACCAGGATGTGCAAAGCTTTGGTTGCCGATTCGATTCAGAGAAGATTTGGCCCAATTCAGTGGCAGAATCATTAAATCCCCATCAAATTGGGAGACCCATTAAAAGCTCCAAATCAATTTGAAGCATCCCAATTGATTCAGAAAAGATTCGGTGATTCGGAAGCGGTCTTGTGGGGAAACAGAAACTGGGAAGGAGGGGGTGAATTGCTCTGATATTGACATCTGTAGCTTTCCCTGAGTTCCCTTCTAATCACAGTGTTCTGGGGGAGGGATATAGAAACAGTATATAAGGCTCTGTGTGAAGCCTGTCTCTGCCTTTTGTGAGCTGTCTCTGTCTGGAAGCAAGTGTGTGAAAGACACTGGCTGCAGTGGCTCGCTTCCTAGTCAGTCTCTTGCTAGTCTCTCTTCTTGGAAAGGATTGGATACACCTTACTAATTACCCTTGTCTAGAATCCCTCTACTTATCCCTATCCAATCCATTCCTTTCAACTTATTCTTCCCCCTAAATCCTCTTTCTTGTTCTTGTTGTTTCCCCACAGTTTTAAAAAAACAAAGCTGTGTTTTCCCTGGCAGTGTCTCATCCATCACTGTGCAGGAAAGTACATATATTACACACACACACATGCACACATACACAGATAAACAGAAGATATATTCAACAGTTACAAAATATATTACACACACACACACACATTTTCCAGCCCAGCAAACATTATGAAGTGTGCTGGAAAGGCAGGTGCCAGGTCTTCTAACTGGGGAGAGAGAGGAGCTAGAGGAGGTAGGGGAAAAGCTGCAAGTTCACCCTTGCCCAACCAAAGGCGCACCTTCTTCTGCTGCCAGTGGGAGCAAGGAGGTGGGAGCAGTACCTGTCCCTGCACCTGCACCACCTCCACTAACTCCAGAAATAGCCACCAGCACTAGCATGACAGTCTCCTCCCCAATTTCGGCACCAAGCATGAGCCTCCCCATGCCAGAGGAGGAGCTGGATCACACCAGGGGAGCCGAGTGCCATAGGGAAATTCTGGGGAAGGAGGAGGAATCTAAGTTTATGCTCCACACTGCTCAAAGTTGCACACACACCAACTGCAGATGCTTCCTCAGTCTGACAAAGGGTTTTTAAACCCAAAAGCTTGCTAAGATATATTCCTCCAACCAGTTGATCTAATAAAAGATATCACATGGACTCAAAGAACCTTGCCTGCCTCTTCCTTAGACCAACACAGCTACAACCAGAAACCCAGTTAACACACACAAGTGACACAAGTTTTGCTTTCAACAGTTTGAGGTGCATTTTCACAGAAACCCCTGCACCTATGTCCTTGAAACTTGGCCAGCTTCATGTTCTCAGAAGAGGCTACCATCCCTGCCATTTTCGTCCAATTCTGCAAAAGAACAACAAAGTTATAGGTATTTTAGTGATTCCCCATTATAGTCTATGACCAAATCAGCACCAAATCTTTCAAATCCAATTCAACTGAATTGATTTGGGACAGTGATCCAAATCACTGAATTGAATCACTGTTCCCCAAATCCAAATCGAATACCGGCAGCTTTGCACAGGCTTAATGAGGACCCTTTATGGGAAAGGTTTTTGTGGCCCAGGCAAAGGCAGCTGGCAGGGCTGGAACTAACAAGCAGCCCCTGTGTTCAAGCCAGCTAACAGACCAGAATGGCTGGAAGGGACAGGACCCAAGGAATAAATAGGCTTGCACACAGGCATGAGAGTCAGTGAAGCCCTGACCAGGGAGAGGGCAGGATGGGCCCTGCTGGAGAGAGAAAGGGACTAGATCTACACTGGGAGTAGCCCTAGAAGGGAAGTGAGTTTATTTTATGTTTTCCCTTTTTGCTTTCTAATGGACTACCGGTAGACCGGATTTGGCTAGAAGGGGAGATAAGGAGGCCACTTTTGACGCCAGAGGGTCACATGTGGTTTCTGAGCCCTACCAGGGGCCAGGCTCAAGAGACAGACAAGCAGAAGTTTATAGGGGTTGAAACCTGAGCCTGGAAAGGCAGTTGAGGTGGTCTAAGGCCAGGAAGGCTGGGCCAGATCCCAAGAGGTGCAAAACTAGAACCAGGGTCCCAGAGCCTGAGAGGGGCAGGAAACACAGCCAGGGACCTAAAGCCTGATAAGGACAAGACAGGGGCTGGACCCCAGAAGCCGGGTCCAACACAGTGGGCCTAGGCTAAGGGGGAGCAGCTAGAGGAAAGGGGCAGGGTCCAGGAAAGCCAAAGCCCTGACAGCATCGCAGCAGCCTACAGAGGGGCAGACCTTGTATTGAGGGCAAGGTGCCCACTGCAACTATTAACCATTAATGTCTGTGAGGCGTGGGTGTGGCTGTAGGGGCAGAAAGAGACCATGAATAGCCCTAAAGGTGGCATGTGCCCTAGAGGCATGGATAGGCCAGGAGGGCACACTTAGCATGAGAGACAGGACTATGTGCAGCAGGGTTTAGGAAGGACCTGATGGCCAAACATGGAGAAAAGCTCATCCCTGTGACAGCCTCCCTTTTTCAAATTTTTTCAACAAATGTGTGGCAAGTGAGGGAAGAAAGAGGGTAACTTAGGAGATGGAGCAGGGCATCACGGCCATTTCTGGGGTCCTGGCCCTGCTACAGACAGAACTAAGGTTACATATGTATCCAATATGATAATGCTAACCAGAATCGTCAGGAAATGGGATCTGTTATTTCAAAGTTCTCCAGGTGAGTTCAGTAGGTGTTTAAAATAGATGCATATGCATCAGGTATCGAATATTCAGTGTTCCTTAAGGGATGCTTTTCAGAAGTCTCTTAAATATTGCACTTGCTTGAAAAAAAAGCCAAACTGGAATAGACTTGAGGTGAGCAGGAAAGATGATCAGTTTTCAGTAATGTTTTAAGCATGTTGCAGAGAGAGCCCTGTGTTAAACTGCTTTGTTTATTTCATATGCAAATAATAAGTTGTGCTCCATAAAAATGGATAGACCTTCCTTGATGTTCATTGACACATCTGAAGCAATGCATTCTTTATGAAATAACACCGCATCGCTAATAAAGTGATCCCAACAGCCAAGCTTGTGCTGCTTAATTTGTTTCCATGGACTGATATTATAATTCTGACATGCTGAAAAATTGCCTCACAGAGACTCGTACTGCATTTGTTGTTGAGTGCATCTTTGATATAACATTTGTTATTGCAGTGCTTGGGGTGTCTTCTGAGGAGTAATAATCTAAATGAAGCTGGCTGTATTATCCCCTTAATATAGAATGGAGTTCTGCATTCAATTTTCAGTTTATAAAAAATCTGTTTAGCCACTTACTCATTACAAATGGTATGTTCAACAGCCACGCCACCATACCAGTGTAAAATCAGGAAAATCCTCTAACTGTCCACCTCTGGGGAAGATTGAAACCTTTCCATGTCTCCTGCTTGTCCAAAAACCAACAGTAACCATCTCTAGTATTTATGCCTGTCAGGATTTTTTTAATAGCAGAAACACAAATTAAGGTTAGCAATGTAGGATTACCATGTCTGGTACGATGTTATTAGAATTTTTCCTTGCTAGTGAAAGACTTAATTTTCCGGTGATATTATAATTCAGAATTATAATATTACCTTTATTTAGCTTGAGTTTTCATCCCCACATCAGCGTATGTGCTTGGAGCACCACATCAACTCATGTGTTCCTACTTACGCCAGAATAAATAAAAAGGAGTGTATTTGGCAGCTGTGTTTGTCTGAGACAAAAAGAAATGCAAAACTCCAGAACTCTTGGTTCAGAGATGATACCTTTTATTAGACCAACTAAAAAATCACAGCAAAAAAAAATATCTTTTTCTGCAAGCTTTCGGGCACACATGCCCTTCCTCTGGCTCAGAGAAAATTAAAGATGGTAAAAAGTCCCCATAGGTAGAAAATGAGCTTCATTTTTGCACAGAGGAAGCTGAAGGTGGAAGTCTGTCCCTCTGGGTCCATAAGAGTATCTTAATAAATAAATAGAAAGGAACAAGTAATTAAAGATCAAAGAATAAATAGAGAGGAACTTTGGTGGGGTTTCTTTGGATCTGTACTGGCAAAAGTGAGAGCAGAATCTGGTCCTCTGTGGGCATTTGTGTTCTGAGTTGCCAGTAAAATGTAAAAAGATTGTACAGTGATGTCCTGTTAGGCAGGGAGGCTGGAAGGACAATTTGTATTGAACACAGACATTTTTCATAATTATGTTGCCTGCAGGGTTACCACCTGTCCTAATTTGATTTGATTAAGGTGAAATGCAAAACTGTCCTCATTTCACAAAAAGTGGAACATTGCCAGGTTCTATTATAGAAAATGATGGGATATAAATACGTATTGCTGATGAGGAGGTGGAAGGAAAATTGTACAAATAGCTATTAGGTTAAGAATTCAACAGCATGAAAAAATTCAGGTCACTTGTACACACCATCTTCACTCTTGAATATTCTTCAGGTGGTCATCTTCTGTAAGCTCTTTTTGAAAAGGAGAAAAACCCCATAGTCACTTGTCTAAATATTTGTGGTGGGTTTTTTACATCACTTATTCCATGGCTTTTTAAAATTCTTTCTCGGCTGGAAGGGTTTATTGTCCACAAGCTTATATTTTTAGAATAGCCTCTGCTTGTTTCACTTATAGCCTGAACCGTTTATGTAGCAATTCAAATATTTGTCTAATCTTTCAGTGAAAGACTTGTGTTGGGCTCATAATGCTCCATAGACAAAATAAACTATATTCTTTTATGTACTGTTTGTACAGTGACATCATATCTCAGGAAAAAAATCCAGGAGTAACCAGAGAAAGCTTGGCTATTTCTGGGTCACTGAATTTTATTTGCCATTCCATTCTCTAGTAGAAGGTTTGGTTTGGGGGTTTTGGTGGCAAAGCGTATATGTGCTTAGGTTTTTCTTTTTTTGTGAACACGATATATTAACCTCTTATGTACTGGGTACAGTAAATGACCTATTTATAAAAGTGAATTTTAATTTCTTTTTACAACAGGCTTTGTCATTAGAAGAGATGGAAATTTATATTTGTTCTTTGGCACATGGCCACATCTTTCTTGGCCACAGTGGCTTATTCTACATTATACAGGCTACATTATAGCCTTACTTGGTGCAACATGATGTGACAAGGGCATTTCCTGCAACATAAGTTGCTGATGATGGTTCTTTCTTCCTCTATCTCTCTTTCCCAGAATTGTACATGGGTGGTTTTTAAACCAAGTTTTAAGTGGCAGCAAAAGAAATGTTTACACTCAAAATCTGATTCACAGTGCCTGGAGCTTTACAATAGACTTTTATTATCAAGCCATCAGTTGAAAACCTGCTATATGAACTTCTGTTTAATTTCTATTTGACGCCCCCTTTTTTGTGTTCTGTCTATTTCACCTATTTAATTCTGGCATTTGAAAATTACAGTCTTTTTCAAGAGATGCCCTTCAATAACTGGGAAATGAAATTCTTATGTGGTTATTTTTGCCATGTGTTGACTTTTATTCAGTAATAATACTAGGGTTTTCTCTGAGAAGACAATCTCCACTTTTATAAAGTCCCTACCACATGCTGAAAAGCCCCTGACCTCTCTCTTGCTTTCTGAAAAGGGCTGATCATCATCAAAGGCCAGTGCCAGCATGAAGGTGTGAATTCAAGAGAACAGAGTTTGCTTTGGAGATTTCAACTACTTTTTGAATAAAAGATGAAAAAACCTTTCATGAATTGAGCTGATTGAGCTAAAACCTAGTATACCAACAGTGCAGAGCTCCTTTAAGTCACAGATTCCTGTGATGAGATTTTCACACTAACAAAGTTTATGTAGATGAATCTGGAAGTATTATGTGCTCCAGGCAAAGGAGGTTAGAACCACTCCTTTGTATCTTAATTTAAAAAACAATACGAATAGGCTTTGATAATAGGATGAGTTTTGCATTTACTTTTTTAGGTGCCTATGGTATCAAGAACCACATGCCTATAGGAATAGGCTTTATGACTATAAAATCAGAAGTGATTCATAAGGCATTGCATCTGCAATATGTGTTTACAAAATGGAAATAATGACTTCCAGTTGACAAGTTTAGAATTTGTTTAGGAGGAATAAAGGTTCCTTTAAAGACCAATGGCTAGATTTGATGCTTATGGACACTAAAGCTTTCACTGAGGATGAACAGCATGAACTTAGTTCTGTCCTCCAGTATTTAAGCAGAATGCTCTTTGACTTCATTGGAAGTTGTGTGGATGAATGTGAGAATATAATTGAAATTGGTGGGTCCAACTACTAGATGGTGGAGTCTGCTAGTCAACTAACTCTACTGTAGATTAGATTACTAATTGCCAGATCTTGTTCAACCTATTTTGCATCTAAGTTTTGCATCTAAGTGGAGTTAGGCACCTAAGAGCAATTGTAATCCACCCAGTTCAAGTCCCTGAAAATCATCTTCACCTTAAGAATTAGTTGCTAAAAAGCAGAAAGGGATGGGAGGACAACCTCTCCCCTGTCCCTCCCCCCCCCTAACATTTTAGTAGTATCCATTTATTAAGGACTTGAGCAGGGTGAATTATAAGAACGCTTAGGCACGTAAGTATACTTATCTGCCTAGAGATGGGATGGGATACATTCTGGCCATATATGGTCTGAGTCAACATTAAAATTATGTTTAGAAGATGGTGGATGTTGAAGAGCTTTTGAGGTATGTCAGCATATAATCACATAGAATATATCAGTCAAACTTCTAGAAATAGCAAACATTGAAATGGTGCAACTCAGGATTAAAATGATGCTATGAAGTAACTAGTGCATGTCCAAGTCTATTCTGACTATTGCCTTATGCAAAAAGAGGTGGGGTGAGAGACAAGGAATAGGCAAAATGCATTTTCTGTTGACATTTTCTGCCATAAAGATTAAACAGAAAGAATCATAGCAGAAAATAGGTACAGTGATTCACTGTATATGACAATTCAAGCTTCATTATAATAAACATGGTAGCTACTGGTGCCATTAGTGAAGGCTAGACCTGAATACAGTGGGGAGGAAACCAGTCCAGTAGACTTTCCTCTAATATAGCTGATATACTGTATATGCTGCCAGTATTTGAACTTCACGACATTCCTTTGAACCTTTCCAGTCTCTGATGCAACTTGTTTGGCAGAGTTACTGCACAAGCGCTTTAGATCCAGTGCCTTTTCTGTTCCTAATTTATTTTGAAATAGAGAAATACTTGCCGACAAAAAAATGTAACCTTCTCCAATTCTCTTATACAAGCAAAGTATCTGGGAAATCTTCAGAAAGGGCAGGTTTTCTGTCCAAAGGAACAAGTTTCAGAAAACTTTCCTGAAAAAGCTTGTTTTACTTGCCTCTTTAAAGAGTTGATCACAAAAAGGGATGGGTCTTTCTATTGACCTTAACTGGCTTTGGATCAGGCTTTAGTAAGACTCCATTAAAATAAAAGAAAATGACCCTAAAGCTGTTGAACAAAAGTATCAATGAGGAAGGAAAGATAGATACTTTAACTCTGAAATGTGAAAGTAGATTGGATGGATGTATATCTCCGGAGAATGTGACTTATAAAGTTTCTCTCAGACAGAGAAAGAAGCCAACTTTGCCAGTGAAATGTTATGGAGACAATTTGTTTCTTAAACTATGCTTGAAAGCTGTATAATACTAGTGTAAATACTGGGTCAATTTCTTGGTGTAGATAAAGCAATGCAATGAGGATCTGTTTAAGTAAAGACAGTATGCTTAATAGAAAACCTGGCATATTAAAGGGCTCTTAATCAAAGCACAAATAAAATGTATCAACTGGTAGACGTGTGCAAATAGGCAACTATTCAATTTGGATTTGGATTCAGCTGATTTGAATTCAGCCAATTCAAATAGATTTGGAGCAGATTCTGACATTTGGCCATAGGATATAATGGGGAATCGATGAAATATCTATAACTTTGTTGCTTTTCAGCTGATTCAGATGAAGCTTGCAGGGATGGTAACTGGTGCTGAGGGCATAAAGCGTGCTAAGTTTCACAGTGATAGATGCAGGGGTTTCTGGAAAACTGCACCTCAAAATCCTGGAAGCAAAACTCATGTCACGTGTTTGTTAAGCCAGAGTGGGATGAAAACTGCAGGGATGACAGCTCTTGCTGCGGCCACAAAGCCTGCCAAGTTTAAAGGAGATAGGTGCAGGGGTTCCTGGGAAACTGGACTTCAAACTGCTGACAAGCAAAACTCATGACAGGTAACACCGAGGCTGTAGGGGAGGCAAGTCAGTTAAACCCCACTCTGGCTTAACAGACACATGTGACATGAGTTTTGCTTTCAGGAATTTGAGGTGCAGTTTCCCAGAACCCCCTGTGCCTATCACCTTGAAACTTGGCAGGCTAACACACATGCAGGGTTCATCTGAATCAACTAAAAAACAACGAAGTTATAGATATTTCATTGATTCCCCATTATACCGTATGGCTGAATCTCTGAATCAATTTGGAAGCTCTGAATCAGTTCAGAAATCCTAAAGCTTCTAGTGATTCAATTCAGATTCATAGATTTGGCCTCCAAATAATCTGAATCATCTCTGAATCTGAATCACGATCCAAAGCTTTGCACAGCCCTATCAACTGGTATGAATGTTTGCAACTCCCTTGACTTCAGTGAAGTTATGCCAGTTTAACTAACTTGAATACTGGCCCATAATTTGTAAAGCTACTGAGATTGCTAACCATGTACAGAAATGAAACTCAGCATATATACCCTTGTATTTGCAAGACACTTTGTAACCATGGTTTGCTGCAACGCCTGACTTAGAGTTGGATTTTTGTAGAGCTGAAGGGTTGGTTTTTTAGAAGGTCAAAGTCCTCTTACTTTTGATGGAGAAAAGTTAAGTCAACACTAGGTGCATCTATACATGCAATTAGCACTTAGCAATAAACTCTGTTGCAGTTCGTGCTGGAGTTTTTTTCTCCCAGGCACAGCATTTGCATTTGTGCATGGGACTGCAGCACGGTGAGCCACAGAAGAACAGCCCCAGACTGCAGGGAGCCCCTGGGGTCAGCCTGCTGGCCTAGGGCTGCTCCACTCCAGCTCAACATGCTGTGGAGGGATTGGCTGGGACACGAGGGTGCTACAGTGTAGGGCTAGCCAGCAGGCAGCTACTGCACTGTAGCACCCTTGTACCCCAGCCAGCCCTGGTCACTGTCTACGTGTGAATTTCAGTGCATGTAACTACTCCACTGTAGAGTAATACTTGTTCCAGAGATCACTATCCTGCAAGAGAGTGAATTAATTTACTGCTCCCTAATACCAGCTCATGTGAAGATGGTGACAATTTACTGTGCAGCTAATTAATCAGCTCCATGGTAAAGCACATGCATAGATGCAGCCACTGAATACTTTTGAAAAAACTACCCCTCATAAGTTCTAATAAAATAACGCTGTATTGTTCAAGTGCCTAAATGTTATGCCTTCCTGCATACACTGTTTTTTTCTTTTCTGTGTTAGGGACCAAAAATGTAACCTCTGAAACTAAAGTTACAGACAATTTCATAATGCCAAGAAACAAGCACAATTTTTTGATTCCTCTTTTGTTTTTGTTACCCATGATAGTTCTTTAGATTCACTGTACATGGGCCAGCATCAAACAACTGGGTGTTATAGGGTTGCAATAGTAGATTAATTCCTCAGTCAATGGTATATTTACAAAACAAATTCTTAAATATTTTTGTATATCCATGAGCCAGAATGCTACCAATAATGAGTTCTAGCCAACATTTTTAAATTGATCTGTAGTAAAGAGGCTTTAGATCATCTAAGAAAAAAATTGGATGCTCTGTGATCAGCTGAACATTTTGATATAGAAATGCCCTGCCTCAATCCTTCTGAATCAAGCTGTATTCAGTTTTATTGCTTTTAAAACTTTTTTGAGGATGAATTTCCAGTCTACAAATGAAAAAGACGCCAAAACACAACAGACCAAAACAATTGGGATTTGAGTAAAGATAATTAGCTATTCAGTCTGAAAGCACCTGGGGTTTGCTAGCATCCCATGAAAACAGCATAGGACAAGTAAAGGAATAAGAATGTAGCTGCTTGGAGGGATTGAGAGACTGAGGGTGTCTACAGATCTTTAAGGCCCCACTCTAACTCATGATGTTTTACCAGGCACTATGAGTTACAGATACCCTGACCCACAAGACATTCACCTGTTGGGTCAGCGGACCTTGAACCTGCCTGCATCAGCCGTGGCTGGCAGCCGAGGGTACTCTAGCAGCCTCCCAGGAAGCTGTTGAACTGCCCCTCTCTCCAACCCTACTCCTCCCCCAGCTCAGGCTACAGCAAAGCTGAGATAGCAGTTGTGTGTTGCTGCTGTCAAGAGGCACGGATCAGGGGTGGGGAGGGAGGGCTCCCTTCCCCCATCCCTGGCCAGATCATCTTGACAGCAACAGCATGCAGCTGCTGGCTTAGAGCTGCCACCTGGGTTTTGCTGTGACCAGAGCTGGGGCAGGAGGGTGGGGACATGGAATGGAGGCCCACAGGCTGTCTGCCTCCAGTACCCCAGCCAGGATAGTTGTTGCGGGGTGGGGTTTAAGGCAAGGGGGATCCATTCTGCTCTTCACCCTCCCCTCCAGCTCAAGCCATGGTAAAGCCCAGCCAGCAGCTGGGCATTGTGTAAGAAACATTTAAAGGAGCCAGAAAAATCCTCAAGATTTTATGAACACAAAGCTATTGTTCATTAAGATTGTAAAAAAAGATTGTGCAAATAGTTATAATGGCATTTTTTGTGGGCTTTGTGAAATGAAATTTTTATACCTCTCAGATAGGTAGTATTTAAAGATAGGCTTTTGTACCTAATAACTGTATCTTGTATACAAATTACCTGTCACTTGATATTCTTTGTGACTCTTATTTCTCTTTTGCATAAAATATTTGTCGATAAACTGGGGCTTTCCAAACACAATTCTCCTTTAACTTCCCCTCTGCATGAACATAAATGCTGGGGATGCAAAAAGGTCATATGAAACATCAAAACATGTAATTAATATCAGTGCAATGAAATCACTAAATATTTTGACATCATTCCTCCCATAAGCAAACACAATATTCTTCTTCACTGAAAAAGACATGGGCAGAATAAGTGTCTTACTTTTACATCAGCATTCTAATTAGCTGAACAGGTTGGAAGAGAAACTGGGGAAATGACATGGCTAACAACTAGGTAATCCTGTAATTAATTTCCATGCTATAGTTGTGGTTGCACTGGCATGAATTGCAGACCTTTCTTTCAAAGCCTTTTAATTATTTTTCCACAAAAAAGGTGAAACATTTCTTGTATTAGTACTCAGACCAAACATTATTTTATTTAGAAACTCAGAGGAAACTGCTGTTCTTTATTAGTCTTCTAATCATGGAAAAAAGTGGCAATTTTCTTCCATTTAGAACAAATTTTGCATGTTATACACTAAAAATGTCACCTGCTGGGCATGGCTTCTTTATTCTGCAGCAAGAATTCCATTGAAACCACTGATGGCCCACCCCTCTGCTCTCTAGCCCAAGCAGGGGCAGGGCAGGGGAAGGAGGAGGGGGAAGAGTCCCCCAGCACTGAACAGAGCCCCCCTCCCCTCCCCACCCCACCGGGGGAGGAAGAGGAGGAGGAGGAGGGAAAAGAGTCCCCCTCTGGGGCCAGGCAGCTTCGCACAGAGCCCTGCTCCCCATCCCACAGTGGCGAGCGATCTGATCCAATCTTTCTAATTGCTTCATTTGCCCCTGATTTTTTTCCTGATTCTGTCAATATCTTGCCTCCCTCATCGTTTATATACTGCATTTCCTCAGTACCTGTGGTTTGCTTGCTCAAGCCTTTGCCAGTCACTGTTTCTTTTTCAACTTCATTTATAATCCGTAATAAAGATCTTTCAGGGATCTTTCTTGGCCTCCTTCTTGCTCATTTTATATTTCTTATAGTTTTTTGGCTTTTTGAATGTCCTGTTTTACTTTGAACCTCCTCTTTTCCCTGATCACCAGCTTCTTTTGACATATGTCCACAACCTATTGTAAGCATTTCTTAATCCATATTTCAATAATATACTTGTTTTGCTGTACCTTTCTTAAACTTTCCAGGACTCTGCATTTGAAATCTTTCTTGTTGTTCTCTTTCAGCTTCCACCATTTGACTTTTGGAGTGCTTTGCTTTGTTCTGTAACTAATCAGCTTCTACCTATACGTTTCCACAACTATCAATCTTTACTGCATGGTTATGCACTTTCCTACACACCTTTATGTTTTTTAATTCAGCTGGTTCACTGAGTCTCCACTTTTCTAGGTGATGATGTGCTTGTCTGTCTTAATGATGAGGGTACTCATCATGCCTAATTTGGGTGCTTCTGCCATCTGTATCGTGCTCTCATTTTAATTATTCCTAATGCCATGCCCATACCCACCATGGTAGCAACTATGGAGACACCAGCCTCTCCCCACATGGCTGTAATGATCAGGCCTGACAATAACTTATTCTTGGAGATCTTCACACTCCCCAGAATTTCATTATTTCCTTTTTGACACATCCTGGACTGGGGTACGTATGCACAGAGAGCATTTATCATACTGCTGCTGAGTGCTAGTTTGATGGATATAGCCCTGTCACTGGCCTCCTCCATTCATATCATTTTGTCCTTTGTGTCTGTATCCCATTTTGCCTGCTTGACTGTCTGTAGTAAATCAGCTTACAGTATTCTGCAATACCCTTAATTTCCTTGCCCTTCCATATTACTTCTTGGATACATGTCAACAGTAGTTTTTTCCCTTTTAAATGTCACAGCTGATTCTTCACTTTGCTGTGGCATTGAGCACACATTCCATGTTTGCTGTTTTGATCTTATGGGTTTCTTCTTTGCCTGCATTCACCCAGTCTGATGTGACAGGTAAACTCTTGTCCACTTGACCAAGCCCCCAGCATTTCTGGGGCACTCTAATAGTCTCTCTAACTCCATATGTACTCTTTATGTTTCTGAATTTGTCTGGTTCTTCATTTATGAGCAGCTGTGTAACAGGCATCAATTTTTTTTCATGTATGTGGGACTGGGGCTGGTGCTACTGGTGCTAGTATTGACAAAATTAGGTGTATTACTGATTTTATGTATCTATATTGATATAGATGGACTTGCAGACAGATAATACCAGTATATGGTAAAATATACCACATATATGTTAATACAGCATTCTCTTCCTGCAGGGGAAGTTGGAATCTTAGAACTTCAAGATTTTAGACCACAATGAGCAATGTGAGGTTTCCAAAATTGAAAGATATTCGTGTGCAAATCAGTCCCATGCAAGCAAAAGTACCAATTACTATGTACACACCAATTTAAAGATTCCATTTTGCAAGGTGCCAAGCACCTTATGACTACATATGTGCTTAAAGTTAAGTGTGTGCTTGAGTGTTTTAGTGGTTTGGGGGCCTGAGCATCCTGATATAATATGCAAAAAGAAAAAAAAATCTATGTTTCCATGGAAGGCTGCCATGCAATGTGTTGTTGACAGAGAAAACAAGATGAGGCAAATTTTCAAAATCTTATTGCATTAGTAACAGCATGGTGTGTGTGTTTGTGTCTACACACACACACATGCATGCAGTACATCTGAAAACAGAATTCCCCCCAAAGTATTCACTTGTGTACTGTAGGCTTGGTGTGGTGCTGGTTTTAGGTGAGAAGATCCACCTGTTTCCTCTAAGACCAGGAAACAGAGCTGCAGCTTACTCTTACTACCATGCTACCACCTGAGGCCACACATGGGCTAATAGTACCATTATATCTACTGACCCTGTGGATCTTAATCTTCTGCCTTGCTTTAGAGCCTAATTGGTTCAGAATTCTTTGCATGGGCTGGTACACTGAAGGGCAAACGTATGTTTCTTAGCATAAAACTGTATTACGTACATGAGTCTGTGGGTAAATGGTCTGAGCTGAACTGAACTATAAAAACTATTTGTTAGGTCCTTGTCTTGATCAAGCTAATGCCATCCCACACACCATGGTAGAGCACCATGCACTCAACATTTCTTGACTTCTTGGTGGGAAATTTTAGGCTTAACACTGTACGAATGAAACACTTTCCGTTTTAGGATGTTAATGTTTAAAAAAGTATTTTCCTCTATGAGCAGTCTAAAGTATGAAAGTTTATGACTGTCCATTTGTTTTACATGATAGGTGAGTTATTTATTAAGAAACAAGTGACTTGTATTTTGCCAGTTTACATAATATCAGTGTTCTAATTTCTGAGTCACTAGGCCCTGGTGAACAAAATACATATGAAGCAATAATTTTGAGTAAGAATAAACAGGGACTAATTGTGTCAGAGGAAAAATGAAAAGATTTGAGCAATTAAGTTGGTGAAAGCTGAAATCATAGTTTAATTATAAATGCAACTGACATTGTATTTTCTTAGCAACGCTCATCAGAAGATTTATGATGTTAGAATAAATTAAACTCCCCATTTTTTTGCTCATTTCTTGGAGATATCTCCTTCTTATATTGGGTAATTGAAAGTACCTTCATAATGAGAATGCCAAATTAAATTAAATGGCAGTTCTGAGAATGTAAATTTTTGTAACTTAAAATATACCTTTCACTCAGGAATGCTGCTCTCCCAGTATTTTCATGTCATTATTTCATTCAAAATGATGTAGAAATAAAAAAAAAAAAAATCAAATTATCAGAACAAATAATTTGGGATATTATGGAGCATTAGAATAAAAACAAAGAATTTTTTAGCCAGTTTTTAAAGCTATATTTTAAAAGAAGCCCCTAGCTGTATACCATCTATTCACATGTTTGGTCTCTGCTTCCTTAGCATAGAGCAGGGGCATGCAACATATGGGCCATGGGCCAAATCCAGTCCACCAGGCCATTCCAGCTGGCCCACAGAGCCCCTAAAATTTTTAGAAAATTGATATTTATCTGCCCCTGGCTGCCTATCAAAGATGATAGGAGCCAGGGGCAGTAGGACCCAGAGGAAGCTGCAGGATCAACTGACTGCAGAAACAAGGCCCACTCAGCCTTGCCACCCCTGCCTACAGCCAGAAGCCCCATTCGGAGCAGAGGGTTCTGGTCTGGGCCCCTGGGGCTGTTCCTGCCTCCCTGCTCCGGGGGAAATCCACATAAGAAGTGGGGGGAAGCAGGGGAGGACCACAGGCAATCACCCCAGTCTTCAGAGTCAGGCCATGCTTGCTGCTGTGGTTCCAGTGCTGCAGCTGGGAGCCACATTGTAAAGGAGCAGCCAGCAAGAGATGGAGAGGAGTGGCAGCAACCACAGGCAGAGAAAGCTGCAGCAGGCAGAGGGAGGGGGCAGTAAGTGTGCATGCAGAGTGCAGCAACCACTGGGGCAGGAGCATGGAGCCTGTGCCACTGTCCCAGGGTGGGTGCCAGGGCCAGTGGGGGCCAGAGTGGGGTAGCAGGAGAGCAGGGCAGGGCAGGCCAGCTCCCCCTCTCCCTGTTGGCACAGTCCAGCTCAGTTCCATAGAACACAGCCAGTCTGTGCCCATGGTCCCACCACCCCACTCTGGGCCCCACCACCACTGGCTCTGGAACACTGACATGGTACTGCACTCCTGCCCAGCTGTAGCTGTGCTCCCACCTGCACATCCCCTTGTTCCCACTTGCCCCTCCTATTGCAGCCAGTTGCCTGCCATTGCCACCACTGCCCTCCACCCCCCTCCAGTTGCTCCAGTGCCACATGGTTCCTGCCTGCAGTGCCAGGCTGCAGGATGCAGCAGGAGCTGTCCCAGCCCTTGCAATTCTCAGCTGGACCTGTGTAGTGCCAGCCAGGCTGGTCAAGCTCCTGCTGCATCCTGTGGTCTCAGCCATGCAGCTAAGACATGGTGCCAGAGAGGCTAGTGAGGGTGAAGGACAGGGAAGTGGCAGATGGAGGGGAAGTGGCTGTGAGTGGGAGCATGAAGCTGCACAAGTGCCCCTGGGCCAGGAGCAGCAGGAGTGAGGGACCTGGGTTTGGAGTAGCACTGGGGGTGCTCTGCCTGCCATGGGGTGCTGTGGAAAAAATCCTCTCCCTCCACACATGCCACTACCCTCCCCAGCCACCCTCCCCCCACAAACTCACAGTCCTCCACAAACCCCATACCCACGCACTCCTTTACCTCACATACATACCCCCATGCCTATCTATCCAAAATAATTGCCCACCCCAGCATGTAGAGTGGGACCAGTTCTCTATGCTGCCATGTTAACATTATTCTAGTATAATAAAAGGCTTAGTCTGTCTGTCTGTGTTTCTGTGTGTCTGTGCATAACATTTTTGGGCAACTGAGCATGCACTGCCGAGAGGGTGGATGAAAGTTGGCTGCATGGCCCAGGCTGCGCAGACCCAAGTTTAAACCACTGCCAGGAAAGTCTGTGGTGGTGGCAAACATGCCCCAGCTGCCCAAGCAGTGTGGCTTCCCCACGCCTCTCTGAGGGCAAAGGGGGAGGATCACAATGGCAGTGTCCCCCGCCGCCCAGTCCTGACGCTCCTGAAACAGCCGGCAGGGAGGGGGAGGCCACAGGCAGGGAAGGAGGGAGGTGGACACGGGCTAGGCAGTCACTGAGTGGTGGGGGAGGAGAGTGGGGTAGAGCAGAGCTGGACCTGGAGCTGCTTGGGGGGAGTTGAGTGGGGCCAGACCCACAGTGGCAGAGGGGCACGGGGCTAGATGCAGGGCTCCATCTCCCCCTGCCCCCACTCCCCATCATTCTTGATGGGCAATTTGCTAGCCATTGCATAATTTTTTTGAAGTCAGTAAAGCCACCCCAGAGGACAAGTAGTGTGACAGCATGGAGACTCACATCAGTTGCATATTCATTAGACCATGTTCTGCTGCATCAGTAAACAAAAGTGTGCATGGTCATTGCAATAAATATATGTAGATGCACACCATATAGATCTTAACTGAATTGAATGAGGGGACTAATAAATGTTTTCACTATTGTTTTACCAGTCTGCAGATACACTCTCCTTGGTTTGGGCTTCTGATGACAGGCAATTGTTCATGCTCTTGCCTCATTGCCTTTGAACACTTCATCTTTAAATTATTTATTCATTTATTTATTGGTTACATGTATGTTTACATGGCCCTTTGATTTTGTCTGCACTTCATATTTGAAGGCCTAGTTAAATGGGAAGGAAAAGGAGGGAAATAAAGTTGCTTTAACTTTTGAGACGGCAACACATTAGGGATTCTGTATGGCGGAGGACAAAGAAATTAATCCTCAAAGCACTCCACACAAAACGGCAGAAATCTGCAAAGTGCAGATTATTTGTGTCATGTGGCAAATGCCAGGAGCACTTCAGAGAGTTAGAAATTATATTGATTTTTCTTCCTCAAGCTTTGGCATTAATGGTTTGCCAGTGAACCCAATGGATACCAGGCTTACCCTTTGATAATTTTCAAGGAAATTAAAAATAAAAACTATTTGAAGATTCATGGCTTTTCAGTGCTCTTCAGTAAAATATATTTTTCAAAACTATTTCCTTTTGGTTCACAGTATGGTTACTTACATACAGCTTTCTTTTGGGTGAGAAAATTTCTTCAAAGCTCTGAGACAATTTGCAGAAACAAATGTAGTACTGCTGCAGTGTGTTTTTGCTAAGACCCATTTAGAGAAAAAAATTGAAATCAAATCAATAAATCCATAAATGTCTCAAGAGAAATCACAATAAGTGACTTTGAGCTTGGTCTATTTATTAGGATGTTCTGTTTTCTACTATAGAACATCCTAATCCTTTGTTCTGTTTTCTACTATAAAAAATCATTCATTCCAGCAACATAAGTTCTATAAGAATTAAAAGTCCTTTTAACAAGAGCAAATTAAAATATATCTAAATATAATCATTTTAAATACAGTTATAATTTCTGTTCTGCCACCTGCAAGCTGCTAGTTTGTCAACAGTGGTGATGTTTTTGGCACTGAGTTATTGCCTTCTGATTTTACTGACCTTAAGATTCATTTGGTTGTGCAATGAACATCCAAAACCTAAAGGGAAGCCTGGTTCATGGAGGTATTTCAAAATGGATTAGACAAAGCATTAGAAAAAATCTTCTCTGGCAAAGGGGGGCAGTGCTAAGCAAATATTAATAATAAGATTAACATAACTGTATAGTATATCTTTACATAGAACTTTCCTAGGACTAAGAAATGCTACTTGATTGAAGAGCTTACAGTGTCAGAGAGGCAAGACAAAAATGAAGCAGAAGAACATGAATCATAGAAGGAACAGCATGGAAATTATAGATGATGAGAATAAAATAGGATGGATTTCTGGATGAAGTGGATCTTGGGAAGGAACAATTGGAAGGAAGAGAGAGAGAGGGTGTTTGGACTTTTCCAAGTGTAAGGGCAATATAAATGAAAGGGGGAAAAGGGGTAAGTGTATTTAAGAGAAAAGTTTGTGAGCAACAAACGGGCAATGACAAGAAAATTTTCTCACTATTAAAAAGATTATGCTTGCCAACAGCTTCTTCACAGGAGTGTCTGAAATCAGTGCTCCTCTGTGCCTAGAATCTCAGGCAGTGCTGTGTGACAACTGCAGACCTTTTCAAAAAGAAACATGATAGAGGAAAAATGAGAGAGATTTAAATGGGGCAAAATTAGGCAAGGCCTTGAAGGTGAGGTAAAGAAGCTGTAATGTTATTCAGTAATGTCTGATACAAAGCCCTATCAAGTCAATGGGAATCTTTCCATTGACTTTAACAGGCTATGAATCAAGCCTTGACTCAAGAAAGTAGTGATGTCATTGGAGTGATTGATGCATCTGCAGTTTGAATAAATTGTAGGGTGGAGAGTTAAATACCAGCCATAAAGGAGAGAAAAAAGAAAGGTGAGACACAGCTAAGGCATAAAGAAGTGTTTCTGCTGGAGAGAGAGTAGGTAAAGGATGGCAGAGAGGTATATCAGAATGAAGTACTGAGACATTGGATGTTAGGTAAAATGGAGAGAGAAGAGGCAAAGATGAGAATAGAGTTACAAACTCAGGAGATGCAAAAGACCAAATGAATGATCACAGAGCTGAATGAGCATCCACTTTGAAATTCAACTGAGGTTTTATGTGCCCTTGCCTGTTTGTGTGTGGGGATTAAGTCCTGGGCAGGAAGAAATTTGTTATTAATAATTTAGATAAATCGGTAGTATTTGACAAGACAAATTATTAATTGAGAACTTTCTGTATGTCCAAAACCTTATAGAATTGTATGGTTGGAGGAGACCTCAAAGGTCATCAGTCCAACCACCTGTATGAATACATCAGTGCTGTCCCTAAATCACCCCTCTCCAATGCTTATGTAACCTCCTCTTGAAAACATCCAATGAAAGAAATACCACAGCTTCCCTGGACAATGAATTATTGTTCTAAAACATAGGACTTTTTTATGATATCGAAACTAAATCTACTTTTCTGCAGTGTAAAGTCATTGCTTTGTATTCTACTGTCTACAGGAAGGGAGAACAGGTATTGCCCCTCTTTATGGCAGCCTTTCAGTTATTTGAATATTGGTATCGAGTTCTCCACAACTGCCTTTTCCTATAAGCTAAACATTCCCTCTCTCAGCCTTTCCTTATAAAGCTTGCCTTGCAACCCCTTTTTCATTTGCATTACCCACTTCTAGACACTTCTCCGCATCCTTCTTAAAATGTGGAGCCCAGAATTGTACAAAAAGAGGACAGGTTATTAATTGGTATATATACATTGGTGTTCCAGTTAATGCAGCCCAAAATTACATTTGCCTTTATTTCAACTTCATCACATTGCTGTCTCAAGTCTGTGATCCATCAAAACCCCCAGATCTTCCTAAGCAATGCCACCACCCATCCAGTTATCTCTCATCCTGTATTTGTGTTTTTGATTATTTTTCCCTAAGTATAACACTTTGTTTTTGTCTGTGTTGAAAACAGTTTGCATTAGAGAGATGCTAGCAACTCAAATCCCCCCCGTTACCAGTAAAAAGAGCTTAGACTGTCATCGTAGTTCTTTACTGGCATAGCTTAAAGCAGTGTCCTGAATGGAGTGCACTATAGATTTACCAGTATAGATTTACCAGCTATGTTGATTAAGGATGTGATTTTCTTTTTACCCACACATCTAAACAATAGGGCAAAGCTTCGGTCCCTGATTCAATTCAGCAGAGATTCAGCCCACTTCAGCGGCCAAAACTCTGAATCTGAATTGAATCAGAGGACCCTTTAATCTCTCTGAATTGAACTGGAACCCTTGATTCAGAGAGATTTGGAAAGATTCAGACATAGACTCAGTTTTACATGTTTTTTCTACATACCTCAAGGTATCAGGCATGGCTTGTGAATGCTACAATGCTGGGGCACAGGAGCACGGGGGCACTCCCCAGTATGCTTGGCAGCAGACCCAGGGACCTGCCAAAGAGTGTGCTGGGGGGCCTCCCTGCACTCCCTGGGCTCAGTGATTGATGCCTTCTGCATCTGTACTTCCGGTCTACTTCCAGGTTCACTGCAGAGGATGCGAGCATCCTTCAGGGCTCTCTCCCCTCCCCTGAGCCCCTGTGCGATGCTCCATCTGCCCCAGCATCACAGTGTTCAATGTCAGGTCACCAAATCATTAGACGCAGGGGTTGCTGTGGATGTAGTCTTTCTGGACTTCCGGAAGGCTTTCGACACTGTCTCTCACCCTGTCC
>NW_017728943.1:110999804-111014721 GCF_001723895.1 Crocodylus porosus
TGCCGGGGTCATCTGACCCCGGTGCTCTTTCCTGCCAAGGCAGGGGGTCGGACTAGATGATCTACCTAGGTCCCTTCTGACTCTAGCTACTATGAAACTATGAAACTATGAGCTGCACCTGGTACCTCAAGGTATGTAGAAAAAACATTTAAAGCTGTGTCTATGGCCGAATCACTGATTCTCTGAATCAGCATCAAATCTTCAGATTCAGCCTAATCAAATCAGGGACAGTGATCCGAATCAACAAATTGAATCACTGTCCCAAATTCAGGCTGAAACAAATAGGGCCCATTTCGCACACCCTTACTAAACAACATAGCTATGCTGGCAAAACCTTTAAATATAGACCAAATCTAAGTGTGTTGCAGGATGTTTAGAGCAGTAAAGCCCCAGTGCTGACAGAGATCCTAAAAAAAAAATATATCTCTAAATTCCTTTGCCCCCTACTAATGTTAGTCAATGCAGGCAAAGCTGTAACTCCTCGTACCTGTGCCGACCCAGGGGCAGGTTCAGAAAATCTTAATTCCTCCCCAGCAAATCCTCTGATTTGATTCTTACAGAGGTCTTTTTTTCTTTTCATAGAGCAGCATTTTTCTACTCTCATGTATTTGAACAGCCAGATACCCTAATCTGTGAGCAAAGCTGCTCCTACACCCTACCAGGCCTTCATGCTCCATGCCTAGCTAAGTGAGCATCGGTAAAGTAGCCTTTGCTCTCACCAATCTGAATGGAGTTGCAGCCTGAGCAGAGCTGTAAGTGTGGGGCACGGGGACATGGATGCAGTGAAATTTATTCCTTCTGACTCCCTTGTAAGGCCTTGGCAATCTAGCCTTAATGCAGTGGTAAAAGCCTGGTAAGTATCTCCTCTCCCTTTTATTCGGTTTGCATGTTATACTCTGGAGTAATAGTTACATACACTGAGTGAAGTATCCTGGAGAAAGCCAAAATTTAAGTGATGTGCAGTCTGCAAAAGTCTTCAGGGCATCAAGGAAGACCTGCATCACTTTTAGAAATGAGCCCAACAACATGACGTTTGGGCCTGAATTCAGGTTTGTTTAGCTTCAGGATTTTGATGTGAGTTTTTCTAATTACAGTGCATTCGTTCTTTCATTTAAGAGCTGGCAGAAGGTATTGCCCTTTTTATTACTCTCTGTACTTTGTAGTCTTTTAGGGAAAGGGCTAAGATATATGGAAAATAATCTTTCAAAGCATTCTAGGAAGCATGTTCTGAAATATGGTAGGATTCTTTGATAGATGGTGTTTAGTGTTCTGAAGCCCAGAGAACCGTGACAAATCTTTCTAATCTGTTTCATGTAATCTTGTTTTTATCTAATGTAATCTCTGCATCCTATCCTCTTTGCATTTATATATAACATATTCCCTTCCAAAAAAACCCCACCAGCCGTGAATCCTAACATGCATTTCTTTGTTTCTTTCCAACAGCTGGCTGTCCAGACTCCTTGATTAAAGAGCTTCATCACTTCAGAATTCTGGGAGAAGAACAGGTGAGTTAACATCGCAAAGGCAGCGTCATAGTGTCATGAAAGATAGACACTAATGAGATAGTTTCGTCTCTCTCCAGGGAAGCAGTGTGTGTCTCATGACCCTTGTGCCCTGAATGGGGGAGAAAAACACACAGGGGATCTATGTGAGAATATCTTTTTTTTTTATTCTATCCATCAGTCTTGACAGGTTATTAATTGGTACATCTGCTATCTGCCACCACTTTTCAGCTTGGGACTTCAGCAGTAAACAGGCTCCATAAAGTGGCAGATAGGCAAACAAGAAAATGCAAGGATGAAATCTGCCTAAGGGATGGATATTCATAACTATCTACAATGTGATCTGTGTCTTTGTAGTCCAAAAATGTCCAATATTTTTAAAGCCTTTTTCTTATTCATAATGATAACAATGCCTAGAACACTTCCAATGCTAGAATTTCACAGTCTCATGAACAAATCTTACAATGCTGTGGGATGTGGGCATTGTTCCCATTTTGCCTATGCTAAAATCAATGCACCAAGCAGTTGAGAACTTTGCCTTCTATTTTGCATGGTTCATTTTTGGGATGCCAACTTTTGGATGAAATTTTCAGTGCCCAGCACTCAAATCAGACCCTCCATGCCTTAATTTGGGCCCTGCAGAAACTGAGGCAGGCAACCAAAATTAGAAGCCAGGTTTAAATGAGAATTAAGCAAAATTTAGTTCTAAAATGGTGATCCAAAAATCCCATGCTCAGGTGCTGCCTCAACTCTAGGTCTTTTGGTTTTCAGTATTACCCAGGCATGTAGATTGCACCTTGTACTTGTCCAACTGCCCCCAAACTGCAATTTATCCAGTGATTATTTGGTGTAAAATTCATGAGTATTCCTGAGAATCATGTCCAGAATTCAGGACTCCCTATCCTCCCAAATAGATGCCATAACAAATGTACTATGGGACAAGGAGACTAGAAATAGGAACCTGTGGAAGGGGGAAATGGAGACAGAATTGAGAAGACAAGACAAATCTGAAAAGAAAATGGGAACAAGAAGAGAATGAGGACTCACTAAGCAAAGGGCTTAAGAGAGAGAACCATGAGGTGGAAGGGTGAAGGACACCAAGGAGACAGAACCCAAGGAGAGGGCCTTGGGTCACTGCTGGGAGGGAAGAGAGCAACTGGATGGTGAGCTAAGAAATGGGGGACCAGGAATGCCTGGTGAAGGTAAGCCTGGAAACAGAAAGATAAGGGGGAATTTGAACTGACCAAGCAGTCTGAGACTGGGTGTGGAGAAATGGAAAGAGTAGAAGTGACAGGGAAGACTCAGATGTGGATAGTGAACTCAGAGGGAGAGACTAAAACTAGCTGGACAATGAAATTTGAACTGCGATAAGAGGTCTGAGGACTGGAGACTGGATCTGGTTGGGCAAAGGAGAACATGACTAAGACAAGTAGCCACATAAGGTGGGTGTGGCAGAGCACCTTTGGTGTCTGCCACTTTAAGGCTTGAGAGCAGGCAGCAGGGTGGCCTGCAAGTGTGGGCTAGCCTTAATGAGGCAGCCACATGACCCCAGGAGGGACCTGGGATTGGAGGAGGGGGCTGAGCAGCCTCCATTTTAGATATAAGCCCTCAGGGCTGACCCAGAAGTCTGCTGCTGGCAGCTGGAGAAGTACCACCTGGCTGAACTGCTGCTTGCAACATCTCAGAGGTAAGGGCAGGAGCTATGGAGATGGCAGAGGGCTCTTGGTCTTGGGTAAAACCTACAGCTGCACTCTGCTGGGGAGGGATTGCCTGGTGGGCCTGCCCATGGTGAGGCAGTTCCCCAGAAATGCCAGGCCAGTTGCCTCCCCAGTGAAAGGTGGGTAGGGGTGCCTTATAACCCCAGCTCCCACTACCCAGTGAGTAATTTAGAGAGCAGACACAGGGGAGGCGGGGGACAGGCATGTCTCTGGACACGTGAGCCCCATGGGCTGAGTGCCTGGAGACTGCAGAGAAGAGGGCTTAAGACTAGCCAAATGAGGAGCCATGGTGGTATAAGACCCCAGTGGCCCTGGCAAGGGGGAAGAGAGAGAAGCCCCATGGAGGGGACATAGAGTTACCCAGAGAGGGGCCAGTGGCTGAGTTCAGCCCAGTGTGGGGCAGAAGGCTGGCGGCCATGAAGAGTATGGCTGTGCATCTACCGGGTAGAGTATGTGAACGAAGAAGCCTGAAGAGCCGTGTAAAGGAGGGCCCAAGAGGAACCCAAAGGTCTGCACTTAGTAGGGTGGGATGTGTGAGTCCCGGTGAGGAGCAGTATGAAAGAGGCCCTGTGAGAGGGGGCAAGTGGAAGAGGCCCTGTGAGAGGGGGTGGTATGTACGAGGCCTGAGAAGAGCAGAATGTTAGAGGCCCAGCAAAGGGGCAGAATTTTGTCTGGCCTTAGGCTGGAGCAGATAATAAGTCAGGATGCCATCTGGAAGACATGGGACATGGTGTAGGGACAGTATGGAGCCGTGTGTCTTGCCTTTGGCATCAAGGCATTAAAATGGGCAGCTTCCCACGTTTTACATGAGTTTATTAAACAGCAAGTCATGGCAGATAAGACTGGGTGGACTGCTCCACATAGGCAGGAGTGTGGGCCAGTGTTGAGATCCGGCCCTGAGCTGGCCTCCTGTTACAGGGGGAAAGTAGAGGAAAGGGATAAAATTGAATGAGGTGGGACAGCTGAGGCCGAGTTTGGGTGTAGGAATGGGCAGAAAACCCTGCATCCATCCTAGAGCACACTCCCCTCCAGAGTTTGGAATGTAACTCTCATTCTCTGAGTCTTGACATTTCCTTGTTGCCACACATCTGTGCATGTGTAACCCAGTGGCAAAGTGCATAGTTCTGGTGCCCATCATGTTTGTTCTAGTAGTTTGTTTTAGAATGACAATGTGCTATCAGGCACTCTGATAGCTGATGTGGCAGAGGACTGTGTAGCAGAGTTTAAGTTTCCAGAACTGATAAGGGTATCACTATAATGTCACATAATGAAATTCCTTTCTATGCTCTAGTTTTAAAAAAAGCAAACTGAAATTACACAAGGAATTGGTTAGAAGAATATTGTTAAAGTTGCCTAGTCAATCAATCAAAAGTTAGGAAATGGCAGAATTAAGGTTATCCATATCGTCTTAATTCACCCTACCTTACACATCCATGGATATTCAGCCTTTAATTATGTGATCACATAAGATCTATACAAGCAGAGAACTCTGAAACTGAAGACAGGCGGTCTGTGTTTGTTGCAAGAGAGAAGTCAGTGGGAGAGATTTAAGGTTGTGTCGTCAACATGCTGTTAATAAATATGAACAGCACTCCAGGATGTTCACCACTTAGGACACTTTTAATATGGCCAACTTGCATGATGGAATTACTTCCCATTGCACTGTTAGTAGACCTGGGTAGAGGAAGACTATTTCATAACACAGATATGGGGAATAAAGCTGTGGACTGAAGTTTCCTTCTGAAAATATATTGGGCCTTTAAACATGTCTTGGCAGCTTAGAGAAACCTGCAACAATTGGCTCTTTGACTGTCTGTACTTAGCCTAGGGCACACTGAAAATTCAGAAAGAGAGATTGTCCCCAAGTCACTGCTGGCCTCCCAGGGTAGGCTATGAACATCCAGTGACTGGGGCTAGTCCAAACCTTGGCAAGGTAATGCTGGGATAGTCTTTCCTCAGGGTGAGGCTGTTCCTGTCCTCACTTGGTCTCATCTGCCAAAAATTACAGGAGGTGGTATTCAGCCTAGGAACAGTCATAATCTGTGGAGGGGAAAACAGCAGAGATCAGCTGTCCCTTATAAAACTGTGACCCTCAGGACCAGTTAGTAGGCCTTAGGGGCCTGAATGGGAGCTCCTCCAATCCCTACATTCCCTCTGTGAACCTCTAATGTAATACAGTCTTTAGGACTCAGACCCTTAGGAGGGGTCTGCAGTCATTCAATGTCAACATTTAAAGTCTTATTTGCGCCCAGCCTTATAGCTGAAGGTGCCTGGAATATCCAAGAGTCTGTCCTGAATAAATATAACAAAAGGCTGCTTTTCACCTGTCTGGTGCTCCGCTTGCTCTGGAGTTCACTTAGCATTGTGCTTCCGTTCCAGGGGCTTTTTGGGGTTTCCTGCTGGTTCTTCACTCCAATCACAAGATGCTTCCACCACACATCTGGGCTGGTAATCCCTGTCAAAGGATTGTCCAGGCTCTGATTAGCCAGCCAGTTACCAATAGCAGACCTGGTATGGGGCTCTGGCTCTGCCCCCAATCAGAAAGCTTGCTCATAGCAGCATGTGCCTCTGCTGCCGCCACCCAATTTGACCAGTCTTTTGGACATGGCTGGGAGTGAGGTTCTGTTCTCCTGGCTCCTGCAGGGTCTCACCACCCAGGTAAATCCCAGATGCACCACAGGTAAGGAAGGAGGTGGAAGCGAGATGTTTCCCCCTTCTTCCCCACCGGCTCTGCCACAGAGTTCAGTTAGTGAGAGATGGTTAAATCAGATATTTTGTCATAAACAAAGTGAAGATTATACAAATAAAACTTCATCAGCAAAGCGGGTCCTGTAAAGAAAGGAAAGATTCCAGGAATTTCCTTACATATGTCACTACAAAGAACTTACTTTCTCTTACTTTTCTCAGTCTTAAAAAAATGCCTGCCTTTTGCTTTACTCGTGTATATAGTAAAAAAAAAACCCCCATAATTAATTATAACTGCTTCCTCCTACAACCTATTCCCTGGAATGAATAATTTCTATTCACCTCACCTAGTTTGCAGCCTCTTCAACCCAGCCCTTAACAAAAGTCAAAAGAAAAAATGCACCCTACATCATGTCTATTCTTACCTGTTTTTGTAACATGTCTCTTGCTTCATAGATTAAAAGGCCCAAAGGGATATTTGTGATAAGCTAGTGTGATCTTGTACAACTTAAACCAGTGGTCACCAACCAGTGGATCTTGATCCACCGGTAGATCTGAGATTCTTGTGGTAGATCTCGGAGTTGGTCTCAGGCTGGGGTGGGGGACTGGGGGGCTGAGTGCCCAAGTGCATGCATGTGCATGCCCCAGCCTAGCAGGTCAGTCCATGGGGGAGGGAAGGGGCAGAGGCTAGATAGAGGCCCCCACCGTGAGAGACAGTGGTGCAGAGGCAGGAGCACAGGTAAGCTGAGTGGAGCCCCGGCTGGGTGGGACATACCTACTGGGGAGGTTTCCCCCCAAATAATTTTTTCTCCCTCTGCCTCAATCTACGCCCGCTTCTCTCCCCACAGATTTACCTGCTGGGGTGGGTGGGGGGGTGGCAGCAGTACATGCTAGACCTTGGGTTGCTTTTAAATGCCAAAGGTTATCTCCTACTTAAAAAGGTTGGAGGCTGCTGACCTAAACCATAGGTCTTGCCTAAACCAAAGCCTATCATTTATAAATGTATCCAGTCTTAAGAATATAAGAAGTGCCATACTTGGTCAGACCAATGGTCCATCTAAACTATTATCTTGTCTTCAACAGGAGTGGATGCTTTAGAGGGATGGTATGTCTAGAGTAATCCTGTTCATTACCATTTCTAGCATCTTCCATCATTGGTCTGGAAATGCCAGAGGATGTGCCTCTGACTGTCCTGTTAAGTAGCTATTAACAGATCCATCATCCATAAATCTGTCTAGTCCCTTTTTCAACCTGGCTATACAATCCACCTCTATAGCTTACTGTGGTAATGAGTTCCACAAATTAACTATGAGCTGCATAAAGAAGTACTTTCTCTTGTTCATTTTAAATCTGTCTCCTGCTAATTACTAGTATTCTGGGGCTTCATAAATAACAGTTCTCTATCTTACTTTGTCTACATCCTTTATGATTTTATAGATTTCTATCATACCCACCCCTTCCACCCAGCCTTTTCCTTTCCAAACTGAAAAGTTCTGTTCTTTTATAGTGTCTCCTGATATGGAAACTGCTTCATACCCCTGATCATTTTAGTTGCCCTTCTCTGTACCTTTTTTAATTCTACAACATCCTTTTTGAGCTGTGGAGACCAGAACTGCACACAGGACTCAAAATGTGGGTGTAGCATGGATTTGTACAATATCATGATGTTCCATGTTTTTTTTTTCCATTCCATGCTTAATGATGCCTAACATTTTTTTTAGCTTTTTTTGGTCACCACAGAACATTGAGCTGATATTTTTTAGAAAATTTACAATTATTCTAATGCCTCTTTCCTGAGTCATAACATCTAGTTCAGAACCCAGTACAGTGTTTGAATAACTGAAGTTACTTTTCCCATGTACTTTGCACTTGTTGATACTGAAGTTCATGTGCCATTTTTTTCACACTCCCTTAGCTTGGTGAGTTCTTTCTACAACTCCTCTCCATCAGATTGGGATTTAATTACCTGGAATAACATAGTATCATCTGAAAACTTGGGGCATCTTTACTAGGGGGCAGATGGTGGGGGTCTTTAATTAGAGTGACTCTCAGGAAAAAGCTAATCTGCTGTAATTAAAGTGCCTGCATGTATTCAGTGTCCTGTGCTTCAAAATGGCAAGCTTATTTAAAGCTTGTTTGACAAACTTTAATTAAAATGCTCCTGCCACCATTTGGAAGTGTGGGGATGCTGAATACATGAGACACCATGTATTTTTAAAAGAAAGCCTTATTTCTTGTATGAATTTTTGTCGCTTCAAATTTCAGGTCCCAGATCTTGTTACATCATTGGTTCTCTGATGTAAAAGCCCTTTCTTATTATTTTTCTGTTCCCCAAGTAGGTTTTTCTAGGCTGTAATCAAGTTACACTTTAGTTTACCAAAAAGTAAGTTAAAGCATGTTTTCCAGCCTTATCAGCCACTTCCTGGAAGTGCTAGCATCGAAACAAGATACACTATATTAGTAAAGATTGCATCACTGCCAAATAAAGTAGTAATATAAATTTCCCCCTTCTACTTAGTATTCCTATTTGTTTATCCAAGTGTTGCCATTACCCTTTTGGCATTACTCTAGTAGCCCAAATTCTGTTGATTATTCCATTATATCTCTCATGTCCTTGTGAAATGAATCATTTCCCAGGAAAAGGCCCCCATCCTGTATAAAATCATAGAGAAGTAGGGCTGGAAGGGATTTCCAGAGGTCATCTAGTCCAACCCCCTGCCTTAGGCAGGATCATCCCTATCTAAACCACCCTGTACAAATCCCTTGTTTAACCTCTTAGTAACACTACACAGTCAACTCTGACACAATGCAACATGTATCACTCTAACCTGCACCAGCTAAAGAAGGGGAACCATGGCGATCAACATCCTGCTTCTGTAAAGGTGGTTAATGTATGCTCAAGAGATCTCAGGACGATCTCCACCAGGGAGGAAGGCAACGTGCCCCCACCCCTTCCCCACTCTACACACACACAGAGTCCATACCAATCTGGCCGTGGGGTAAAATTCCTTCCTGACGACAAATATCTCAGTCCCAGGGTGTAAAGATGGAGGGGCAAGGTCCTCTAGCCAGGAACCTCCAGCTTTGGTCCCAACAGGAGCACTGGCACACCCCAGTCAAAATCCCCACCCCTGACTGCAGCCAACACCCAATGCATTTGAGGAAGAGATTAAAAAGCCCTGACACATGTAGCAGTAGTGGGCAGGGGGTGAGGGATGGGAGGAATTCTCTTGTAGGCTCATAGCAAAGCCCAGAAGCATGGAAGATACCCACAGTAGTATGTAGGCATACCTATACATAGATCATCCCTGACCAGTGACCTTCCACCCTCTTCTTGAACATTTCCAGTGATGGGGAGTCCACAACTTCCCAAGGCAGTCTATTCCACAGTCTCACTGTTCTAACAGTGAAGATGTTTTTCCTGATATCCAATCTAAACCTACTTTGCTGCAACTCCAAGCCATTGATCCACATCCTATTCTTTGCAGCAAGAGAGAAAAACTGTTTCCCCTCCTCTTTATGGCAGCCCTTCAAGTATTTGAAGACTGGTATCATGTCTCTTCTTAAGCACCTTTTTGCACAAACTGAACATGCCTAGCTCCTTTATCTTCTCCTTGTATGATTTGCCTTCCAAGGCCTTTATCATTCTTGTCACCCACCTCTGGATCCTCTCTAACTTTAAAATGTGAAGCCCCAAACTGAACACATTATTCTAGATGAAGCCTACCTAGTGCCGAGTAGAGAGACAATATCATCTCCTGTGTCTTTCACCTAAAGCTTTATTGATGCATCCCAAAATCATGTTTGCCTTTTGTGTAGCTGCATCACACTGCAGATTCATATTGAGTCTGTGATCTACTGGGACTCCCACATCCTTCTCCATAATGCTTTCTTGGTTTTTTCTGGTCCAGCATAATTATAGAACCTCTTTCTGTTGTCTTTAACTTCTCGTCATGTGCAGCTCATTTTTTATCTTTGCCTTCCTGATTTTATCCCTGCAAGTTCTTCTGATTTCCTAGTATGCTTCCTTTGTGACCTGCCAACTTTTTTCATTGCCTGTATGCTTTCCTCTTGCATTTTAGGTATCCTAGAAGCTTGTTGTGCAGCCATGTTGGTCTCTTGCCATTCTTCTTATGCTTCCATCATGTTGGAATAGTTTCTTGTTGGGTTTTCAATACCATGCTCTTTAGAGGCTCCCAGCCCTCCTGGGTGCCTTTATCCTTCAGTCTGTGAGTATGGCCTGGTTGGTTTTTTTTCAGCTGTGAGATTTCAAATTTGGCATATTCATTAAAACACAACTGGTTTGCTTGATTGCTTTATGAGTAGGGATCTACCTAAATCACAGTGAAGTTCATGGTGCAGCAATGCCTTTAATCTCAGTCTTTTTGCTGCATGCTGCTCCCTCCACCCCCCAGCTGCTGAGTGGCCAAGAGGTAATTAATGCTGTGGTTTTTGCTTCTCAGCCACTCTGTGGCAGGGGAAAAAAGAAAGCTAAAAGGCACTGCTACTCAGTGAACATCTGCTATGATTTAAGTAGGTCCCTATTTATAAGATGATCCAGCTGATTCTGTACCAGTGATCTATCCTCTTTTCTCATAGATTTCATAGACATTAGGGCTGAAAGGGACCTCATGAGATCATTGGGTCCAGCCCCCTGCCCAACAGGCAGTAAACCAGCTGAGGTTAAATGACCCCAGCAAGATAAGCATCCAAACACAACTTGAATGTGTCCAGAGTAAGTGCTTGCACGACTTCTGGGGGGAGTCTGTTCCAGATTCTGGAGACTCTGACAGTAAAAGAGTTTTTCTTTATGTCCAGTCTAAAACGGTCGTCCATCAGTTTGTGACTGTTGAACCTAGTCTTCCCTAGGGGAGCCCTGATGAACATTCTCCCAGGTCCTGATGTACACCCCGATGTACTTACAGGCTGCTACCAAGTCCTTTCTAGGCCTACACTTTTCCAAGCTGAAGAGTCCCATGTCTCTCAGCCCCGCCTCATACGGCCTGCTCTCTTGACCTCTAATCATGTGTGTGGCTCTGCTCTGGACTTCCTTGAACTTCTCCATGTCCTTTTAATAGTGTGGAGCCCAGAATTGGATGCAGTACTCCAGCAGTACACCAAGGTGGAGTAAGGCGGGAGAATGACATCTTGGGTCTTGTTTGAGATGCATCAGTAGATGCAAGTCAGGGTTTTATTTGCTTTGCTGGCTGCAGCATTGCATTGGTGGCTCATATTCATCTTGTGGTCAATCATGACCCCCAAGTCTTTTTTGGATGTAGTGCTAGTGAGTGAAGCACTGCCAAGCCTATAGTATGGTGTGGGCTCTTTCTCCTGAGGTGGAGCATCTTGCATTTCTCTATACTGAAGGTCATCAGGTTTCCATCTACCCACTTAGACCTGTCTAAGTTGGCTTGAATCCTCAGCCTAGTCTACAGTGTACCTATGCTTCCCCAGTTTGTTGTCATCTGCAAACTTAGCCAGTCTGCTTCTGACACCTGAATTCAGATCATTAATAAATATCTTAGAGTACTGTTCTGAGTACTGAATTCTGAGGGATGCCACTAGTCATCATGTGCCACATTGGCTCGGTTCCATTGACTATCACTCTCTGGGGCTGACCACAGAGCCAGTTCCCCAGCCAGTGGACCATGAGGTTGTCAAGGCCACAGCTCCCCGGTTTTGCCATGTGGACATCATGGAAGACCAAGTCAAAGGCTTTTCTTAAATCCAAGTATATGACATCAACCACACACCCCTGTCCAGGTGACGTGTAACCTGGCCATAGAAAGAGATGCGGTTGGTCAGGCATGACCTACTGATAATGAAGCAGTGCTAGCTGTCTCTCAGGATGGTGCCTTCTGCCAGCCTGTTATTGATGGATTCTCTGATAATTTTCTTGAAGGTCTTTCCAGGGATTAAGGTCAAGCTGATTGGCCTGTAGTTCCAAGGTTCTTCCTTCCTTCCTTTCTTGAAGATAAATACCACATTGGCCCTTTTCCTGTCTTCAGGAACCTCAGCTGAGCACCACAAGTTTTCAAATATCCACACCAACAGCCGAGCTAAGATGTCAGTCAACTCTTTTAGCACTCTTGGGTGCATTTCATGAGGGCCCACTGACTTATGGATGTCCAGCCTCTCAAGGTGCTCCCTCACAATGCATATGGTAGGTAGGTATATGGTCACCCGTACCCTTGTAGTCCTGTGTCCTGTCAGGCAGGGTGACCCCCTTGGGCTGGTGGAAAACTGACACAAAGTAATCATTGAGGAGATTAGCTTCTTCCTGGGAGTTGGTTGTTAGCTGCCCCAGTTAATTCAACAGGGGTCCAATGTTGCCCTTATTTTTCTTTCAATTTCCTATGCATCTGAAAAAGGACTTTTTATTGTCTTTGATTCCCTTAGCTAGCCTGAGTTCAGTTTTGGCCTTGGCTTTTCTGGTCCATTCCCTACATGTGTGGGCCAATGATGCATAATCCTCTTTAGGCATCTCTTTTAAGATTAAGGAGGTGCATGAGTTCCCCATTTAGCCAAAGGGGTTTCTCAGCCCTTTTACTCCCTTTTCTGCAGGCCAGAATGGACTTCCCTTGAGCTATTAGGATCATGTCCTTAAGGAGAGACCACTCATCTTGGACTCCTTTCCCTGTCAGATCATGATCTTTCAGGGCCTCGACAGTGCACCTCCAACTTGTCACCTGAAAAATTTTATTAATAGCAGTTTTCAATTTGTTTTCCAAGTTCTTTATAAAAAATGTTAACTAGTGCAAGCCCAAATACTGAACCTTTCAAGACTCATCTAGAAATACACCCTCTCAATGATGATTTCCCATTTACAATTGCAGTTTGAGACCTGCCAGATAAATGCTTTTTAATTATTTTAACATATGGCATGTTAATTTCATATCATCTTAGTTTCTTAATCAAAATGTCATGTAGTACCAAGACAAATGCCATACAGAAGCTTATTACATCAACTCTCTTTCCTTTATCAACCAAACTTGTAATCTCATCAGAAAAAAAGTTGGTTTGACAGTATCGATTTCCCACATACCCATGTTGATTGGCATTATTTATATTACCTTCCTTTAATTCTCAGTTAATCAAGTTGTTGTGCTATCTGAGCTCAGGCCTGTTTAAATAAAGCAAATGTGAAATTCACTATGCACTTTCTATCTTTTCTTCATCTAGGGCTTGATTCTGAAAGTACTGCACACCCCTGCCTCTCTTTAAAGCTAAGAGATGAGGGTCCTTAGTGCCATACCCTTGGAAAAATCTACTGTATTATATTCTCCAAATATAAACACTTAGGAAAAACTTGTGCAAGGAGATGCATTTTATATTTTCTTTGGAAGGCGGCGAGTATCGCCTGAAAGGGAACTCCGTAGTAATATGGCAGCTGTCATTATACAGATTCTCTATACATGGGAATATAGAACTCTAGAGACCTTCAGAGTTCCAGATAAATGCAGCTGTCAGAATAGACATTGTATGAAAAACCTAAGGAGGATACAAAGAAACTGGAAAGGACTTGAAGGCAAGCAATAAGGATGATAAGAGATTGGGATGCAAATCATATGAGGCAAGTTGAATGGAACTAGGTATGTTTAGTTTGGAGAAAAGGAGATTAAGGGAGGATATGACAGCTGTTTTAAAATATTTGAACGGCTGCCATAAAAAAAGAGGGAAAACAACCATCCTTCTTTACCCCCAGACAGCAGGACACATGGCAATGATTTTAAACTACAGCAAAGCTGATTTTGATTAATTTAAAAAGAAGTCCTTTTTTAAATACATAGGGGGTAAAAAGAAAGTGCCGGGGTAATGTGGGGCCTCTGCAGGACATGCTAGGAAATCTGGTTGTCACACCAGACAGCAAAGCTGACTTATTTAACAATTTCTTTGCCTCCATTTTTGAGTATGGATCTCGTCATTCCCCCCCACTGGGACCCCTGTAGGCCCCATGGGAGGCACACCCAGGCCTAGGGTCAGCAAGCAGCTAGTCAGGGAACTTCTGGTGGGATTGGATGTCTTCAAATCAGCAGGTCCAGATAATCTCCACCCAAGGGTACTGAGCAGAGGTTATTGTGGGACCTCTGGCACGGCTTTACAAGCACTCATGGTGCTCTAGCGATGTGCTGGAGGACTGGAAAAGGGCCAATGTGGTTTCCATTTTCAAAAAAGGGAGGAAGGAGGACCCAGGGAACTATAGGCCCATCTTACCGCGGTCCTGGGGAAGCTTTTTGAGAAAATTATCCTGGTGCATGTCCACGAGGGGCCAGCAGAGGAAACTATGTTTAGGGGCAACCAACATGGGTTCATTAGAGGCAGGTCCTGTCAGACCAACCTGATGGCCTTCTATGACCAGGTCACCAAATCCATGGATGCAGGTGTCACGGTGGATATAGTCTTTCTGGACTTTAGGAAGGCCTTCGGCATGGTCTCTCACCCTATTCTCATTAAAAAACTAGGAGACTGTGGTGCCGATGCCTACACAGTCAGATGGGTTACTAACTGGTTGGAGGACTCCACCCAGAGAGTGGTGGTAGACGGGTTTTATTCAACATGGAGGGATGTGGGCAGTGGGGTCCCCCTGGGCTCGGTTCTGGGGCCCGCACTGTTCAACATCTTCATCAGCAACTTGGATGAGGAGGTAAAAAGCACCCTGTTCAAATTTGCAGATGACACTAAGATATATGGAGAAGTGGGCACGCTAGAAGGAAGGAATAGGCTGCAATCGGATCTGGACAGGCTACAGGGGTGGGCAGAAGAGAACAGGATGCATTTCAACACTGACAAGTACAGGGTACTGCACCTGGGGAGGAAGAACCAGCACCATACCTACATGCCAGGGAACTCCTTTCTCATAAGCACAGAGGCAGAGAAGGATTTTGGAGTCATTATTGAGGCCAATATGAACATGGGCCGACAGCGTGGGGACATGGTCAGGAAGGCCAACCGCACCTTGTCATGCATCCACAGATGCATCTCAAGCAGGTCCAAGGAGGTGATCCTCCCCCT
>NW_017728943.1:111014821-111024943 GCF_001723895.1 Crocodylus porosus
TGGGGGAGTCCCTGTTCCCTCGAGCGCTACCAGGAGTGACCAGGAATAACGGTCACAAGCTGGCAGAGGGTAAATTCAGATTAGACATCAGGAGGCGCTACTTCACTGTCAGGGCAGCTAGGATCAGTAACCAACTTCCAAGAGAACTGGTGCTGGTCCTACCCTGGGGGTCTTTAAAAGGAGGCTGGATGAACACCTTGCTGGGGTCGTTTGACCCCAGTATTCTTTCCTGCCATGGCAAGGGGTCGGACTCGGTGATCTGCTCAGGTCCCTTCCGACCTGACCAACAATGAAACTATGATCCCATATCCTAATTGTTATAAATAGGCAAAAGGTCATGGGTTTAATCTAACTGGGTGTTTGAAACTACATGAGAACCTAGATTGTTTATATCTAGGTCATTCACAACCTGCTTAGTTAGTAGTGCTTTGTCATAGTAAGGTTGAATCATTCAGTTGTTTGTTGCAGCTTTTACTTCAGAAGTCACCTCTTCTCTGATTAGCTGGAACCCAGCTGTGGTCCCACAAAACTGATCAGAGAAATGGCATCCTTTGAAATAAAAGCCATAGCAAAAAAACTGCAGCACTTTGGTCCTCTGCAAATATTTGCTGCCTGCTCCTGATTAGTTTATAAGCCCTTATCTTCACAGGGTGGTAAGAAACCTATTCTTAGGAAGTATCTGGGTTCTAGTGTATTTATAAAATTAAGCAAAAGTAAGGGATAGAAACAAGTTTTTAATAAAATTATAGCTGTGCTTTAGCAACAAATTAAGACAGCGCTAGAAACAAGTAGTGGATACATGTTTGGACTAGAGAGCTTAGATAGAATAAGGTGTCAGCTGTTGCTAAATAGACCTGTTGTTCATGGACAATTTTGAGTTTTCAGCAAAATATCAGCTAATGAAATATTTTGGCTGAACAGTGACATTTCACAAGAAAATAGAATACTGAACTTAAGAAATGCCCACAGGTGGGCTCATAGTAGTTGTGGTTTAGAGGATGCATGTTCCTATGCTCCTCATGGCTATGGACAGACATTCAAAAAGCCAAAGCCTGAATTGATTCAGTCTTTGTGGGTTAGTCTACATTGACCCAATCACATTCACTTGTCACTCAGGAAATGCAGGTACATGCTGCAGTGGCTCAGGCCAGGAGCTGGTGTGGTGCTAGAGTGTGCCCTTAGCTGCATGGCCAGCCCTGGCAGTAGCCTCAAATGAACTGGCCAGGGAGGGGATTTAATTCCCCCTTTCCTGCCCTACCAGCACAGACCCAGGCCGGGGTCCGCTTGGTGCCCCCCCTCACTGCTGCAGCAGCAGGGGTGGGGGCGTGGCCAGAGGCTGGCCAGCATGGCCCCCTGAGGCATAAGGGGGAGGGAGAAGGTTTATTCCCCTTCCACCTCCCCTGCTCCTAGCGGACCACAGCCCGGGTCTGCCCACCCCAATTGGCACCACTGCGGATTGCTCCCTGCATGGAGCGAGCAGTGGGATAAGCTCCCCTCCTACCCCCTCCGGTGTTTAGAGCAGCATCGGAGAAATGCCTGCCAGGTCCATGCTGGTGGGACAAGTGGAAAATAAATCTTTTCCCTGCCCTGTTCACTTTAGGGGAGCTGGCATCTGGCCACTCTCCCACTGCTGCCCACCTTGACTCTGGCGAGGGAGCGGAGGGCAGGGTCAACCCTGCTCCACTGGAGCAAAGAGCACAGCCCAGCCCAGGGCTGCAGACTATTCTGGGATGCTGGGGGACTCTGGTTTAACTTAAACCAGGAAGGGATCTGGGATAGAAGTTCCATAAACTGGTTTGAGCTCAATCAGTTAAGTCTGATGCTACATTCAACTAGATTTATCTTATACGAGTTTCAGCCATTTTGCAACTGGTTTATGTGCACTGAACTTGTGTTCTGTTACAGGCTGAAACCAGTTTCTGATCACTTAAATGAGTTTCTGTGTAACTTCTGTCCTTATCCCATTAGGCCAGTGCCTCTGGTCAGTCTAAAACTCAGTGAGGCACATTGGTTTCCATGGTGTGAGATGCATTCTGGCTGAGAAGCCTGTCTCATAAGCTTGATTAGGATTAGAAAGGCACCACAATGATATTTCAGAATAGAAAGATTTTGTTTTGTGGGCCAAGAAGCAACAAACATTTCCAGGTTTGGGTTATGAAAAAATAAAATTTTCCATGGATAGTCAGTATGTTTAATAAAATATATATAAAATAACTTGCAGAAGAAGGACTGAGCTCACCCTTGTGGCTATGATTGCTTGCTGTAGTAGTAGCAGTAGTGTTGTCATCATGCCATCAGATCTTTCCTAATCTGGAAAGATGCCTTCACCTGAGTGGAGTGTAGAGAGCCATCACTAACGTCATCAAATCTGACTCAATTCTGAACAACACTTAGGACGTGTTGTCACCTCCTATCTCTCACGTGTGGATCATTTTTCTTTCTCTGCTATACTTTTCCTCTTTCCTGTCTTCCTTGTTTTGCCTGCTGCTAAAAGCTTGGCTTAACAGTCCAAAGTAACTACCTTTCCTTCAACAATACTGTGATCACGTGATCAAAAAGACAAGCAAAAAAGTGAGCTTGACTACACTGGAAAAGCTTCCAGGTTTGAATGCAAGACTAATAAAATCATGTGCTTGTAATTTTCCAGCTGATTGTTTTTTAACTGAGAAAAAAAATAGGAGGCAAAAGCTACAAAGTTACCTTTGTTACTTTTTATTTTCTGCCCCTTTTGTGCAATTTTGTCATTTTCTTTTGAGGGGAACTGGATTAGACTTCAGTGAGTCAAGGTCATTTGCAACTGACTCTCTCGGAAGTTTAGGCAAAGCCTAAGCCTTCCTTCTAATCCCCTCTGTACAACTGAAAAGAAAAGAGATGGGCAAAAAGGGTATTGTTCAAATTATGTTTTACTTAGTTTTTGCAGCTTCAAGCTTTTTAAATGTTTAGGGTTTTTTCTTCATACTTTTCCAGCAAGATTTACAATCAGGAGCAGACTGATTGTACCACACTTAGACTGTACCCCACTGACTGTAAGACTCTACTGTACTTACAGCATACTTAGATTGGGACAATGGTAGTCTTTTTGTACAGCACCTACCACAATGGGGCTATCATCCATGACTTAGGTCCTAGGTGCTACAGGTAATACAAATCCTAAATCATAATCATAATCAAGATAAGACACTTAATTTGAGTGAGCTACCAATTACTTTCTTCCTTCCATGAAGTACAGCCAGCCAATTTTCTCCTGAACTTTACCACTATGAATTACTGCACAACTAAATTCTTTTGAAGTGCAGTATGTTGGCATAGTAAAACAAATGGACAGAGGCATCATTTTCATTTTTTATACTCTTACCAGAGATGCTGATGCCCGCTCCCCCTGCCGTTGGCACCCAAACCAGTGTCTCACTTGCCCACTTGAGTCTGCTAGATCTGTGACACTTGCAGAGGTGTTTAAGAGTGTCTCCTTGTAAAATCTCTAAAGGCAACCGTCTTTAGAAGTACCTGAAGGAGAGAGGATTTCCAAATGTCATGTCAAGGATTATTTTGCTGATAGGTTTTATTGAGCCAACTGTATAATTGGGAGAGATGTTAGATTTGCTTTTGGTCATAATGGCCACGTACAGGTGCTACACTTATTGCATGGTAAGCATGCAGAAAGCACTCTACATCTGTAACCAAACAGATGGTCAGGACCCATAGAGTACTGTAATAATGGCAGATCCAGCACTAAGATGACCCTGGATGGATGTGGTATCAGACTTCAGCTCTGTAGGTTATAGCACTGTGATGAGCACCTGTACCAGATCCCATCGCAACTCATGTTTGGTCGCATTCTGCCAGCAACCCATGGGGCTTTGAGGTCTGCTCGAGTGCTGAGCTGGCCCTGTCCCCAGGCTGTCACTGACAAGAGTCAGCAAAGCTTCTGTCCCTGGGTCCACCCACATCCTCCCTCCAGGTAGCATAGATCCATCCACACAAAACTGTTTATTGCTGAATTTTGACAATGAGCAAGTTCCCTAATGGACATGAGGCTTTTGACATAAAATCATGTTTAACTCCTGGTTATTTAACATGGTTCAAAATTAGGGTTACCATATGTCTGGGTTTTCCCAGACATAGCCTCTTTTCAAGTTCCCCCATCTCTGTCCAGATATCTTTTTAAAATCTGAACAAACATCTGGTATTTTGCTCTGCTGCACTGGTGGGAGTGGGGGAGGGCAATCGGAGGCAGGGGCACCACATGTATCTGCAGCCCCGGCAGCTGCATGCAGGTACGTCTATGGGGAGTGGCGGATGGAGGGCCAGGGCTTGGGGACTGTCAGGGGGAGGTGGAAGGGATGGGTATGAAGGGGGCCAGGTGCCTGTCAGCACTAGGGTATGGTGTCCAGGGCTGCTCAGCAAAGCACAAGGGAGGGGGGAGGTGCCTGTCCCTCCAGCAGGGGAAGGAGGGAGCCCTTTGGGGGCAGTGGGGAGCTGTATGGCTGGGCTGGTGGCACCAGCAATAGTGCCCATGCTCACAGGGGCGGGGCACCCAGGCGAATGCTGCCTGTGGAGGGCATACCCAGGCAGCCTGGCACAATGCAGGAGCCCCAGTCTGGGGTAGGGGGGCTACAGGAGTCTCCTCCTCCTCCGTCTCCTCCCCCCAGCCCATGCTGGGGCTGAACTCACTCTGCCACTGCTTGCATGAGCTGGAGCTGCCACCGTGCTCCAACACAGTTGGGACAGGAACAGCTGGAGGCCCCCTCTGGCAGGGCTGGGGACACCATGGGGCTGCAGGTTGGGAGTGAGGGGCACTGGCAGGGCTAAGGGAGCTGTGGGCCAGGAGTGCAGGGCAATGGCAGCACCAGGGGGTTGCAAGTCAGAAATAAGGGGCACCGGCTTGGCCCGGAGGTGGGGAGGGGGACTGTGGGCAGGGAGTGAGGGGCACCAGCAGGGCCAAGGGTCTGCGGGTTAGGAGTGAGGGGCAGCAACAAGGATGGGGGGGGCTGGGGATTGGGACTGAGGGGCACCAGTACAGCCCAGGGGGGTGAGAGACTGTGGGTTGGGAGTGAGGGGCACCACAGGGTGGATCGAGAGTGAAGGGCAGCTGCAGGGAGAGGGAGTTGCAGGTTGGGAGTGAGGGGCCCTGGCAGGGCCAGGGGCTGTGGGTTGGGATCAAGGTGTCCCCTCAACAATTGTCCTCTTTCTCTGGAACTGGAAATATGGCAATCCTTTTCAGAATGGCATCAAGATAAGTTTGGTGATGAAAATGCCCTCTAACTCCAGGCTATACCAACATAGTCAATAGTTCTGTAACACAGTCAAATTGTATCATGGTTTTCAAACACTGTTATAGAGGCCCTTGTGAAACAAGAGACCCAACTCTATTACTATAGAAAATATATCTGAAAACGCCCAAATGTACATCAGCAAACCTATATATACTAATATGTAGCATCACGACTTGTCTGGGGAAACCAAATATATGTGTACTTGGAGAAGCACGTACACTGCCTGTGCTCAATATTTGATGCAGTACCGGAAACCCATGAGTCCAGAAACCTTGGATGCATTTGGTAGCCCATAAAGAATTGGAGAGCGTTTCTCTGTTCTCATGTCTTAAATCAAATTTCTAATAATTTCTAATAATTCTGGTCACTCAAGGAATAGTTTAGAAAAGTGCACTTGATAGAAAGCTGTTTCAGACAGCCTGTTATGGAGTTTGAGGTATGCTGCTGGGAGCCCCCTAGATACATAGATAGGGGAGCTAGCTCTGGGAACTCTTTTGTATCAAGCTCCCACATTGTTTTATTAGTTATCATTTTACAGTCATTGCTTTTTCTGGCTATATAAATAATAATAGCCAGTGGTCTTGCTAGCCTTAATGTAGTGTTTCTGTCTTAGAGCCACTTAGCAATCATGACAAAACCCTCTGGGACACAACGTCTCTGATGTTCCCTGTAGGAAACACATCACATTCTTCTTTTGGAGGAGAAGAGACTCTTTCCCTGCCTTTCCAATCTGCTGCCTGCAAAAGAAGTAGTGATTTTATTTTCCTTTCTGAAACCAGTAGATTCCCTAAAAACTGTACAGAATTTAGGAAGCCAAGAGATAACCAGAGGCACCCTCCTACATCCCTAGTGAGTAAAGGCAATCAGGTTGTCCCATTTGCCAGCTCATCCCCCAGAAAAAATAACTTGGGTATTTGGCACTGGGTCAGTATTCCATCAGTTCTTTTTTAATTGCCTAATTAGCTGACACCCTAACATTAGCAACTGATAGGAAGCATCACATGTCTGAAGGGCAGGCAGTGGAGCCACTACCTGCAGTGCCAGTACAATACATTGTTTACAAGAAATCCTTCGAAGGTTTTCAAAGGCATTGTTTGCTTGCACTCAGGACAGTAATATTCCCATTGTGTGTTTTCTGAACGTAGAGAGGACGGAGTTGTTGTTTTTGGGGTTTTTTTTAAAAAGTTTATCACACAGTCCTTCATTTGCATGCAAGTTGTTGAAATGTAGTAATATTTAAATCTGAAATTGGGATTGTTGTTTTTCAAGGATTTATGGTCTGATCCTGCCCTCACTGAAGTCAGGGGTAATTTTCCCTTGATTTCAGCTGGAGTTGGATTGGATCTTTGTACTGTACTGTTTAATCTATAAGGTATACCTGTAGCCTGCATTTGTTTTGTCTCTTAGCAGTACTAGCCTAACCTAGGAAAAATCCCATCTGCAGCTGGGTAATCATTAAAAGCATTAAAAATAATAAAAATTTCTACAGTTTGGGGAGAGGGGGAGAAAAGACAACCAATTCAGGGCCACTTAACACCTCAGAGTTTTAAAAAATTGACAATAAAAAAATCAGGTGGCATTTCTGTGATAGAAGTTTCTGTGCTAATCAGTGTGAACTGTGCAAGGCCAGCCCTGGCTGGACCAAACCCAGGCTGATTTATAGTTTTGTACCAGAACCAGACATAACAGATTTGAATTATTTCATTCTGAGCCCAGATTCAAAGCTAAAGCTAAACTTGAGGAGGGTGAATGAAGCCTACTACGGTTTCTCAGGTGAAAGTGCTAGGCTTTACACAGCTGTAAAGAAAATAAGAATAAGAGTCAGGTATGTATGTGGGTCTAATTTAGGAAGCAAAATCTTGCCTGAAATAGATTAATAGCACTCAGTGACTCCATCTGAAGGCTTTTGTCAGGGAAAAAATTATGAAAAAATAAACTATATTTCTTGTTTTCAGTATCTACAATCCATAATAGCTACTTTCTCCATCATGCATTCTCCAAAGTGATTTCAGATGCATCTGATGCAGTAAGTGGCTGCTTACTTTATAGGTTATCTATAAGGAGCAAATCTACCCTGCTTTCTGCTTGTCTTCAGATACACATGACCAAATACCTCTCTCAGAAGAATTTTGTAATGTCCTGATGCAAACAATGTCTTGTTCAAACCAAGCTTGTGTTTGCTTGAGATTTAGATTAGATCTGAACTCCCAACCAAAACTTCTCTGGATTTGCCTAGTGTATTCAAAAATCACTTTCATGTACAGAAGGGATAATGCCGTAAATATAGCATTTCAAGTTAGGTGAGTAGGGGAATATTTGCATTAGAGTCTTGGATCTGAACCAGGCATATGGTTTTAGTTCCAACAGTAGAATAGTTCTGTTTATGTCTATTCTGGAAGTGTTACAGCTCTGGATGCTGGAAAGTTAAGAGAGGAGATGCTGTCTGTTTCATACTTATTTTGTAATCTCCTTCCTTTTAAAATCTCATGCCCTCCATAATGCATCTACCACCATGATTCATCTCAACTTTCTACCTTGCTGAGGTTTTTAAATTACACATCTAGATTTTTTTATTAACTTTGTAATATCAAAATGAATTTGTAATAACACAAAATAACCACTTGATAGCTTGTTGCCTTGTGCCTTCTCACTTGTGACATCAATTATTTATATTGAAATTCCTCAAAACAGGGACTTTATACCATTCCAGTAAAGGATGGGGAAAGAAAGAGTAAAAGGGAAAAAATTAAATTTAATAAAATTTGGCAAGTAGTATTTGGTGTTGAAATTCATAACATGCTACTAGTAGAATCCACTAAACTAAAGTACTTCATCTTGTAAGGGTGGCTGAGTTAGGCTCTAAATGTGTGCCATCACATTGTTTTTATTTTTTTCGGAGGGAAGGCTCCTGCCATATGCTTCATTCTCATTCTGCTAAGATTGACTCCCCCTTTTCTTCCTCATTGATCAACTAGCTAGTACTTGTTCAACTAGCTAGTTGAGCATGTGGGGAGATGTGCTTGGGGGAGCACCACTAAGCCAGGGTGAGCAGACAGACACCCCTGGAAGCTGTGAGGCATGGCCAGCCAACTCATTGGTTGGGGTTTAGGGACCCTTGAATTTTAAAGCCCAGGTTGGGCATGTGGCATTGCCAGATTCATGGGGCATCCACTGAAAGCCTTGGGGAATTTTGAGATTGTGAAAGTGACCTGAGCAATGGAACCCAGGTCGCACAACAGCAAGGGCCACATGACCCTGAAGTGAAAGCGAAAGCCATGCAGCCCAAACTGCACCTTTGTATATCTGCTGCTACTTCCAGCCAGCCAGCCAGACTTCTAGCCTTGTAGGCAAGCCCTTGCAACAAAACCCTCAGCCACCCACAGACACCAAGAGCCCACAGGAACCACTGTGGACCATGGGTAAACCTGCCCCATCCAACACCACCAGCAGGCGCAGAACTGAAACTATAGGGAAATAAAGAATCTCAGCATTATCTGGGGTGAGGAAGATAACCAGCACCGGCTCCAGATAAGGCATTTAATCAGAGATGTTTTCAAGTGTATTGCTAATCATATGCATGCATGGGGGCACAACAGAGACTGGTTGTAGTGCCTTGCCAAGACCATGTTGATGAAGAGGCATTATCACTACGTACTTGACAGTATAAAGCAGTCTGGGTGCCATAGGCAGAGCATGCAATTCTACAAGGACTTGTGCTACTCCCTCACCAGGAACAGAACAGTTGATACCCCCCACTCCCGCAGGACCATGGATGTTCTGGAGGAGTTGCCTGTAGGGACCCTGCTGGAGGAGGTGGAAGTTCAGGGAGACCCCCTGCAATGGTTCCTCACGCAGGGACCATGACTGTTCCAGAGAAAGTGCTGTTACATGCCATTGTGCCCTTTTCAGAGGTGCAGAGTGTGTACCAGCCCCTAGTAGCAGCCCAGTGGCCGCTGCGCTAGCATGACCTGCAGGACCCACAGCCAGTCCTCCCAGCATTTCACCTGACAAGTGAAACCCCATGCGAGGATGCCATGCAATACATGATGGTATGCCTCACCTTAGCCCCATGTGACTGTGTTGGGGTCTCAGGCCCTGGGAGAAACACAGAACCCCCTCCCAAGCGGGGGGAGGAAGGGGCAGCAGGGGCAGCCAAAGCCACCAGAGCCCTCCCCCCATACACACACATCCCTGTGGTCATAGCCCTCTCTTGGGCCATTATGGCCAAGAGGCCATAGCTGTCCTGAGCAGGTGATGTGGCCTGGAAACAAAAATTCATAACTTTACTGGGCACTAAAAAACATGGCCTAAACAGAGACAACGGTCTGCATACTATTTCTCCTAATCTTTATGCACTCCACAGGTACTAACAACCAATTCTCCTTTTAGAATGGTCTTGCTCTTCTGCATCATTAGGATTTGAATTCAACTGCACTTCTCTTGTTTGGAAGCTACTCCTGACAGCATCTCTTTGCTTCTGCTTTACAGCCCTGTTCCATTACATCTGGAGTTACATACAAAAGCCATTGTTCTCTCTGTTATTTAGCTCAAGTGGTGTTTGCTTCTTTCCTAGCACTGAGGAAGGGCACTTTGGCTAAGTACCAGCATTCAAAAAGCTTGAGGCAGTAGTGCTCAAGGTTAGGTTGGGAGCAAACAGAACACATGTTAGCCCTTTGGTGGGATGGGGCTTGGAGCCTGCCTGTTCAGGCTGAGCCCAATAGGGGTGTGCCGTGAACGGTGCATGTCCTCAGCAGCTGGGGGGTTACAGCAATGGTGGGAGTGCAGCAGCGGTGGTAAGCAGGGAGCTCCCACAGATGCCACCAGCACTGTCATCAGTGGGGGGCGGGGC